>NW_004524749.1:5156870-5171201 GCF_000260255.1 Octodon degus
CTCTCTCTCTCTCTCTCTCTCTCTCTCTCTCTCTCTCTCTCTCTCTCTCTCTCTCAGCTACCATGACATAGGCAGCTTTCCTCTGCCATAAACTTCTGCCATGATATTTCTGCTTTAGTACAGGCTGAAAAGTAATCAAGGCATCTCATCATGAAATAAAACCATGATCCAAAATAAGTCTTTCCACGGCCAGCCAGACAGCTCAGCATACTCAAGCACCAGCTTAGGCAGAGTGCAGCAGCCAGGGTTCGATCCCCGGCTTGCCATTGCAGCCCCAGCCCCGGGGTGTGTTGAGATGGCAATTGAGACTGGGGGTAGTGGCACATGCCTGTAATCCCAGCTCTTGGGAAGCTAAACACAGGACAATTACTACAAGTCTGTTCTATGTAGTGAGACTCTATAGATCCTGTATTAACTACATAAAAAAGAAGAACAAAATAAATCTTTCCTCTTTTAAGTTGTTTTCCTCAGGCATTTTGTCACCATAACAGAAACTTGACTAATACAGACAGGATAATTCTTTGCTGTGGCAGCTGTCATGTACATCATAAAATATGTAGCACCATTGCTGGCTTCCACCTACTAGATGTGAGAAGCCCTAGGTGAGACTATCAAAAATGTCTCCAGACATTGCCAACTGTCCCCTTGGGGGGGGGACAATCACTTACCTAGAAAAGCCTGGATGGCTTTAGTCTAGATGTTCTACATCTAGTTTTAGGCACAAAGTCACCAATCATGCATGGCTTCTTGGGCACTAACTCTTATAAGTTGCTCTTGCTTGCAGAAAATAGAAGAGCAATCACGCAGAAAAAGAAAAATTTGTATTGTGTCCCTCCAAATCAGAAACCTTCTTCTACTCTATAAAATAAGTTGATGGATTTATCTTATATCCTGGTACCTTTGAGAAAGGAACTGTAATAGAATTCAATAGACAAAAATTGATTTGTGTCTTAGTTACTTTTCTCATTGCTGAAACAAAATATCAAGGAAGATTCATTTTGGCTCACAGTTTTTAGAGATCTCAGTCCACAAGTAGCTGGCTCCAAGGCAGGGTGGTATAGAAAAAAAGCACCATGGAGAAAAACAGTCCATGGCAGAGCAGGCAGGTGGCAGCATGCAATGAGACCTCTAGATTTTTATCCTATGTAGGCTACAAGCTTATTAAATGGGTCTTTCCAATATCCACACCCAGAAGTATGCTAAACAAATCAGAGGAATAATTTACTCAACACACACACTTAATCCATCTTCATATACCCTCTGTCCATTGACCTCTGAAATGCCCCACCTATAAGCACAGGAGATTTTGGAGGGACATTTATTTACAACCCATACATGGGGTTTATAGCCCATGGAGAGAGCACTTACCTAGCATGCTCAAAGGCCTGGGTTCAATCCCCAACACCAAAAAACAGAAAGTCTCTATACATAACAAAATAAAAGAGAAACCCAGTCCACTTTGCATAAGTTTAAATCTGCACTGAGTCCTTCTCCTAAGCCATTATATTTTGAGCAATGAAAAACAGTGTATGAGGAGAGAGAAATTTAGGCCATTAAGTCCTTAAAATCCCCAAGGTTATTACAAACAGAATCATAACTCAGGTCTTCACCCTATGCTGAATAAGCAGATCTCACAACCGAGTGAGTCACAGTGTTGTGGATAGAAGGTGCATGCTGAAAATTTAGACAGAGTATGTTTTTGCCATGGAATCTAAGGAGTATCTTCATATGCTGGCTTTGGTTTAGCAGGCCAACTTTCTAAATGAGCAATAGATATGAGCTTGGCTACTTGGTGAATTCTAGAAATTCAAATTTGTTGGTTTTAGCTTAACATTTGTCTGTTAGTATATACCACACTAGAATTATCTGCAAAATGAGATCAGTTTCTCATCAAATTACACTTCCAGAATAGAGCAGTAAAAACACTTAACACACAAAGGCAAATGAAGTGATCAGTTTATTTTTTCCCTGTCTATCATCAATGCCATTTGAGTTTTCCCATTCACTTGGGGATGGGGGGACTGTATTTTGGTTTTTATGTGCATAACTAGAGGAATTCCTGAAAGCTTGGGGTGGGAAGTGGGCAGTGAAAGGCTGATGCTTGATTCTTTTGTTAGGTTTTTATTGTGCATGACTAAATGTATTAGACATGTTGGATCACAGAGAATATGCATCCATGAATCATGGTGCTGTTGAATTTGTATGCATTTTGCCTACTAATATCAATTGCCTTTTCCAGCTACAAAAGGTCCTCTTACTAACATGAAATCAGAGTCTCTTGAAAAAAATTGAGACAGTGAATGCTATGTGAGTCTCCTGTAAGAAACAAGAAGTCTTTCCCAAAACCTTTATAGATAATGAATTTCCATAATTTTTTCTTCCAAAAATCAGAAAAGAAAAACATAAAGATGAGGAAGTAAGAAGTATGCCACAGAGAACTGAAGAACATAATAGATTTTAGAAACTATTCTTTATAGCACACTACAAACTAAAAGCACATTTTTAATTTAATCTTTTCAGCAAAAATACACTGGGCCTCTTGCTTTGTGAAAGGGGTTTGACTTGGCTTGGCTTGCTCTTAAGCTAGAAAGCTACTGATTCAAAGGACAGACCGTGCTTTAAAGATATGGGCTGTTTTTATTCTTTTGTGAATGAAGCAGTAATAAAGTATCGCACTGGGCTACTACTAGACACCAAGGGGAGAAATCCAAACATTGAAAGGTTTTCATCAGCTTTATTGTCATTCCTTGGGAGAAGAAAAATGAGATTTACTTAATCACAAAAGTATGACAAATTTCTTTCTTCAGATCTCAAAATGTTTTTTTTTTTTCAGTGAAAACTTTCAATTGGGAGAGATTATTATTTGAGGGGGAGGGAGAGAATCCTTGAAAACATCTTTGCCCCATGTTTGAAAATCCCTCTCCAAGAGGATTACTATTAGTTTTATTGCTAACACAAAGCTAGGTACTTTGTATTTAAAACAAAGGTAATGTGGCTCTCGAGTGAGAAGTCCGACTGTGCTCCTCCCCACTGTATAATGTTGAGTAAGCCATTCCATTTTTTAGTGCCTTGGTTTCCCTCTTTCCAAAGGCAGGACTGCAAGCTAGATCATCTTTAAGGCCTCAATAGCTCAAAGAAATCTTGAGATTAAATTTGTTCCTGCCTGCCAGCCAAATAGCATTCTGAGAAAACATATTTGCTCCACTGAATGGCTGTTTCCCCATACACATAATTGATGATATTTTATACCTGAAGTTACAATTTCATCACTTACCTACCCCCATATCATTTAAGGTCCTCTCATTCTGCTTTGAAGTTCAAAGAAAGAGAAGACTCTGTATAATGAGAATGGCCCCTTTGAAATGCTCCCCTCGCAGCTGCAAGCTCTGCGGATCCTGCACTGTACCGAGGAGAGGAGGCTATTGTGATGCAGATGTGTTCCAAAGTGCATCTGCAGCAAGAACATTTCCATGGGTCTTTACTGTATTTCTTCTATTATTCATAGAACACAATGTAAATGAGGCCATAAATTTTACCCCCCACACTAGATGTAGAAAGAAGATAATGGAAATTGTGAATTATGAATGAATCACTGTTATTGTAATTCCTTAAGGATTCTGATGGAGATGATGAAATTCATCCAAAGACACAGATTCTAAACTTTTTATGCCTGAGTTCTTAGTAATGGCTTTTTAGGATTTCACAAAACATGGAATAGCGATGATCTTAGCTTCACATTTACCTGCTAAATAATCCCACGGATAATCTATCTACACGTGGACAGATCATCTTATAAATGATAAAGAATTCATTCCTGGGGGAGGAATGAAGTTGCAAAATATCTGTGTTTCTCAAATATTCAGACATTTAGCTTAAGATTCTATGTACAAACCAGTTGAAGCCTTTGATTCTGAATCCTTAAAATTTATTCTCTTTTAGAAAACTTAACAGAGAAAGAGCAAAATAAGTAGCAAACAATATCTTTCTTTAAAAGATGACCTGGAAGTCTGATAAAGTCAGAGATGTAGATTTTTTTTTCACATCTAAGTTTGTTTTGATAACAAGAATTCTGGTCAACAATTATGCTGTCGAGCACAATGCACAATTCTGGTAAATAATGACAGTAGACTATGCGTATCTGAAGCTGTTCTGGTTTTGATAATGATAAAAAGTGATTAGAAGTACTTCACTGATCTGAGACAAAGCCTCTGGAAAATTTCAACCTTAATCCACTTTAGTTTTGTGCCAGGCTTTTAGAAGGTTATAGCCCCCAAAATGAGATTTGAGATGATATTTAACAGTTCAAGTGTCATTCCAGAAAAAGTTCTCTTCTGCAGAACCCCAAAATAGATTTTTGACATTTTATACAACCAAATATGCATAGATAGATAAAGATATAGGCACATGCAGACGTCTGTTCAGTAGCTGCTTTCTACTCTCAGACATGAAATAATTTAAAATTTAGAATATATGTGATTATGCAGGTAGGAGTGAAGACTCTCCATAAAAGATGTTAATATTCATCAAAATGTAAGTGATGCAAGGTAAGCTAGGAGTTCTTCAGCAGCCAAAATCCCTTTCCTGAGCTTCAATATACTTAGAGGCAAAATGAAAAATCTGGGCTAGATGGAATCTAGGACAATGACCAGATTTAAACTTTTCAGTTCTTCAATAGGAGAAAGATGAGATGCAAACATTTTTACTTTCCCATTATCCCAGCCAGGCCCCATTTATCTGCTCTGAGGGTTTGTGTGTGCCCTGGAGACTTGATGAGAGGTTTCTGCAGAAGCTAGAGTCTGGGAGCACAGAGTCACTGTAGTTAGCCAAGAAGAACCTTTGCCACTTACCAGAGATAAGGATTTCTAATGGTCTAAAGATACTGTCTCCCCAGCTCCTAGGAACTGCAACTTATGGTGTTCGTGGACTTCGATGCTCAAATGGAGGGCAAGTAGAGTCTTAGAGAGACTCCCATCTGGTCCATATGCTCCTGCCAGGTCTGTTTCCCTCAGCACCATTCCCTGTCTACATCTCTCCTTTCCCCAAGCTCCTAACAATTCCAGAGAATCAGCCAGCCAGCCAGTTAAGAACTTAAGCCAAGGTGAGGACCTTTAGTGTGGAGAAAGTTGTTTAAAAAATACTTTACAAGCATTTTCAGGAGACAATGAAGTAACCAGGAGGGCTGCAGGAAGTAGCAGCAAGGGTTCCCAGAAGTCAGATGCTGTCTACAAACAGGGACCAGAAAGAGGTGGAACCTACTGGAAACTGGAACAATGGAGGCAATGGAGCTGCTGTCAGAAATGCTACCAGAAGCACAGAGGGAGGGAGAAACACCCTGATGCCTCCCTCGTCTCACCCTGGGATATAGCGTCTACACCTTGGCTTCAGCAATACTCTCCAGGCCAGCAGCAAAAGACAGCCAGGAGAAAGGGGTATGTAAAGCTCAAGGCAAGCCAGTGCAACAGAAGAGCCAGCATGGCGTTAAGGCAGCAGGCAATGACTGACACCCCTGGGAAACCTCCTTTAGCATAAAGAGCCACAGAAGTTTCATGTGGGCAATTCAAGTCCTTGTTGCTCCTCTGAGCCTGAGATTTTGGAATTGAAAAACCAAGAAAACCCTCCTGTATCAGAATTGGTGCTAAGGCAATAAAGATGGAAGGGCAGGCTGGCTGAATGGAGAGAAACAAATTGCTGGAAGGAGAAGCAAGAAACTTAAACCACATGTTTAGCAGTTTCAAAAAGCCCTGCCACTTGGGCTGGTGAGATAGCTCAGCAGACAAAGCTTTCGCTTTGGCAAGCACAGGAACCATGGTTCAATCCCCAGTCACATGGGTATGGTGGTGCATACCTGTAATCCCGGTGCTGGGGAGGCTGAAAAAAGGAGGATCACTACAAGTCCAAGCTGCATAGGGAGACCCAGTCCAAACATACAAATGAGGAAAGAAAGAATAAAGCCCACCACTTCTTTATTAGTTCCCTATGCTCACCATCACTTTTCTAGTGTTAGGGCCCTATAACCTCCTAACCAAGTGGCCCATACTGCCTCTCTGCTTCAAAATTTATGTAGAAAAAGTCACATCACCTTCACCCATACAATTATTTTATTTAACAAATATCAAAGCAGACAAATATTTCTCATCAGACATAAGACACACTCGTCCACCAGCACTCTGAGCATTACACAAAATGCATTTGGTAGCACCCAGGAACAAATGCACATGACTCATTACTCGCAGGGAGCCAGACAGAAGCCCCATCCCTTCATTTGGAAGGATGGCCTTCGCAGGGACAAAGAAGCACCAAGATTCCACGGGCCTCAACATTTTCTGCTTGTTAGCCTGCCATGGCTACCAAATTGTTTGCACAGATTCATTTTTCAGCGTTCACATACCTAACCCCCAAGTAGCGCACTTTTTATTTAATTGGCATATTGAGGCCACGTCGAGGGAGAAAGTGGTTGATAAGGATGAAATGAACATCCTTGTAGCCTATAGGATTTAGAGTTGGGAATAGCTCCACCAATTAAAGTAATTCTTCCCAAGTACAATTTGTAAAATGTAGTTTTATGTCTGATTCTTCACAAAAGTCTTTTACCTTTATATTAAACTTCTATAATTACTTTTTAAAAGGAAAATTTCCTTTTCCAAAATATCTCTGGTTCTCTCCTTACTCCCACAGTCTTAAAGTAGGACAAAGCAAACGCTCAGCTGCTACAGAAACCTTAAATCACTGACCAAGCTTACAGGTACTTACCTAAACACCTGAAGTGCTAAATACATGCAGAAAGGACAAGGAACTGGCAAAAGAGCTTCCCAAGCACAACAGCTCCTCAAAATCATTTTCAAGTGTTTCCACGCCTACTTCCAACTTTCTGCTTGGATGTCCTGACTCAGTAGGCCTGGAGTGGACCCAGCAGGCCTCATTGTAAACTTCCCTTTGTTATACCATTGAACAGACATTTGGACTCCCACTAAACTCCCTTCCAGCTTTGATGTTCCAATGGTCCCAGTCTTTCAATAAGCAAGGCACATTTGCCCCAGAGACCCCTACTTTTTAAGGAGACAACAAAATACAAGGGTTCCCCTTTTACAAGTCTGTTCTTGGTAGTTCTCACTGGTAATAACAACAGCTACTGTTCAGGGAGTATTTCCTACAAATAGTCAAGTGCTCAGCAACACACACACACACACACACACACACACACACACAGGATTCAGCTGCAGACTTTTCAATACTATCTGAATGCTTGCATCCCCCTAGAGAGGTCTAGAGTCTCCCTTCCACCAATGAAGCAACCTAGCCATGGAGAGCTTGAAAAGTTCACTCAACACCCCTAGTTTGTAAGGGGTATCAGCTAGATTTGAACTCATAGCTGTCTGATTTCAAAGCCATAGAGTTTATCACCATGCTGCCCATCTGCTCTAACAAAAGGCATGGGATCACTTTTTATAAAGGTACTGGAGACATGGACAATATTCACACCCCAAATCCAAACCATTCCTGCCAATCACAAAGTAGGCAAAGACATACCAAGGACAAGCTGACCTTTTTTTTTTTTTTTTTTGCAGGCAAAGATCCTGCCACCAGCATTTTTTCACAACAGTCCAAAAGTGGAGACAACCCAAATATTCTTCAACAGATAAATGGATAAGAAAGAGGTGGTACATATGTACAATGGAATATTATTCAGCTTTGAGAATAATGAAATTGTGATACATGCTACAGTATTCGTTGAATCTTAAAAACTATGCTAAATGAAATGTTAGCTACAAAAAGAAAACTATTATAGAAGTCCACTTAGACACTTTTGAAGTACCTCAAATAGGCAAATTCACAGAGAAAATAGTAGACTAGAACATAGTAAAGGAAGGCTGGGTAGATAGCTCAGTGGTCTAAGCACCTGCCTGGCAAGTACAAGGACCTGGATCCGATCCTCAGTAATGCATGCTGTGCTAGCCACCAAAACCAGGTATAGTGGTGAAAACCTGTAATCCCAGTGCTGGGGAGGCTGAGACAGGAGAAGCACTATGAGTCTGCACTGCATAGCAAGACCCTGTACCAAATAAATAAGTAAATAAACAAAGAAAATAATAAACAACTTTTTATTCTGGGGGAGGATTGGGGAGGAACGGGGAGTTATTGTTCAGTCAAATAGAGAATTTCAGTTTGATGAAAAGTTCTGGAAATGGTTGTACAACATTGTGAATGTCCTGAATGCTGCTGAATTTTACATTTACATAGTTAAAATGATAATTTAGGAAAATACACTACAACTACAACTAAAATGGATTAATCCTACACCTCTAGTCCCAGAACTTAGGAGGCTGGGGCAGGAAGATCACAAGATAGAGGCCAGCCTGGGATACATCGTGAGTTCCAGACTCACCCGAACTACATAGCAAGACCATGTCTCAGAAAAGTAAACAAACAGAAAATTCTTAGAAATATAAGAATGTTATCATATTTTCAAATCCATCCATAACTTTAAATGAGTTAAAAGGGATAAATTGTTTAGGAGGCCTTGATACTGTGACTGGGTCCCAAGTTGTTTCCTATGCCCATGATTGCCAGTCAGCTCTGCTGCCACAGAATGAGGTGTCAAGAGGATGCCATTGTAAAAATGGCACCACTTGAGGGTCATTAGTAGGACTTTATACTCTTTTATTTTACTTTTTTTATCTGTCCAGGAAAATTCCATTTAGTAAACACATGAAGTGTCTTTTGAAATGTGATTTCTGGGGCTACAGAAGTAGTCATCCGTGGAAGTCCCCACCCATCAGTGGATTTCCTGTTCACTATTCCCCAAGATTTAAGATTACAAATGTTTCAGCCAAGTAAACTGTCTTTTTTCTGTTAATTTTATTGAGAAAAAATTTGCAATGTGACAGCTTCAAAACAGGTTGGTAGGCGAGTTACAACAATTAATACATTGCATATTGTTGTCTTTGTAGTAGTCATTCATAACAAAAGATTCAGACATGATATCCTGTCCAAACACTATTAGTATAGATCTTTCTTCTTATTGAATTAAGAGAAAGTAGCTATATATCTATCCTAACTATTTTGTATATACAGATACAAAATTGTCCTTCATTTATATCACCTTGTTTTTGTTCAGTTTTTTCAGAGATGGGTATTCCATTGCCATCCAAATATCATAGGTAGTAAACTTTCTAATGTACAGTGGATTTTATTTTTTTCTTCATCACAAACTGTGGCATTCCCCACACTCCTGTAACAAGACTTTAATGGAGCAGCTCTCTACAGCTTTGAAGGTGGAGAGATGTTAGAGTAACTGATAAAATCACAAGTATGGGTCTGCAGAGGGACAATGGACACAATGTAGGAGGCCAAGGTCTGGGGCACTTCCGTTTTTTAAGTGTCAAAGAGGCAGATAAAAAACAAAAATAAAATGGTTACTCAAATGGTACAGAGGTATAATAAATTCTCTAACACTGTTCAGACTGTGTCTGTATAGACTGGCGAGCCTTTAAAGAAATCTGTGGGTGGCATCTCCATTCTCCAGTTCTGAACAAGTGCTTCGTAATGGTTAGTTACACATCAATCAAATTTAAGTAATTTAGAACTAATTATTTTAGAACTAATTATTTTGAGACTCAGGTATTTGAGAGAAATTCCTCCTCCTTCTACAGAAGAGCTGCAGTATTAAGGGAGACTTACAGATCAAATAGCAAAAATGAGAAGTAGACAGAAAAGGAGTCTTGAGGTTAGCAACTGGGAGAATCTATTTGAATCTAACCACAGTGCCTCCAGACCTTGGTGTTCTTGCCGAAGAGCAAACCTGTCCCACTCCATTCACTCACACTAGTGAGTGTTCTGGTCACACTAGCCTCCTCTCCCGTTCTGACAGTCAAATTCCTTCCTGCCTGGGGACCAGTGTACATGCTTTTCCCTCTACCTAGAATGATCTCCCTACAAAGATCTGCATATTTACTAATTGACCTTTCAGGTGTCCACTCTAAGGTTCTTCTTCCAGGAGCTTCTTAGACTTTGCATGAGTCAGGTCCTTGTGTCATGGCTTTCTATGGTTTGAATGTGGTTTGTTCCCTCCAAAACACATGTTGGGGTCAGGGGACATAGCTCAGTAGAATAAGCACTTGCCTGGCAAGTTCAAGGTCCTGAGTTCAATCCCCGGTACCGCTAAAAAAAATAAAAAACATGTTGGGGTTTAATTCCCCTAGCTAGAGGTATCAGAATGTGGTAAGATCTTTAAAAGGTGGATCTCAGTGTGAATTGATTGGGGTATAACGATCCTTTGATGCTGGTCTCTTGAGGAGATTAATCCCCATGAGAGAAGTTGTTATAAAAGAGTAAGTCTGGCCCATCTCACTTGCTTTCTCTATTTCCAAGTGACACTGACCACTCTCTTTTCCCTTGAACTATGTGATATGATCCACCACAAGGCCCTCACCAGAAGCCAACGCAGGCACCATGTGCTTGGACTTCTACAACTGTTAGATAAATATACCTTGTCTCTTCAAAATGTAGCCAGCCTTGGATAGTCTGGTAAAGCAACACAAACAGACCAAGACACTTAGCCTGGAAGCACCCTTACCCATCCCTTAGTGGCTTTCCTCATAATTGAAATCAGTAGCTTGGGGAATTAGTTCACATCTGTCCCACTCAGCTCTGAACTCCACAAGAACAGAAATGGGTATGCATTCATCAGAACCAGCTACCAATTTGGTAGGGTCTGGTGCAAAATGAGAATGTGAGTTCTTTTTGTTAAAAATTTTAGGAATTTCAAAGCAGTAACAATAGAACATTAATCCACTACCTGGGCCCTTGCTATGAATGTAGACTTGGGCAACTGCATAGGTCATGCCCAAGAAATTATCTCTGGTATTATTCACTGCTTCACCTGAAGCTCCTAGCCCAAGGCCTGCCACACAGCAAGTACCAAAGAAATATTTGTCTATAAGTAGACCGACTACAGGAAATTCTCTGATATTTGACTTCTCTTCCATTCCACCCACCTCCCATGTTTTCAAGTCACAAAATGTGAATCCTGTTATGGTTATTCCTTCACAGCCAGCTTTGTATGTCTTTCTTTAAAGGTCAGAACCTTCCTTGACAGCTTCATCCAGAGCTAGGATTGAGATTTCTCAGAAATTGCAGCTGAGAAATATACTTTTGTGTTTCCTTAAAGGAGACACCCGCACATCCTTCAGTGAACTGTTCTTGAGGAGGGAAAAATCGATGCCTTTAGACAGCATTACCTTGCCCTGAATAATCCTGAAGCTGCCCATGACTTACTGTATAGGGTATAATTGAAGTGAGGATAAACTGCACACCATTTCAAAATCGACTAAATTGAAGCCGTTCTTTTTGTTGACACATACTTGGGAAGCTGTAGATAATGTGATTTAAAATAAATACACTGGCCCAGTATACTTATATAATTGAAACAAATATGGAGTAAGCCTTCGAATCCACAGACAGTTGAGTAAAATAGCAGCCTTATGTACCAGGTGACAAGACACCTGCCTAAGAAGGGGGACGTGACACAGGGAAGATATTGGGACACCCTCAAGCGAGATGGACACTTCCGATGTTGAATTTTTAGAGGCTTGACTGGAGGTGTCCAAAAAGTGTTCTGCCAGGTGATGAATCTGCTCTGGCCTCTCCCCAATACAGTTCTGTTGAGTCAATATTAGGGACCCGGAAGCCTCAGGCCAATGGCTGCAGTGGGCTTAGAGACAGAGATCACACACAGAGAATCAGCTCTCCTCCCTTCTGATGATTTCTAAAGAACAAAAAGCAAGATATCAAAAAGGCTATGTTAAATTGGTTTCACCTGAGCTCATCTGGACAGTATTTGAATGTATATATGTCATGATTAAAAAATATGGTGAATGATTAAATTAATTTTTTGAGATAGGATCTTTCTGTATAGTCTCAACTGGCCTTGAACTTGCTTGTATTGCCCAGACAGGCCTGAACTCATGGTGATTCTCCTATCTCAGCCTCCCAAGTGCTTGGATTACTATTCCACACCTGGAAAAAATATTATTTCAAAAAAATTAAGATATAGTGTTACAGGTACAAATTCCCTATGATGCATGTGATCACTCAGTATATCAAAAGAGTACTAAAAATTAATTTTAAAAATTTATTTCAGGGGCCAGGATGATAGCTCAGTAGACTAAGCACCTGACTAGCAAGTCTTGAGTTTAATCCCCTGGTACTGAAAAAAAAAAAAAAAAAAAAAAAAAAAAAAAAAAAAAAAAAAAAAATATATATATATATATATATATATATATATATTTCAGTAAAAGACAGTCATTAAGCCTACTCAAGATATTCTCCCTTCTTTTAAGCACACTTATTTCAGCATTCCTGAAAAAATTTTGGAAGTCTTCTCTTGTGACTGTCTTTATTTTCACTGCCATGGTTGCTTCAGTGTCCTGACTGGATTCAAAAACATTTAGCATTTGTGATCATTTTGACTTTGGGGAGAAGCAAGAAGGCACATAGTAAAAAGTAAATAAATAAATAAGATCTATTTACTTATTTTGAGTATAAAGTGGCTAAAGACATCTACACTGTTTTTTATGGGCCTTCCTATACTGGATGGTGCTAGGCAGCACCATTCACTATTCTGATCACACCCAAAAGAGAAATTTCAGAAGAGCTCTAGCAGATGGCAGTATTCTGGGGTGTGTTCAAAGCAAGAGGGGAGCATTTTAAGGAAGGTTAATGGCAATGTGTCTTCTGTTGTATAATTTTTAATTTAAATATTCACCACAAAAATTAATAAATAAATAAATATTCACCACATATTTGGATCATTCCTGGAACTTTTCAGTCTAGAGGTGCAAAAGACTCCAGGATTGGATTCCTATCATTTAGGCTTCATGTGAGAAGCAGAGCCACCACTAGTGACAGAATAGATCCTTCATAGGATTTAGGGCATCAGTGAGGACAGGAGCCCACTAGTGTTCTAACGAGATCTGTTGCCCTCAAGTCTTGTACTAATGTTAGTATATCTGTCCAGAGGCATCAACTGAGGATGAATAAGAGAAAAATGGAACCAGAAGAACATTCTGGAACCATAAGGAAGAATAGGAGCTGGTGTCTGGCTCTCACAGGGACCCATAGGTCTTACCAACTCTAAGCTCTCAACACCAATGATATGGATGACAAGCTGGAGAGCTAGTCCCCTTCATCATGGGTCACCTAAGAGCTTAGTCCAAAATGTCTAAAACCTGATAGGAGTGGGAGGAGCTGTGGGCCCCATGAACAGTCACACCTACCAGTAGAAGCAACAGGGGTACAACATCAGCTGATTCTGTGTCAATGTTCAAGCAAAAGAGGATAGGTGCTTCACTTCCATCCTCCAGCATCAATACAAGTTTTTCTCATGACCAAACTTGGTCCAGGACTGTACAAAGAAGGGAATTCTGGGAAATATGTCTCCAGCATAGTTAAAAGAATAATACAAAGTCCCAAGGGACAATGATTAGCACATCACCAAAATCATGTTCCAACAGAGATTTTCTGAATCATCTCTGAACATGTAACTCTTCAGTCAGGATATACACAAATACCTGTGAGAGTATGACTGAAATTGGACACAGGCCTCAATCTGGGCAGAGCAGTAATTAGGGTTGGAGAGACTTTCCCTCCAATGTATATTTGGCAATGTCTGAAGACATCTGGGGTTGTCACACCTGGGGTGTGCTATAGGTATCTAGTAGTTAGAGCCAAAGGATTCTACTAAACATTCCCACAGAGCACAGGACAGCCACTTTGGATTACAAAGAAATACAGGCCAAAATAAAAATAGTGCTGAGATGGCAAAACTTAGGCATCAAAAATGGTGTGTAGAACAGCCCACAGTCCTGTAGTTCCTAAGAAATCCAAAAAAGACTCATAATATGGACCATAATATGTCATTTAAAACTCCATACTAATTTAAAGCAACAGATTTTTTATTTCTTTGTTGCATTACTGGAAATTGGACCCAGGGTTGTTTCACCAACCTATATCCTCAGCACTTTTTATTTTTTATATTGAAGCAGGCTTTCACTAAGTCACTAAATTGTCCAGATAAGATCCAAAGTTGTAGTTCTCCTGCCTTAATGTCCCAAATTCTAGAATTACAAACATGTACTACCAGCATAGGTAAAAGCAAAAGGATCTCATTGTAAAAAGAAATGGAGTAGCCAAGGGTAGCAGTGCTCAACTGTAAGCCCAGCACTCTTGGAAAGCCAAGGCAAGAAGACTGCAAATTTAAACAGTGCCTGGGTAATGTAGTGACCTAGAAAGACCATGTCTCAGAACAAGAAGAGGCTGGGATAGTAGCTCAGT
>NW_004524749.1:5171706-5184456 GCF_000260255.1 Octodon degus
AATATATGCAGTGTATTATCTGTTGAAACTGTACTTTCGATTTGATTTGAAACTGTCTCATTGCTATATGTTTATCAATAAAACTTTGAAAAGGAAAAAAAAATGAAGTGCATCAGTACATAGAGGCACGGTTGTTAGAGCTCTCAAAAGGCAGCTTAATCTCTGTGAAAGCCTGAGAGGATGTTTTCTCTCTAGGTGACTCTCCTTAGGCACATTACACATCACTGATCACTTTCCTCTGTGGCCCTATAATCTTCTTGATCAGAAAATTTGGGACACCACTGAGTTACAGGATGCTACAGTACACGTTCTCCTATGTCCTGAGTCCTCACTGACCTTGAATGGCTACAGCTAAGATATTGAACTGCAAAAGGCTCAAGTCAACAACTTCTGACATTGCCAGTCCTATGGATAACCCATTAGTATTATGGACTACCGGACTACATTGTATTATTTTGCTGAATTCACATACCTACAATATTTAAATGGCAATGGAATACCCATCTCTGACAAAACTAAATAAAAAAGGGAATATAAATGAAGAATCATTTTGTATCTGTATATACAAAATAGTTAGGATAGATATACAGCTACTTTCTCCTAATTCAATGAGAAGAAAGATTTGTGCTAATAGTGTTTGGACAAGATATCATGTCTGCATCTTGTACAATGAATAACTACTATGAAGACAACAATGTGCAATGTATTAATTAATGTAACTGTCCTACTAATGTGTTTTGAAACAGTCTCATTGCTATTTGTTTCTCAATAAAGTTAATAAAAAATAAATAACAAGGCAACTTACACAATGGATAGCAGAGACAGTGTGTCCTAGGAAGTGGCAAGAAGGCATAAACCCACATGGCTCCTTTCAGAGGACAGCTTCTTTCTGTAGCCAGGGAAGGGGTACCACCTGGAGCTCTCATCCATGGCAAATAACCAGCTCTTCCCGGGTGCCACATAGCCTCTGGGCTGCCAACAAACATTCAGTGTTGGATTTTTAAATGTTTTGCTAAATGCTTTAAAAAAAACTCATTTTATTCACAGTCACTTTACAGCTGGTGGCTGCTAATTGTCATCTGTTAGGTTGGGCATCAGAATGTGCCATCAGAAACTCTGTCCATCTGTCCTGGGCTCTGTTAGGCTTCCTTATGCTTCCCATCGTAACTGCCTCCTTCCTGCTCTCCCCAGGGCAGCCTGTCCCTGGGCTCCACAGCAGGCTTCTAGGGAGGGGAAGAAGGGTTTTTATTCATGGGGCTTCATTGGTCTCTAAGTGTAAACAGACACCTGATTTCAAAATAAAAGCCTGAAGACATGAATATCAGTGTGCTGTGTCAATCTGAAAAATGAAATCTTTTTTATACAGAGGGTGCTAGAAAGAAATTATTACATGAATACAGAATACAACAGTCACACATTACCTCTGAGCTTTCTCCTAACTTCCATTGAGGTGTTAATAGCTTCTACCTCTGAGTGGTAAGATTACTTTCTTTATTTGTTGGGTCTGGGTTTGGTAATATTATTATAAGAAACACTACCATTTTTGCACTAAGAAATAAAAACAATAAAGGCTGTCTTTGAGTGGAGATGGTAAGGACAAACTTGCCTGCCTCAAAAGACTACAGCAGGAAGACAGCAAGGAAACATCTATGACTGTCTTCATCAAGTGAAACGCTGACAGATGTAAAGAAATATTGTCGCCCTTGCTAACCCAACTAAACACTCTAGCTGCTGTGCATAGAACTTTATCATCACCTTGCTCTTTTCCTTTCCCTTTGCTCTATCTTCTCCTTTTCTCTTCTTTCTTTCCATTCTTCTATCCTTACTTGTCTAAGAACTAGAGCACCCTCAGGTCTCATTATGCCCTGCTGTGACTCAGAACTGAAAAGTCTCCAAGCACAGAAGAGTCCTGGATAAATGTCAAATAATAGCCACAGTATCCGTCTCTTCTCTTACCCTTAAGAATCCAAGCTTCTGGACATTCATAAATACACCTCGAATCTGTCTCATTTTCTTAAAATCAAGAAATAGCATTTTTTCATCCCAAATGTACTATCATGCCATGCCTCTTCTTGTTTCTTTCACACAGTGACTCACTTGGTATATTTTGCCTATCTTGCCTTTTCTAAGCACTATACTGGGTCCTAGAGGTATCAGGATGACAGGGGACTGTGTTTCCTGTCTTTATAGAGACATTTGGCAGCAGACAACAATATTAATCAATCACTGGCTATTTATGCTCATTTGGGGAGAAAAGATACAAAAATTAAGGATAAGATGTTCCCAGACTACATATTAGGGGATTCTGATTTAGTTGGGGATCTGAAGAATGACATTTAGGCTGAGAAAAGGCCAAAAGAAATTGGGAACTAATAGGTCAAAGTAAAAGGAAGGAAGAATGTTCTAAGAAGAAAAGGTAGCCCATAATTTATTTTGAATATGGGGAAGGAGTACTGGCGAATTGAACCCCAGTTCTTCCCAGTTGACTACATCTGCAGTCTTCTGGGAGGATTTTGTTGTTGTTTTGGGGGTTGATTTGTTTGTTTGTTTTGTTTGTTTTTACACAGGTTCTTATTATGCATTTAAACTGTCCAGACTGGACTCAAATTTACAGTCCCCCTGTCTCAGCCTCCCAGAGTCCTGGGATTACAGGTGTGCACCATGCCTGGCTCTGTAATATATTTTTTAATGCAACTTGTGTAATACAGTAAATGAAATGCCAAGTTGACTGAGAGAGCCAGGAGGCTGCAGAGTGAGACCAAGCCAAAGCACACAGGCCTTAGGAGCCAAGTGAGGTGCTTGGTCTTCATCCAGCCATGGTGTTAATTCATGGATAGGTTCTCAGCAGAAAGATGCCACTTAGGTCGTGTGTGTGTGTGTGTGTGTGTGTGTGTGTGTGTGTGTGTGTTTAACATCACTCTGGCCTTTGTGTGAGGAATGGACCTGAAAGTTAATAGGTGGCAAACTGCCCCTTACTCACAAATCTTTCTCCCCTTCATCCTAAACACATATTAAACCAGCTTTTCCATCCATTTTCCATCCTTTCATGTATCCAGGTGTGGTAGTAAATAAAGCCTGTCTGCCATGTGTGCACACACAGCATGTGCAACATCCTTCTCTTATTTGGGGCTGGGGGCTTGATTCAGACTCCTCTGGCCTTTTCCGTGGGCTGCAATAGGGATGTAGCAGTGACCTGCCACCAACCAAGGGAATGAGGACAACATCCCAGAACTGCAAGAGCGACATAGCAGAAAGCAGCTGGGCCAAGAGGCTTCTTGGCACATACCAGCTCACCCGCTCTCGATTGTTTCACAAGAGAGAAATACACTGGGATCTCCCTTGAGCCACTGTATTTGGTGGGCTGTGTTACAGCAGCTTAGTCTTCACCTTAACTAAAAGTGGACACCAGCTAAATTCTTTGGTTCTAAGCAATAAAATTTCACTCTGGTTAACTTCAGGAGAAAGACAAAAGCATAGATAGGATAGCTTTGGGCTAGCTTCCAAAATCAAAAATAAATAAATAAATAAATAAATAAAAAGCAAAGAACCTGGCTTGGAGGTAAAAAATTAATGAATAAAATCTTCTGTCACTGCCAATGAGGCAACTAACTAATCATCTTCACTTTTCTTTTTACATTCTCCTCCAAATTCAAATTTCTAAGACAGAGAATCTGAACACCTAGCACAGGTCACATGCCCCACTTTGGACCAGATGCACAGGCCAGAGAGAGCCGGGAGTATCTCTTTTGACATTGCCATTAAGTCATGTCTAAAGGAAGTGGGTAGCTCCCTTGAGGAAAAACTAATGGTACTACAATCAGGGAAACAGGAAGGAACATCTAACCTAAGAGGGCAAGCCTGAATATAGGGCAAAATCTTAGGAAGCTCCCGCAGAGGCCCAGGCAAGCACTGATGTTACCTTAGAGATGAGAGTAGTGATTCTAGAAAGAAACAGAGAAACAGAAGGCACATTTAGGAGGTCAAATCAAAAGGACATAATGTATATTTACTGTATATTGGTTACTTCTCTTATAACATAATTAACTTTTGAACTGTAAAACCACAAATCAAAAATCACACTTAACTGAATTTCTACTTCTCGTGAAAGTGGAGTAGCTTATAGAAAACTACCCTCTGGCGTACAACAAATCCAAACTTTGAGCAAAATACAAAGCAAATTATTTGCAGCTGTTTACTTTTGAATGATGAAGTAGAAATATATATAGGCTGGCCTGAGATGATGTCTATGATATTTGTTGAGGAAATCTAATAACAGAGTAAGATGAATAGTATGATAGCAGGGAAGGAGATAGAGCTGCAAAAATGCATGAACAAAGAACAGCAAAAAAGAATATTGGCCTGGTAGAAAGAAGGGGAAAATGCATCCTCTAATTGCTGTCAATTTGGAGAAATAAAGCCTCATATATGTTAATGCATGTCATATACTGAGTCTAAAAGTCCTCTTGAGGGGCCAGGGAGATGGCTCAGTAGAATAAGTGCTTGCCTGGCAAGCACAAGGGCCTGAGTTCAATCCCCAGTTCTGCCAAAAAAAAATAAATAAATAAATAAAAATAAAGTCTTCTTATACCTTCAGAAGAATTGTAGCCACTGGGGAAATGTTTTTAATCCTTACAAGAATATTTCCAGAGACTTAGGATAACAGCCAGCCTACTACTTCTTAGGCTGTCTTCTTCATATGTAATCTTCCAGAAAATAACGAGTCTATGTAAAATACTCCAGGCTCAATTCAAAGACGAGCCATAACTATAGAAAGAGCCATTATCTACCTCTTGCAAATAAAGTCCAAGGAAAATGCCAAATGAAAAACACACACACATTCCTTTAGCATAAAATTAAAATTGTATATCAAAACTGTCAAAAAAAAAAAAAAAAAAGAAAAACACACACACACAACCACTACCTAGAAACCAGTGAAAACCATGATCATCATTCCTAGATGAGATAAAAACTTGAAAGAAAATATAATACCTATGAAATAAGATCCCAAATAAAGGGGCTTGCCAGTTAGCTCAGTTGTTTAAGTGCCTCCCTGGGCAAACCCAGTCAGGCTTGTGGGAGCGTGGTTCAATCCTCAGCTCTACAAGTCACGCTACACCCTCCATTAAGGCAGCCTAAGCCAGGCAAAAAATCCCAAATAAAATATAAAAGAGTGTAAAGGGAAAAAAGACTATATACAAAAAATAATTAAATTTAAAACACTATCTGGTAAAGTTCAGAAGAAAGTTAAAACTTTCACCAAAGTCACATTGAAACAAAAGCAGTGCAGAATTGTTAGTTGATGTCTGTAGGCATGTAGTACTAACTTAAGAAAATTGAATGAAATGAGTATAAAGAAAAAAGTAAAAGGCATTAGAAAATAGAAAATTAAGAAGACAAAGATAACCAATGGTGCTGCTTGGAAAACAACACAGAACAGAAAACAAAATAATAAAATATAAAATTCCCACCAGAATCTTTTCCAAGTAAAGGATATCTGCAGATTGACTAATGATATAGCATCTCAGAAAAATTTTATGTAGATTTAGAAAAATAAACCATCATCTTGTAAAAATTTCTGTGTTTCAAAAATAGTTTTAAAATGTTGTGGACAAAGTCGGAAAAAAAATCAAATCACATTTACAGAAGCAGAGAACTGTAAGATACTTTAAGAGGTCAAATCAAAAGGACTTGAAGTATATTTACCTTAAATCAGTTACCTCTCTTATAACATAATTAACTTTTGAACTACAAAACTGCAAATCCCACTGTTCTTAGACAGCTCAACAGCAACATTTAATGTTAAAAGACAGTGAATCAAGGTTTACAAGTTCTTCAAGGAAGCAATAGATACTTTCAAACCTGTGCATACTCAAGAATGTTATTCTCATTGATACTTTTTGAAGAAATTACTGAAATTCTAGTTAATAAAGAAAATAATTAGCAAGTTATAATAGAAAAACTGAGGGGAAACGACACATAAGATTAAATGAAAAGAATTAGATAAAAAAATAAAAATGAAAAAAATTAAATGATTGTGAGAATATCATATATCAGCATATAAATATCATAAATTATAAAATGTAAATCACAATATAACAAAAATTAGTATAGCATAGAGAAAAGAGGAGGTATAGGTATCAATGTAAACATAAGAAGCACACAAATAATCTCACTAAGGTTAACTTTAATGGGGCTGGTAGGATGGCCCAGTGGTCTAAAGCACCTACTTAGAACAAGCTTAGCAAAGCACAAGGACCATGGTTCAATCCCCCAGCACCACATGCCAGCCAGCCCAGCCCCCTGGTGGGCTGAGCTGGCCACACACACACACACACACACACACAAATAAATAAATAAAATTTTTTTAAAAAAAGGTTAACTTTAATGTGTTGACGAAGAACCTTAAATTTGTATTACTAGGTGAAAGGAGTCCATTTCAAAAGTTATATACTGTACAGTTCCAACAATATCATTTTCTGGAAAGGGTAAGACTACAGAGAAAATACAATGATAAGTAGTTTCTAGAGATTCCAGGGGAATAAGGAGGAGATGAATAAAGAAAATAGGAAGATCACAGATATTTAAAGAAGTGAAACTATTGTTTGATATTATAATGATAGATATATGTTGCTATCTATTTACCAAAATCTATAGAATGTATAACACCAGGGATGAGCTGTAATATTACTATGGATTTTACTTAATAATCCTCTTTTACTGCCTTATCAATTCTAACAAATATAACCTACTAATGCGTGATGTTAAAAGTGGAGAAATAGGAGGAGGGATAAGAAGCTATATGGAAACTACTTTTTTCACATTTTTCTATAAAACTAGACTGCTAAAAAATTACATTTTGAAATATTTCTAATGAAATTAATGTAGTAAAAAAGATGTGAAACAGAAAAATTATTAATAATAACATATACTAATCTCTTTGAAGATGGCATTTAAGGAAAGATAAACGTATTTTATCTAGTTCTGCTAGGAGCACTAAAAATTTAAGCAAGAGATTTAAAAGGGACATACATGGTTTATAAGCCTATAAAAAGATGTTTATCATCATTAACTAGCAGGATACTGCAACATTTATATTACAGCAGAATACCACTGCACACCCACTATAATGGCTAACATTGGAAACACTGAGAATACCAAGCATTAATGAGGATGACAGCAGCCATAGTTAGGATCTCAAATAGTCCCCCAGAAAAGCTCATAAGTTAGAATTAACCTCCAGCCAGAGGTGTTATTGGAGTTGATAAAGCCCGTAAGAGATGTGGTGATTGATTAACACGAGACCTTAGCTGATTAGTATATGCACACCCTTGAAGAAAATAGTGGGATCCCAGCCACTTCCTCTTCCTTTTCTTTTTACATTCTGGACATGAAGTGAGCAGCTTTGCTTTACCATGTGTACCTGCCGCACCTCAGACCCAAAAGCAATGGAGCCAACCAATCATGGACTGAAACTTCGAAAACTCTGTGCCTAAATAAACCTTTCCACCTTATAAGGCATGCACACGTTTTGTTTCAGCAGCAGAGAAATGACTAACACAGGAGCAAACACAATTCTCATACATTGTTCATGAGAGAGTAAAATGGTACAACCACTTTGGAAAACTATTCTAATAAAATAAAAGTAAATATACCCACCTATTGCATGATTCAGCCACCCAATCTCAGAAACTTAATTTAGAAAATAAAAACATATGCAACACAAAGATATTTGTACATAAATATCCATAGCAACTTTAATCACAATAGCCCCAAACAAGTAATAATTCAAATGTACTCTTCAAGATAAATGAACTAAAGTAATTGAGGACCTATTTAATCAATAGAATGTTGCTCAAAATTAAAACAAAGTGCCTATACATACTCCAACATGAATGATGATTAGAACCTTAGGCTGCATGAAAAAAACAGTAAATTTCCACTTATATGAATTTCTAAAATGAGCAAAACTAATTTGTCCTATATAAAGCACTGAAGTAGTTGCCTGAAGTAGTTGCCTGAAGCTGGATTGACAAGAGAATTTCCCATTAAAGGACTCGAGAATTTGGGGGAGGCAGATGGTAATGTTATGATCTGTGCCCTTTGGGGGGGGTGGTTCCATCAATATGTATATTTGTCAAAACTCATACAACTTCTCATTTAAAAATGAGTGCATCTTATAATAAGCAAATTATTATTTTACGTTTTTTTTTAAGACAAAGGAGTGCAGGGGCCAGGGAGATGGCTCAGTAGGATAAGTGCTTCCCTGGCAAGTGCAAGTGTCTGAGTTCAATCCCAAGTTCTGCCAAAAAAAAAAAGAAAGAAAGAAAAGAAAAAGTAGTGCAAGATTTTAAATTATCAGAAAAATCAAAACCACCTATAAATATACAGTATTTAAAAAGAAAAAAGTAGAAAACCAAAGAAAGCAGGAAGCAAATTATAGCATGAGGTGGGATGAATGAAAAAGAAGAGAGAAATAACCAGTAGCAGTGACAGCCTTAAAAACAGAAAACAAAACATAAAATCAAGCCAATTTAAGAGTGAGCTGTCTTCCAAGTAACATTAATGGAATAGCAATGTTTAAAGGGAATTTTAAATTGGAAGATACACTCAGTAACTGACATAGAATGGCTTCGACTCTGACAGGCTTCCCTTAGCCCCCAGAAACCCTAATAAGGATGTAACCTCTAGTGGTTCTGTCTATAAGCTGAGGTCCTGCTGGAACTGAGACTAAACTTTGCTGTTCCATGTGGGTCTTACAGGAACAATGTGCATAGTTAATTTGGGCCATCAACAGAAAATATTTACAGATATCCCAGTCCCTCTAAGTCTTGAACCTTACTCAGAGCCAACAGGATACATTGAAATCCAGTTTTAAAAAAAATTAAAAACAGAAAAACAAATTAGTGCCTCCCAGCCTCTGAGCACTACAGTATTTCTGGCCTAGTTGCCCTGAATCCCTGGAACTTCATCACCCTTGAAGGTAAGCCCTCCTCTCACAGTAGATGCTGTCTGTTCCCTGCTCACAACCCTCAGCACTGTACTGTCCCAGACAGCGCCCAAAAGCTTTCTCTAGCTACAGGATTATATGCTCAGCCCCTACACAAGGAGTAGGGAAAATCTTCTATCCAATTAATGTCTCAGGCACTAGTTAATGTAGAATACAAGTAGATGAAGAAACACCCAGATCTTATCCCTTCTGAGACAATGCAGAGATGGGTCTGGAGCGCTCTTCCAGAGGTGCCCAGTAGATTCAGTTGTTGAACCCTGCATTGATGAATTGGTCTTCTTGTGTTGCTTATCTTTCCTTCCCTGTCTTAATTCCCTCTTCCCTTCTGGTACTTCCTGGGTTACCTCCTGAAGAAACCATTACCTCTAAAATCCTTATATCAAGAGCAAGGGAATTTCTAATTTGACACTTGTCTAACTTTTTTAAAGCCTTTAAAATTAGATCCCAATGTAAAGGCCAATTATATGTTACACATAAGGCATGTGTCTAAAGTAAAATTCTTTAGAATGTTGAGAAGTAAAAGGATGAACAAGATATTCCAGGTAAACACACACACACACACACACACACACACACACACACGCACAAATGACCACAACTGAGAGATGCCCCCAAGAAATTTTCAGTATTAGAAACACTTCACTTAGGGGTCAGGGAGATGGCTCAGTGGAATAAGCGCTTCCCTGGCAAGCACAAGGACCTGAGTTCAATCCCCGGTTCTGCAAAAAAAAAAAAAAAGAAAAGAAACACTTCACTTAGCATTCTCTTATGGTGAAGCAATAAATCAAGATTAATAAGGAAGTGCTACATGAGTAGTTATTCATCTCAAGCAATTGTTGGGTGAAAAAAGAAGTGCATATCAAAAGATAAGCTTACAACAATGGAAAGACCATGTATATATAGAATGAAGCCACAACACTACTATTTATAGCAGATTTAAGCAATGTTTAAATATATACATTATTAAACTGAAGAGAAGAAAAATAAGCTAAAAACACTTCCAAAATTGAAAATCTAAAGAAGTCAAAGATAAGAAACATAAAAACAAAAGCTAGTGACTTAAAAACAAAAAGTTATGACTAGCAAATGAATGAGAGGGAGCATTTTAGAAACAAATAACTAGATTGACATTCCATTAGATAATTGAATAAATAAAGGAAGAAAACAATATATTTAAAACATATGCTAAATATCAAACGATGACAGAGAAATAATAATAAAAGAGAGAATTCCAAGTGTTGTAGGAAACCACTTATATTCCACATAAAGTTGAAGGTTTGGAAAAAATAGACAATTTGCCAGAAAATTATAATCATGGCTGACCCAAGAAAAAGCAAGAATCTAAATATACTAATTTTGAAAGTAATTTTTTTATATTTTATAGAGTATGAAGTAGTATTAAAACAGAAAAATTACAAGTGATACAGGATTTCACTTAACAAAGTAATAGGAATTCCACAGCATTTGTTGTAATGCATAGTGTTGTCTTCCAACCAGTTATTCATAGTACCAGATCTATGCATGCAAAATTGGAAGAAGAAAAACATATACAATAAATTAAGAAAAGAAAAAGTACAAATAATTGAAAAAAAGAGACAAAACAAATTAAACATTATCTTCTCCTTTCCACAGACCAGCAGAAATCCACAGTACAGTTGTTCAAGCCATCCTGTTTCCATACATAAATAAATCTTTCCCCCACTAACTCTCCTGTCCTCCTCAACTCAGCAACTCTTTCCTTTTGAATAAATTCATTCCCTTTTCCCAGTATCTATTGTACCCTTCAGATTCCATTTTTCTCTTTCAGGTTCTCACACTTACATGGTTTGCACATGCAGGTCTGATTTATTTCACTTAAGAGTATATTCTCTAGTTCCATCCATTTACTGACAAAAGTATCAAATATATCCTGTTTTATAGCTGAATGATACTCTATTGTGTAAAAAATACCACATCTTCTCTAACCATTCCTCAGTTGATGGGCATTTGGATTGTTTCCAGGATTTAGTTATGACAAATTGCACTGCCCTGAGAGGCCCCCAGGACTGTGGAGAGCTGTGATCCATGGGCCCAGCACACACAGGCACCGAGTTTTCTTAATGCCTGCTCCATTCATTGAAAAGTAACTTAGAAAATTATCAAATAACTAGTCACCCAAAATATAGGAGACCCACATGGTTTTACAATGAAAAATTACCAAACCTTTACAAAACAGACAATCCTTACTACTACTATGCTTTTCAGTCTTAAAAGAATATTTGTGACTTAATTTTACAGAGCCAGAAAAACTTCTGTACTAAAATCTGACAAAGACAGCATATTTTTTAAAAACAGAGTAAATCCAACTTATGAATAGTAATGCAAAAATCTTGAATAAAATATCAGCACTTAAAATCTGGCAGCACACTCATAGAATAATATACCAAGATTTAAAATGCAAAGATAGATCAACATTAGGGGCTCATTATAGTCATATGTGAACTTTAAAAAATGATAGAATCATTTTCAAAGATGTTGGTAAAGGTATTGGATAAAGTGGAGTATTTGATCTTAGTTGAAAAAATAAACTCTTTGTTAAAATATATGGAACCAGATATAACTTTAATATGATTTAAATATATAGATGAAGAAAAAGTCACTGTCATGCATAATAGCAAATTACCAAAACAATTTCACCAAAGGCTGAAATAAGATACCTACCATCAACGCACTATTTAACATTGTTCTAGATGTTTTAACAAGCTACAAAAATGTAATAGTCCAAATTGGGAGAGGGAAGAAAAGATAATGATTACTTGTCTATGATGCAACTGTGTACCTATGATCAAATAAAAACTACTTTAAAGGAGAGTGTAGTAAAGTATTTAAATTTTATATGCAGATAACTATTGTCTTATTAAAACACATAATAAAAGAAAGACAGAAATATCATATATAAATAAGAGTTTCAAAAGATAAAGTAGGGCTGAGGATGTAGCTCAACAAAAGAACATTTGCCTAGACTGGAAAGCTCTGTGTTCAATCCCCAACACTGAAAAAAAGAGAAGAAAAAACTAGGATTAAACTTTAACAGGTATAGGATCTATAAAAAGAAAAATTTAAGGCACTAGAGAGAAACATGAGAGAAAAATCAAGTGAGCGAAAAGACAACCCTATTCTTGGAAACAGGATTGAGTATTGTAAAGATGTCACTTCATCTTAAATCAAGTAAATTTTATATAATCTCAATGATGTATCAGTGGAATGAATGAATAAAGCTCATTCTAGGGAACTATAAAGCTGCAGTAATTAAAATCATTTGGTCCAGGTGCATACAACAGAAAAGAATAGTGGGACTAGAAG
Source organism: Octodon degus (assembly GCF_000260255.1). NCBI lineage: Eukaryota > Metazoa > Chordata > Mammalia > Rodentia > Octodontidae > Octodon > Octodon degus. The sequence goes on from NW_004524749.1 coordinate 5,184,056, forward strand.
TGAATCTAAATATGCATGAAAATGCATTATGTGACAAGAGTAGCAGTTCAATCACTGATGAATAGACAGATTCTTCTCAATGAAAGATATTATGACAACTAGCTAGTCATCTGCAAAGGAAGAAAAAAAAAGCAGTTCCCTAATTCACTTCATACCCCCAAATAAATGTTAAATAGAGAAAACCTTTAAACAGATCAGGTATTTAAACATTCAAAGTAAAATAAAAACACTGTGAGAAAGCATACAGTACTTTCACATTTTTTTCAAAACAAAAAACATCAATCTATGACGTAAGGAGAAATATTTTTAAATTTAATGTTGCAAAACTTAAAGCAAAAAAAAAAGTTCAATATTTATACATTACCTTAAAGAAAAAATACAATGGAAATAATATTGATAAT
>NW_004524749.1:5184886-5190927 GCF_000260255.1 Octodon degus
TGTCCACCCCTCATCCCCCGGCCGCGGGTGCACTGAGCCACCCCTGAGACCAGACCTGGCGGCGACGTCTATAATACCAATGCTGGGGAGACTGAAAACAGGGGGATCACAACAAGTCCGAGCTGTGTAGTGATACCCTATACCAAATACATTTTTTAAAAAAGTTAAGATTAAATGGCTGAAAATGTAGCTCAGCAAGATATCTGTATGGTGAAAGACGTATTTTTAAATATATTAGACATGGTTCAATAGTATGAATTATATATTAAATTATTAAAATTTCACCATTATAACATCAGATTGACAAAAAACAAAATGCTGCCAAGGATGTGTGGAAAACGTTCATTCTCATATACTATCAGGAGTTGTGTAAATTAGTGCAAACTTACACAATTTTCCAAAATCTATGGACACCATATCTCGCACATAAATTGTGTTCCTAGAAGCATGCTCAAGGATGTACCCAATGAGTATATGTAAATATGTTCTCAAAGATTGTTTTTTGTTTGTTTGTTTGTTTTCTAGTACTGGGGATTGAACTCAGGACCTTACGCTTGCCAGGCAAGCGCTTACTCTACTGAGCCATCTCCCCAGCCCCAAAGATAAATTTTTAAAAAGTGTCCACTAGAGAAATCTTTCTAATAATAAAAACTGGAAACAATCTGTCTTTTACGAAAGATTTTTTTTTAAAAAAAGGTCAACTACAGTGTAGGTAAAATTTACAAAGAATGAGTTATTTCCTGGTGTGCTAATATAGAATCGTTGCCAAAATATACTAGGTTTAAAGGAAAAAGAAAATAAGCCACATGTATTGTACATCATTATATGTTCCTATAGTTGTAGGTGACATTATAAGGGAGCAATAAGGATGATGGATTCTAGGGAGAATAATTTGGGATTGATGGATAGGAGTGGAAGGAATCTAATTTTTCACAGTACATATTGTTACATTATGTCATGCTTCAAAAGCTAAACACTGCTCAAGAAAATAATAAAAAGGAAATCTCTTTGAACAATAAAAACAAAGGAAACTTTTTAAAATTCCATTTACAGTAGCACCAAAAATAAAATATCTATGAACAAATTAAACTAGAAGCAAAAAGATCTGTATACTGAAAACTCCAAAATACTGAAAAAAAAAAAAAATTAGGGCCAGGGAGATGGCTCAGTAGAATAAACACTTGCCTGGTGAGTACAAGGTCCTGAGTTGAATCCCCGGTACTAAAAAAAAAAAAAAAACTTTAAAGATATAAGTAAATAGAGAGACATTGGTGTCCATGAATCAGAAGACTTAATGTAATTAAGATGTCAATGCTACAAAAAGCAATCTACAGATTTAATCCAATTCTTATGAAAATCTTGATGACATTTCTTGCATAAATAGAAAAACCCACCTAAAAATATATGAAATCTCAAAAGATCCCCAAATGGCCAGTCTTTAAAAAGCAAAAAAAAAAAAAAAAAAAAAAAAAAGGAGGTCTCATCCTTCCTGATTCCAAAATTTTTGCAACAGACAGTACTGTGATAACAGTTTTTTAAAAACAGACAAATGGAGTAAAACAGTCCAGAAATAAACCCTCGCATATGTACTCAAATGTTTTTCAACAGTGGCACCAAGATCATTCAACAGAGAAAGGACAGTCTTTTTACTACAGGTATAAGAACACTGGCTGTACGCACAGAAGAAAGGTAGCAGGGGCCTTGCCTACACCACATCCACAGATTATCTCAAAATGGACCAAAGTCTAAACATAAGAGCTAGGGCCGGCCTGATAGCTCAGCAGGTTAAAGCACCTACAAGCAGGTGCAGGGGCCTAGAGTTCTATCCCCCTGCCTGCCATGCCGGTCCCACCCCCGGCGCACACTGAGACAACAATTGAGACTGGGCATGGTAGCACGCGCCCATAATCCCAGCTCTTGGGAGGCTGTAAACAGGCAGATTGCTATGAGTCCGATCTAATAGTGAGACCCTGACCACTTTGTAGACCTGTCCCTAAAAATACAACAAAAAGATAAAATAAAAAAATAAACATAAGAGCTACATTTATAAAATTGCTAGGAGAAAAATGTTAGGAAAAGGGCAAAAGGTTCCTAGATATAACACCAAACACATAAGCAAAAAAACAAAACAATAAAAATAGACAAACTGTGCTACAACAAAATCCAAAACTTCATGCAACAAATGATATAAGAGGTATAAAAAGCAGTTTGCAAAATGAGAGAATATTTGCAAATTATATATCTGATAAAGGATTAATTTTCAGAGCCTATAGAAGTCTCCCACCCTTCAGCAATATAAAAATAAGCTGTCTGAAGGTATAGCTCAGTGGTTCGACATTTTGGCTAGCACACAAAGTCCTAGATTCAAACCCCAGTACCACAAACACAGCGAGGAGGATTTAAAAAGCCAATTAAAAACTGGACAAAAGACTTACTACATGTTTCTCCAAATGGCCCACAAACAGATACTAGTTATTCACAATCTCTAATCATTACAGAAATGTAAATCAAAACCACTAGGACATACTATCTCCCACCCAGGAATGTGACTACAATAGAAAGAAGAGACTGAGATAGAGACACAGACAGATAGACAAACGGACAAGAAATAAAGAAAAACAGAGAAGTGTCAGCAAGAACATGGAAAACTGGAATGCTTGTACTCTACTAGTAGAAACAAAACAAGACCCCACTAGGGAAAATAGCATGCAGTTCCTCAAAAAACTAAAATCAGAATTGTCAATTAAGGGCCAGGGAGATGGCTCAGTGGAATAAGTGCTTCCCTGGCAAGCACAAGGACCTGAGTTCAATCCCCGGTTCCATTAAAAAAAAAAAAAAAAAAAAAGAATTCCACTTTCAAAAGATTTGAAAGCAGAATCTCAGAGAGATATCTGCACACCAATGTTCATAGCAATATTCTTCACAACAACCATAAGGTAAAAGCTACCGAATGTCCATGAATACACGAATGGATAAGGGCAGTAGCACACATCCAATGCAATATTGTTCTGCCTTCAAAAGGAAAGACATTCTAGCATATGAACCTGGAGAACATTACGTTACATGAAATAAGCCAATGACCAAAGCCATAATTACTATGGGATTCACATATTTGAGCTTTCTGAAAGAGTCAAACTCAGGGAAATGGAAAGTGGAATGGTGGAGTCCAGGGATGGGGGAAGGAGAAACAGGGAGTTGTGATTTAACGGGTATCAAGTTTCAGTCTTGTAAGATGAGTAAGTTCTGGAGATTCGGTGCACAGCCATGTGGATATGGTCAGGACTACTGAACTGACCACTTAGAAATAGTTAATATGATCTCCAGATCCAAAGGCTTTCCAAAAACTTCTGTTTCTACAACCAGCAAATTAACATCATTATTATCACATCACCATCATTGCTTGGATACTTCCTGGGCACGTCTTAACTTTCTTAACCCTCCCAACTTCCCTGTGGGGTTACACGATGTGTTTTACAGGAAACCAAAGCTCAGAAGGGTTGATAACTCAGCCAAGATCAACAACAGGCAGAGATTAGACCAGGTCTGTCATTTCAAAACTTAATGCACTGATCCAAGCACTCTTATTTCACTACTGCTCTGCACCCCAGGAATTGAGATGCAGGGTAGAAAGAGGGGCCAGAAAAGACAGGCAGGAAATATCCAGTTGTTTTTGTTTCTCAGGGATTCTCTACTTTCAATGGCCCTGCTGCACCTTAACCCTGCCCCCTGCCCATCCATGGGAGGTTTCAGGTGAATTAAATCAGACACGTATGGCAGCCCTAGGGAACTAGATGAAGGTCTTATTGTATTAGTCATTTTTCCTGTCATCTTGAATTAGTGTCATATTAGCTTAATGCAATACTAACATGATACAGAAATGTTAGCATATTACAGACTACTCAGTGTGTCAAGTAAGAGCTTTATCATATTACTCTGCCACCAATATTTCAAAGAAGAGGAGAAATGTGGCTTTGCCCATAAAATAGAGTGTGTGGATGCCAAATCCAAGCAAAACCTCCAGTTTGGGACTTAAATTTTAGAAAAGGATGTGAGAAAGTATAAGAAATATCTGATTCCAAGATACTCCATTAAATATATTTAATGAGAAAAACTAACTTAGATATTATCTCAAAATGTAGATAACAGAATGAATCCCAGGTTAATTGATACTTCAATTCTGGTTCTCTTTTTCCCAAATTATAGACCAAGAACAGAACTAAAATGAACTGAAGTCTAAATCACCAGGAAGTGGGTCATACCTTGTTTATGGGTAAATAACCAGTATTCTTACATTGGGATAAGAAGACCTCAGGGGTTCCACCAGGCACTTGCAAAGAGATGATCAAACTCCCTTGTATTTATACATAAATTTTCATGTATGCAAACATCTTTTATCTCAGAAATAATGTTTAGATTCTTCCAAGCAAGGTGTGAGTAGCTACTTGTCTGTATACTGAAGGTATATAGGAAATATCAAGCTGAAGTAAGATAAGGAATAGGTGGAAATTCTGTGTTCTAATCCTAACTCTGTCATTGACAGGTGAGGATTCATAGGATGATGTATTAGAAAGAACTTCAAAAAAAAGAATAAACTTCCTTTTTTTTAAAGGGAGCCCATCACCCTGATTCAGGATTTCTCTACTCCATAATTTGGCTATTTAGCAGCAACAACAAAAAGATTTTCATACGGACTTTCTAATAATAATAAGCCTTTGGATCCCTCCACCTGAGGACATGCACAACCTTCATTGAACCAGCTCCTGGTCGCATAACCTAGACTAGGATCCAAAAACACTACCAGCCCTGTTGGCCAGGAGAGATCAAGTTGATTTCTCCAAGCGAGTCCACAGCTTCACATTCAAAGCATAGGGAGACTAGTTAATGGAAGGCAGTGCTGCTCCACCATAAATATGTGGTTCCTCTTAATTAAAAATCTATTAGCAAATTTCCTGATAGGCCGATGGTATTTACAAATATAAGCTAATAGCTATTTATTAGGATGTTTATACTAAGGCCTCAAAATGAGTTTTTCCTTGTAGTGTGATAATTGTTCAGATGGCTTCCTGCTGATTTAATTACTTCAATTAAGGAGGATTCTGCAAGACAAGTTTCCCTTGGCTTTGGATCTGGTGTCGTTATCACTGGGGCCTCACCGATTGTAGCTTGAGGGCCAAGCTGTAGCTGTGCCACTTTCACATATCAACATTGGAAGAAATGAAGTCCATACAAAGAGTAAGGATAAAACCAGTCAAGCTTGGTGTGTGTTACCTAGGTCTCCCTCAGGACAAAGAGGAGGCTTCTGATCCCGTAGCACTAGGCTAAGTCTCTTCCGGTTCAAAGGTGTGTTTCACCATCAAAATTTTTGCCTTTTTCTTTGTTCCCAGTGACATATTTGAAAAGGTTAGATAAAGCTGAAAGAGAAAGACTGTGGCACAGAAGAGCTCTGGACTTAGCACCTGGTGACCTGAGTAATTTTCAAATACATCTTTCAGGGCCCAGCAAGATAGCTCAGCAGACTACAGCAGCTGCTTAGGCAAGCTTAGGCAAGAGCAGGGACTGTGGTCTGATCCACAGCACCACATGCCAGGACAGGCTGAGCCAGGCATCAAGACCAGGTGTGGTGGCACATGCCTATAATCCCAGCACTGGGGAGGCTGATCACTATAAGTCTGAGCTGTGTGTAAGACACTGTAACAACTAAATACATTATATATACACATAAATATACATATACATAAATAATTGAACTGCTGATTTCTGCTGGTCTATTGAAAAAAACACAAAGAAATCGTGGAGCAAAATACTGTACTAGAGGAAGCCCAAATCAGAAGGTATCTAATAGCGCCACCTCCTGGAGGGATTTTTGCTTTTAAGAAACCATGCGTAAGAACTGCCTTTCTATACCCTCCTGTGACCCTGTTCATTTTTGGTAGGGCTGACTCCTTTTCAGTTCAGATACTTTCCTCACCTGGCCTCCGAGTGCATTTTCCCCTTTGAAGGCGCTGCTAACCAACCATCTGATGCTGGGACCTCACTAGGAT
>NW_004524749.1:5191027-5197646 GCF_000260255.1 Octodon degus
AGGACTCAGAGCAAGAACCACCCTTCTGTCCTTATCTCACACTGACCAAGATTCAAGATTCAAGAACACAGCAGAGATACATCAAAACAAATGGAATCATTTCAAAGAGTGCTAGCTCCAGAAAAGAAATTAAGATCATGGGACAGAAAATGCCTAGTCGGCATGGTCTATACCAAGAGAGCCATCTAAACAGGGATTTGAAGACTTAGAAGACATGAATAGGAACATTCAAGGTAGAAAGGATAGAAGGCGAAATGCCTGAGGCAGAAAAGAGCCTGGTAGCTTCACTGTGTTGGGCAGACTGTGCTATAAATGAAGTCCAAGAAGGCATTAGAATCCACAGCTTTTGAAGCCTCCCGGCCAATGACTATAACTCCAAAGGAAGTGGAAAGTCAATGGAGAGATTTAAGCAGAGAAGTGACATAATCCAATATACATCCCCAAAGTGTCACTCTGGCTGCTTGTAAACTAACATCATAGAGAGGGTAGGAATAGAAGCCTGGGAGTCAGTTGGTCTCAGGGCTCCTTCAAGTCAATGGCCACAGCTGGCTGAAGGTAGCAATAGGAAAGGTGGGAGAAGAGGTAGGTTTGAGTTAAATCTGCACTGTAAAATGAACATGTCTGCTGAAGGATTAGACTCATGGATAAAAGAAAGAGAGGAGGCAAAGGAGGCTTTCATGTGGTTTTGAACAACTAGAAAGATGCTGGGTGTCCCAGTAAGAGCAGATATGTATCTCACCTATGTGACTCAGGTCTCAACTGGTTAGGACCAGGGTCACTGAGGCCAGGCTTTTGGGTGCCTATGGATTTCAAAAAGTTGATGTGCCATACAGTGATTTACAATTTGAAAAAAGGGGCTGGGGAAATAGCTCAGCAGTCTAAGTGCCTCCCTAGCAAGCACAAGGACCCACATTTGGTCCCTGGCACCACATGCTGCACCAGTCCCACACCCTGGGCACACTGTGCTGGCCACCAAAACAGGGCATGGTGGCACATGCCAGGCATCCCAGCACTAAGGAGGCTGAAACAAGAGAGTCACTACAAGTCTGAGATGCGTAGTAAGAACCTGTGTCAAATTAATAAAATTTTTTTTAAAATGCATAATCTGAAAAAATGAGGATAACATATATCATATATTTGATAAGGGGTCTCACTCTGCAGCTCGGGGGCAGGGCTGGCCCAGCATGCAGTACTGGGGATGCAACCCAGTCCTTGGGCCTGCCAGGCCGGCTTAGACCACTGAGCTATTTCCACAGCCCCTTATATCATGTATTTGACAGAACCAGGGATTGAACTCAGATCCTTGTGCTTGCCAGGCAAGCGCTTCTTCTACTGAGCCATCTCGCAGGCCCCAATATCATGTATTTGAAAGCTGCAACAATCCAATGAGTTAACCAAGTGAATGTTTATATCTCCATCTTATAGATGAAGAAAAATTGAAGTTTGGGAAAGTTATGTGGCTCATCTAACATCACCAGCCACACAGTGCTTCTTAGAAGGGCAGCAAAAGGCATTCTGGACAAAACGGTTATTTGTGGCCAGGAAGATGGCTCAGTGCAATAAGCACTTCCCTGGCAAGCGCAATGGCCTGAGTTCAATCCCCGGTTCCAAAAAAAAACAGTTATTTGTGCCAAATTATTTACTATGTGTTCGGCAGCCTTCCATCCTGCCCACTAAAGGCCAGTGGAGACCCCACCCACCTCTACCTGCTGGCTCAACTAATATGACACTATATCCTTTGCTAGCTATTAGTCAGCTTGATAGCACTTTAATGAGATACCCAAGTCAAAGTGAAATGTGATTTTAGTGTGCAGTTTTGGGGAGTTCAGTCCCTGACCAACTGACCCCATTGCTATGGGCTTGCAGGGGGGCAGCACATCGTGGGAGGAACACATGGCAGAGCAAAATGGCTCAAGTCAGAGAAAAAGAAGGAGGCCAGGGTCCCACAGCTCCATCAAGGGCGCATGACCTATGAAGTGAGGACCTCCCACTAGGCTGCTCTTCCTACAGATCCCAGCACTTCCCAATAGCGCCACTGTGAGAATCAAGCCTTAACACATGAGCTCAGGATGGGAGGCACTTACCATACAGAGTGTCCCCATAGGGGGCAGGCGTGCGCACGCACACGCACACGCGCGCGCGCACACACACACACGCCCCTTCCAAATGAAAAAGAACCATATAAATGTGTCTCCTGCCTGAATTAATTTGTTTATGAAGTACCTCCTCTCTACTAGGCTCCTGCTCGGTTCTAAGAATACAGATAAGATCAGATATCTTGCCTACTCTTGAGAATCTCTCAATCGAGCAAAGAGCTTAAACTCCCTACAACAGCTAGTGAATTTTTTAGGAAGATTTTCCAGGCCTAATCTCATACAAAACCTCCAAGATGCCATATGAATTCCTTCCTGCTCTTAAGAAACAAGTATCAAGTGTCTAAATCCACAAACACATCATACAGAAGAGGATTCTGGAACCTTGGGCAAAATATTATAATATTTTCATGGGCTGCCCAAATTCCAAGCATTAGATTTGATGAACAGCTTTATTGAATTTTGTGGATAAATATTTAAAGCCTTCAAGGGCTTGTGTAAATCACACCTACGCAGACGCACTTGCACACAGCGCCATCTGCTGGCAGTTATCGGTGTGTAAGAAAATCAAAGGGTGTGAAGGATTCAAAGGCTGGTTGCAGAGAGACTGGGCAGCTGTCGCTGGCCTCAGAGCTCAACCCGGTGTGGACTAACCCCAAGGCACGGATTATCAGGAGTTTTAAGGTATCTGAGGGCAAAATGTCTCCTTAAAACAACAACATAGACAGCAGAAGGAGGGAGGAAGATGCAGGAATTTCTTTTCTCAAAATACTTTTGGAGACATGGTGCCATCCAGAGGTCAAACAGCCCTTCGTCTTCTCCAAGGCAGAAATGTACCTGCATTGTATTCTCCAGAGAAGTGAGAGCTCACAATTCCAAGGGCACAGCTCGCCCGCAGCAGTCCTTTATTCCAAGGCTTACAACTCTCCTCTGACATCATATAGAGAGATGTGTACTTCTCTTTAATAATTATGTCATAGAAGCGCATTTAATGACACACGAAATGGTCAACTTTCACAACAGGAATAGTTGAAAATCTGTGTGTGTGTGTGTGTGTGTGTGTGTGTGTGTGTGTTTGCGTGCCACATACACAGCTATGCACTAAAGTATTAACAATGGCTATATGTGATGGCAAGAATAACTTTTATTTGTAGGTTCTGTTGTAGCTGTTCTTCTCCAGTTGTTCTCTGAAATTCATGTACCGCTTTTGCTGAAAAGAAAAAGAAGTCCTAAGAAAAAATCCTATCCCCAAAATGAATTTTCTTCCTTTCAGCTGTATTGCAAGCTCATTTCCTTCAGCTGTATAGTCAGGCTAAGTAAGACAAGGTGATCATTAACAATAGTGATAACAGTAACTCACACAGAGTACTTACTACTAAATGTGGCATGTGTAAAGCACCTAGCCTGGTACGTAGTAAACAATGAGTTCATGTACACTATACATACCGATCTCAGAAGCATTGTTGTTGTTGTTGTTGTTGCTGCTGCTGCTGCTGCTGCTGTTTTGCAGTACCAGGGATTAAACTCAGGACCCTGCATTTGCCAGGCAAGCATTTATTCTACTGAGCTATCTCCCTGGCCCCTACATACCAATCTCAATAAAGCTCATAATTTTAATAAAAATGCCTACAGAATATCTGATACTACAAGAAAGACAGTATGTGATAAATCCAAGAGGAAAAAATGCCTCTCAACCTTCAACTCCAAGCAGGCTTTTTTGGTTGCAGGAAGAAGAGCTACAACTAATCCAACTCAGTGAAGAAAAAAATCATCAATGAGTTCAATCCCCAGTACAGCGACTCAGGTCCTGAGTTCACTTCCTGGTACCGCCAAAAACAAAAACAAAAACAAAAAAACCTCAAGTAATCCCCAGTACAGAAAGAAAGAGAGAAAAGAAAAGAAAAGAAAGACAAAAGATCAAGATATCTCCTATCTCCTTTTGGGGAAGACTCAAAGCAAAGGCAAGCCCCACGGGAATCAGAACTGAAGCCAAGAAGAAGCAAGGTGCCTCTCCCTCTCCTCACTCAGCTTTTTTCAGTGCGTCTTTACATCCTACTTACTTACAAAATTATGTCTTCTTGCACAGAGTTTACAGTAGCCACTCCCAAATTCCTTCTGATTCCTTCTGTCCCCTGAGTAGGCAAACAGCTCAGTTTTGGCCTGGCCATTCCAAATTCCTGAGCGCGAAGTATGATTGAGCTGGCTCATCATCTCTCCACACCAGATCATAGTAGTCACCTTTCAGTGGCCAAGCAATGGGTGGGTTATCCTGGGTCCAGGTACTCACTTGGATGTTATTGACCTGGCAAGAGGAAATGGATCACATTGTAAAACTTATGCCATTGCTAGCATTCAGCTAGTGTTATGAGAGAGGATACAGGTAGAGAAAGCAATGACATTTTTTAGAACCACTTTTCTAGAACAGCATAGATTGGTTTCCATTTGTTTTGCAAGCTTCTTTCATGCCTGTTCCCATAGACCTGTTCTTCTGTGAATGTTCAATGTTTGAGTAGTAACAAAGAAATCTTCTGTCACAGGAAGTAGATTATTCTACTTGTTAACCTCTAGCAAAGACCTCCACATCAGGCATAGAAGCATCAATGGTGGCTACTATATGGCTGAGATTTCAGGATTCCATTGTACTTTGCCAGGTCTTTGTAGAGGTCAGATTTTTCAAGGAACAGACTTCTTCATGTGAATGAAGCAGACTGAATGAAGATATGACAGCGACCACTGCCTCTTCCCCCTTGGGTTTTTAGTGTGGCACTAACTTCTTCCTATGGATAACCCACTACTATTATGGACTACTCGACTCTATTGGATTATTTTGCTGTGTTCGTGCACCTACAATATTTAAATGGCAATGGAATACCCACCTCTGACAAAACTAAACAAAAAAGGGGATACAAATGACCATTTTGTATCTGTATATGCAAAATAGTTAGGATAGATATACAGCTACTTTCTTTTAATGCAATGAGAAGAAAGATTTGTACTAATAGTGTTTGGACAGAATATCATGTCTTCATTTTGTACTATGAATAACCACCACAAAGACAATAATATGCAATGTATTAATTATTGAAAGTGTCCTATTAATCAGTTTTGAAACTGTCTCATTGTTATTTGTTTCTCAATAAAATTAATTTTAAAAAATTAAAACAAAAAATGACTTCTTCCTTTTCCTTTAGAAAGAAATATTATTTTCAATTGATTGTCTTTACCAGGATTGGGAAGCAGGAGGCAATTTCAGAGCCATCCATTTCTCTTTACTCACCACGATAATTCCTATTTTCTACACTAAGGACCAAATATATGGGTCTAGCCAATGATGAAGAATTTCTACTCCAGTTATGAATTTGAGAATTGAGGGCATGAGGGCTGGGGAAGCAGGCATCCATGTGCCTCGTGGAGCCATTGTGACCTGACAGTAAGCAGGAATTGGTATATTCCCTGCTCCCTCTATCCTAACAGGGAGGTCATGATGGCATTTGGGTGGCTAAATATCAATGTCAACTAAGATCTTGTGCCAAGCAATTCTTGAAATACTTGGGCATCTTCTTTCCCAAGTAAGCAACTCCTCCAGCAGTCAGTAGCCACAGTCTCATGTAGGAAAGCCTGATGAAATCATGACTTTATTACCGGCTGTGAGGTTGCAAGACTGTTTCTCCCATAGAACTGGATGCTGGCTAGGTTTCATGATTGCTTGAAAAGTGACTCAGATCTACCAAGAATGGACAGGAGATTGTGCCTTTTTATTAAAAGTGATTGTTTTCAGCCTTCTTGTCTTTCCTGCTGTTGCTTTGGCTCTCATGTACTGCTCATTACTCTTGCTGACTGTCACTCATCTATTTTGCCCCTGGTGGCACTATTGTCCATAAACATGCTTGTGACTGTCTACAGGAGGAGACTTCTTAGCTGCTATTTAATTTTCTCTCTTTTTTATTAATTTTACGGAGAAACAAATAGCAATGAGGCAGTTTCAAAACAGGTTAGTAGGACAGTTACAATAACTAATACACTGCATATTGTTGTCTTCGTAGTAGTTATCCATAGTACCAGATGCAGACATGATACCCTGTCCACATACACTATTAGTACAAATCTTTCTTCTCATTGAATTGAGAGAAAGTGGCTGAAAGAAACAATCACTTTTAATGAAAAGGCACAATCCCCTGTCCATTCTTGCTATATATCTTAACTATTTTGTATATACACATACAAAATGGCCCTTCATTTATATCACCTTTTTTTGTTTAGTTTTGTCAGAAGTGGGTATTCCATTGCCATTTAAATATTATAGATGCATGAATTCAGCAAAATAATCCAATATAGTCTGGTAGTCCATAATAGTAGTGGGTTATCCATAGGACTGGCAATGTCAGTTGTTGACTTGAGCCCTTTACAGCCCAACATATTAATATGGCTTTACTCTTTACACCTCATTTTTATACTTTTCTGCTGGATGGTTAAGACCAAGATAAAGCAAAACCTAAAATGTTTCATTTATTACAGTAAGTGTCTAC
>NW_004524749.1:5201771-5204264 GCF_000260255.1 Octodon degus
ATATTTCCTGATGGGGTAGATCAATGTAAAAAAATAAAATAAAATGAAAGTGCTATCAACTGGAAACTATAAAACAAATATATGTAAATATATAATTATATGTGTTTCACATATGCACAAAATTATTATGTAATTCATACTTGTCAAAACTTAGAAGTGCTCACTTCAGCAGCACATATACTAACATTGGAAAGATATAGAGAAATTAGCACGGCCCCTGCACAAGGATGACACACAAGTGAAGCGTTCCATATTTTTTGTATCTGTGTATTCAAAGTGGTTAGAATAGATATATAGTTACATTCTCTTAATGAACAGAGGGATTTGTTCTAATAGCATTTGTAAATAGGGTATCATGTCTGCATCTTGCACAGCAATTAACCGCTAGGAAGACAGTATGCAATGTGCTAATTATGGAAACTGTCCTACCAATTTGATTTGAAACTGTCTCATTGCTATTTGTTTCTCAATAAAATTATGGAAAAAAAAACTTAGAAGCAGCCAACATGTCCTTCAGTAGATGAATGAGCAGATAGTACAACATGGAAACAGACTACTACTCAGTGCTAAAAAGAAATGGCCATGAGAAACAAGAAGAAGCCTTAAACACATATGACTAAATGAAAAAACCAATTGGAAAACCGCACACTAGACAATGCCAGCTGTATGAGCCTATCCAAAAGCTAAGACTTTGGAGAAAGCGAAAGGACATATGGATGCCAAGGCTTAGGGAGGAGTGGGCAATGCTAAGCAAAGCAAGCAATGGGTGGGGGGGGGTGACTGGAGATTGAACCCAGGACCTTACTGAGCTATATCCCAACCCCCTCCTTGCTTTTTTTAGACAAGATCTTATTAAGTTTCCAGGCTGGCCTGGTACTTGCAATCTTCCTGCCTCTGAACAAAGGACATTTAGGCCAATGAAACTGTAACAAGCGCTTAGAGGCTGCTTTTGCTAAAAAGCACTGACACTCCACTTCTAGATACAGAGGCCCAGTGGGTTACTAAAGATAGGATAAAAAGTTTGCCATTTCTGCTTTCATTCTGACTGTTCTTTCTCTGAATCATTTTCTACATCTCTTTGGATTTCAAGAACAACAGATCTGACAGATAACTATCTTGGAACAAAACTCAAACTACACCCACAGACAACAGTAACTTGCTTGTTACTGACAAGGCCCTGCCTGATCATCCTGAGGTGATCAACCAGACGACATTTTGACCAAACCTGCATAATATGCGTAATTCTTTCCCCACCCTTATATAATCTTGGAGTTCTCTTTAACCTCCCAAAGACTGGGGTAAGGATTTGGTCCCTATGTCTTCCCTGCACAGCAATCCTGAGTAAAGTTCCTTTCCTGGTTTTCTCCATTATTTTTCCATTTGGTTTTGGGGGAAAATAAACAGTACTGATTTGCCTGGCTTAGGACTCCAGTAACAAAGCTACTCTCTGTGATACTACACTGGTAGATACATGTTATTACACATTTGTCCAGACATAATCTACAGCACCAAGAGTGTGCATAACACAATTACAGACTTTATGTGCTAATGATGTGTCAAGGTAAGTTCATGGGCTGCAACCACTATTGAGGGACATTGTTAGTGAGAGTATCTGTGGGACTTTAATTTCCACTCAACTTTGCTGAAAGCCCAATACTGCTCTAAAAAACAAAGTCTGTTTAAAAACATGTGTATATGATATTAATAAATTATCATTATTCACAATGTGATTACCAGTCTGGGGAGATAGCTCAGTAGAATAAGCACCTGCCTGGCAAGCACAAAGTCCTGAGATCCATCCTTGGTACTGAAAAAAAAAAAAACAATGTGATTATCAATGCAGAAAACTTAAATGAGGGTTGGGGAGATAGTGTGGTGGTCTAAGCACAAGCCCAAGTACCCAGGTTTGATTACTGGCACTGCATGCCATGCTGGCCAACAAAACTGGGCATGGTGGCATATGCCTGTAATCCCAGTGCCACCTTACGTTACTTTAAATAAGATAAACAAAGAAAATTTAAGAGAATATTAAATTGTTAGAACTATTAAGAAAGTCTAATACATACACAATATCTAAAAATAAGTAGCACTCTTATTTTATTTATTTATTTATTTATTTCTATTTTAAAGAAGGGTCTACAGGATGTTCAGGGTTTCACTATTAGATCAGGCTTGTAGTGGTACACTTGTTTACAGCCTCCCAAGAGTTGGGTTTACAGGTACATGCCACCATGCCCAGTCTCCATTGCCATCTCAGTGTGCCCCAGGGTCAGAGCCAGCAAGGCAGGCCTGGGGATCAAATCCCCAGCACCTGCACCTGCTTGCAGGCATTTTTTTTTTTTTTTACTGAAGTGTTAGTTTTATTTTTCCAGTGTGATGACCTGTTAAATTCACAAAGTTTAAATGTGGTAGAAACTTCTGGCCATTGTTTCTTTGTAATTTAATATGCCATTTTCAGGAGCAGCTGAGGTCTTTAAAAAAGAACAATGAAAA
>NW_004524749.1:5204364-5217061 GCF_000260255.1 Octodon degus
AAAAAAAAAAAAAAAAAAAAAAAGATTTTCCCAGGATTCAGCTTTCTGAGGGCTCCCAAAGTTTCTATCACCCATCCCAGCCACCTGCGTAGAATCACTGGCAGTGACCACAATGATTCAGCGCAGTGTCTGCCAAAGAGGACAAGCTCCTTTTTCTCTTCTCTACCTCCAGAAGACCAGGCTTTGTCAGCAAACCCGTGAGAAATACCTTTTGTTTATTTTTTATTAATTTTATTGAGAAACTCCTTTTGTCTATTTGATACTCATATATTGAGAACTTCATGTACCAGGACTTAGGATAGTCATTGGATATACAGTGGCAAAAAAAAGAACATGGTCAATAGTAATACCAATAGCAGTAGATAAAAGGAGGAGGGGCAAGAGGAGAAAGGAAAGGGAAACATGTTGTCCCTTCTCTCTCATGGAGTTCCTAGAGTAGCACTTATGTCTACAGAAACATTCAGAAAGTAAAGCTTATAAAAAGTTATACTAAAACCATAAAAAGTGAATCAGTCCAATGTGGGGCTCAGCAGTCAATGGCCCCTGGACCAATTTCAGCTTGCCACAAGTCCTGTGCAGTCTGTAAGCTAAGAAAGTTTCTACATTTTTAGAGTCTAAAACAGAGGGTGTGTCAGGGCAAGGGGTGGGAGGAAAATACCCTCTGTGGCCAACGAAACTTAAAATATGTACCATTGCCCTTTACAAAAGTGTGCTAACTCCTGATCTAAATTCGAAGGAGGTTTTGTTTTATTTTGTTTTTTCATTCGTATGCTTTCCCAGCAGGCATTTCTCTCTGTTATTCTCAGAAGGCTTGGATGGAAGTGGCCTCACTCCCACATCCAGTGTGGAGCATGAATCATACTTAAATTCCTTTCACCCAGTGTTTCAGAAATAGGTACCAAATTTCATTCTGGCCAGTGTATTTTTGTTTTGCTTTGTTTTTGATCAATGTATTTTTGGAACCAACAGAAGGATAGCTTTCTTTCTCTTTGGTATTGGAATCCAAAGATTTAAGCCTGAAGTCCCTGGAAGCCATGATGTAGAGATAGCCACGATAGCCACTCTCAAAGAGGAAAGCCAACCTGTCCTGATAACACCTCTTGATTCCTTGTTGTTATCATTGGTAGGTTCCTAGCACTTACAACTTACTTCAGTCTTCATGAGGTGAGAAAGAAACCATATCAATTAATACCACTTCTGTCCCTTGATCAAGAGGAAGACCATCGCAGATACTTCCCTAAATCATGTGTCATTCTGGAAACTGATAGATAGACCAATGGAACTACAAGTTCTAAGATTTCTTTGCTTTATGTTATTCTTACAAGCATTTCCTTAGAAGCATTCATCAGCCAGCCCCTTGTTCCTGTCACTGGGATCACCCTCAGAGCTTAGGTAACACGTGCAAAGTTCTGTAAAATTCTGAAAATGGGATTCAGTCTTCTGAGGCTTATCTCTTGTAGATAGCAGCAGTCTCATTCAGCACATCAGCAAACCAGCCCTCTTTCCTCTCTTGTGAGTCTGTTCTGTTATCCAGTCTTTTCACTACCAGGTATTTTTTTTCTCATTAGCAACAAGATCTCACCTTATTTTTGCACAACTTCAGAAAACTAAAGCAGGAAAAGACCTTAGTGACCATCAACTCCTATTTCACAAAGTGTGGGCGGAGCACAGAACACTGGTAATTGCGGGCATTGCACAGACTTACAGATGGTTTTAAACACTTCTGAAACACAGTATTCAAAAGTACATTCCCTCCTCACTTTTCCTTTCCTCTCATGAATATAAAGAAAAGGAACCTCTTAAGTTAGTAATTTATCTCTAGACTTGCCAACCTATTTTTCCTTCCAAAAAAACAGAGTTAACCTCAGACTCAGATTATACAGCAAGTCAGAGTATACAGCTGGAATTTCATAGTATTGTTTTGTTTCTGTGTAACTCTTTTTATATTTACTTTCTATTTATAAGAAAATACACTTGTTTTTCAATTATTATCCTGATAAAAAACATTTTTAAGAATTTCTGTCATAAGTAAGATTATTTAAGTATGCTGGCTAGGTATTCTAGAAGAAAGCCAATTTGATACTTCTTTCTTGGTTGATCATATTCACTGTTAGCACTTTGTCCTCAAATCTGTGCAATCCTTATCTAGTTTTATTTTATTTCAGTATACTTCACCTTTTATTATTATTTTTTTCTATATTTTAGGGATCAGTCTACAGGGTGTTCAGGGTCTCACTACTAGATGGTACTCATAGTGATCCGCCTGTTTACAGCCCTGCAAGAGCTGGGATTACAGGCGCACGCCACCATGCCCAGTCTTAATCCCTATCTCAGCACATCCCAGGTGTGGGGCCATCATGGCAGGCCTGGGGATCGAACCCCTGGCCCCTGAGCCTGCTTGTAGGTGCTTTAATTCACTGAGCTATTTGGCCAGCCCCTATTTCACCTTTGATCATGATTCACTCTCTTATTTCTTTCCCCTTCCTCCATGAAGGCAACCATACTAAAGTTCTTGTTAAATATGCTTGGACTTAAAAATGAAAACAACATTGAGAGATATAGAGATAGATATACAGATACATATATTACACACATGGAATTGTGATATGGGTCACACTCTTATTTCACCATTTAGTTTATTCTTATGAGTCATGTACTTTCATTGCTTCTAACTACAGTATGATAGTCTACAGTGTGCATATACTATTTGTGTTAATTCAGTTCCTTATTGATGGACATCTAGATTGCTTCTCATTCTTTCCTGCCCTTAATGTTGTGTTAAGCACCTAATACATGTCCCCCTGCAAAGTTGTACACAGGCATCTCTAAAGATTTTGCCCAACAATAGGATTGCTATGTTGTATGACACAGAATTTTACTAAATATCACTGCTTTTGTACAAAAGCATCCAAACAACCTTAAACTATCAAAGTAGTGCATACAGGACTGGTGAGATAGCTCATTGGCTTAAGGGCCTGCCTAGCAAGTGCAAGGTCTTGAGTTTGATCTCTTGTACAAAAAAAAAAAAATCAAAAAACCAAAATAGTGCATACGATTTGCTAGTTCTTCATGTTCTTACCAACAATTATATTCTCCTACATTTTAATGTTTATAATTCTTATGTGTTTTAAAGGGGTATCCTTTTGTCTTAATCTCTACTTCTCTAATTGCAAGCAAGTTAAGTATTCTTTCATGTATTTGTTAACTACTAGCATTTTCTCATCTGGAAATTACCTGGAAAGAAAATTACCTGTTCATAATGTTTGTCTATTTTTCTTTTCTTTCCTCTGCCATTTTCTTGTTCATTAGAAAGAGCTCCTTGTACACTGTAGATGTTGATATTTAAATACTATCTCTAAACAGGGTCCACTGGTTTGCTATGTATGCTATCACCTTTACTGAAAGTAAATGTTTAATTTTGGTTTCACCTTCCCTACTCTAAATTTACAAAGATGTTCTCATAGACTTTCTGTTATCTTTATATTTCACCTTTAACATACAGTCTTCAGTATATCTTGAGTTAAGTCTTTTTTAAGATGTGATAGCAATCTAATCTTATTTTTCTCCACATATAGCAGTTAGCCAGTTTTCCCAAGTCATCTATTGGCTGATTCATCGTTTAAACTGATTTGCAGTTTCATCTTTGTCATATTAAAGTCCCCTCATTTAAATACACATATACTTGGGGTCAGGGAGGTGGCTCAGCAGAATAAGTGCTTGCCTGGCGAGTGCAAGGGCCTGAGTTCAATCCCCATCTCCACCAAAAAAAAAAAATAGATAGATAGATAGATAGATAGATAGATAACAATTATTCATTAATTAGAATGGAGCAAAGTTTTAATGTCCTCTATTATCATGGAGAAAGACAAGGTAACAATTAATATTAAATTTTAATAAATTAAAATTAGATGATAGAACCATAGCATATGACAAACTAATAGGAAGCCCTAAAATCACAAAGCACTTTATCAATCCAAAGGAATCAATGAAAGGAGGTAAAAATAAACAGAGAGCATGTGAAATAAGAAAAGAGAATGGAACATATACAAGCCATAGAGTAACTTCTTTAAACCCAAGCGTAGGACTGGGGAGATAGCTCAATGGAACAAGTGCCTGCCTGGCAAATGCAAGGTCCCAAGTTGAATTCCCAGTACCACCAAAAAAGCATATTAATAATTACATTAAACATATACAGATCAATCATTCTAATTAAGGGCCAAATATAAACTTAACATGACATGACTTTCCAAGAAAAAGCACATAGAAGGCATGAACCATCAAAGTCATAAATTTTAAGTAAGGCATTATTATAGACCCTATAAACATTAAAAAGTTTGTAAGAAGATATGAAATTTTTTGTGCTGGTAAATTTGAAATAAATTTGTTTAAATGGACAGATTCCAACAAAAAC
Organism: Octodon degus; assembly: GCF_000260255.1. NCBI lineage: Eukaryota > Metazoa > Chordata > Mammalia > Rodentia > Octodontidae > Octodon > Octodon degus. The sequence continues at coordinate 5,208,776 of NW_004524749.1, forward strand.
TGACATAAGAGACTGAAATAGAAAGTCTTAATAGTCTCATAACATGCATTTATAGAAAACGGCCACTGTTACATGGAGCCTTTAGCTGAAATTGCAAAGAAGAGGCAAATTAGTAGCCTCCACACCAACTCCTGCTACAGACATATTTTTACTCCTACTTTTTATTAATTCTGAATATCTTTACAACAGGCATATGTTCCTTAGAGATCCTGCCTCATATTTCACTTAAACTTTACCTATTTAGGCCCTGAAGGTATTTAAGTTTGTAAACCCTGGAGACATTCAAAACTATGACAAGCTTTCTAATTTCACACAAAAAAAGTTCTACCCTTGCAATTCCAGTACTCTGGGACTCTGAGGTACCAGCATCACAATCTCAAGCCCAGACTGTGCAACTTAGAGACTTAGTGAGCTCTTACCTCAAAATAAATACATAAATTATATAGCAATATAAAATATTTGATATTAATTTTGAAATATTGGTAGTATTCAGTACATCTGAACTAGAGATGTCACTCGGTGAATTCCCTAGATTCAATTCCTACCATATATACACAAAGAGAGGTCATCTAATGCTGTTTCTCTAAATTATGCTACTTTACAGTAATATCAAGAGAAATTGTTATTTTGTAGTCTGAAGGTGGAATATCATTGCTATGTATAATTGGAAATATCTGTACATCAGTAGGCCCCTTTCAGTTAGAGTGCTTAATCACACTGCAGGCCAACCTCAATGATTAGAGGAAATAGCCCCTAAGACTCCTTTCACTTCTCACACCAGCTCCAAACTTGAGGCGATTCCCAAAACTGCCTGTAGAATGATATTCAAAATTCACTGAATGTTATCACTATCAGTTGGGTTTATTACAGGGAAAATACTCAGGTTAAAATCAGCCAAAGGGCCAGCCTGATAGTTTAGCAGACTAAAGCGCCTGCTTAGGTAGAGTGCAGCAGCCAGGGTTCAATCCCTGAGTGCTGTGTCGGCCCCGCCCCCGGGGTGCACTGAGACAGCAATTGTGACTGGGCGTGTTGGTGCACCCCTGTAATCCCAGCACTTGGAAGGCTGAAAACAAGAGAATCACTACAAATCTGATCTGTGTAGTGAGACCCTACAGACCCTATACTAAACACATTTTTTTTAAAAAAAAAATCAGCCAAAGACATATACAGCAAGTCTGAAAGGGCTACAAAACTTCCCATAGAGGTAAGATATGTTACTCTCCTAGTATTCTTTCCTCCTGGTATTGACATGTGTCAAAACATAAAAAATACCTCCAATCTCATCCAAGCAAACTACAGAATTTTCACTGGGGCATTACTACATAGGCTGACTTGATTGATTGACTGATAGATTGATTGAGTGCCCAAATTTTTAAATTCTGTCTCCATGTCAACTGATACCATGTGACCCAAACTCCTGCAATAAGATCACGTGGTTGACTTTCTGAGATGGTCAAATTCACTGTAAGTCTTTTGAGTATGGCTGACCCCACCCTAAGATCTGGTGTTACTGGCATTTACTCTAAATATCAGGCAAACGATAGATTACCTTTCAGAAGCTAATGGCAAAGCCTGAATTCTATTTAGTCAAAGCCAAATTCTTCACTATACAGTACTGACATATAAGTGATAGTCATAAAATTTAAACTTTCTGGAGTCAGATCTATTAATATACCATTTATATGTACATAGAAACTTATGCAAAGGAACTTATTTCAACAAACGGACTATCAAAAACAGAGTAACAGGGCCGGCCAAATAGCTCAGTGGACTGAAGCACCTGCTTCGCCAGAGCGCAGAGGCCAGGGTTCCAGCCCCAGCGTGCCGTGCGAGCCCCGCCCCAGGGGCGCGCTGAGTCAGCGATTGAGACTGCACGGTGGCTCCCCTGTGATCCCAGAGCTTGGGAAGCTGCAAACAGGAAAATAACTATAAACCTGATCTACGTAGCGAGACCCTGTAGACCCTGTACCAAATACATAAAAAGAAAGAGTAACAAAATGTCCACTAACACCATACTGCTATATTCCACAGACCTTGTCTCATGATTCTTAATATAATACCCCTGAATGAATTCACTTGAGATGGTAGCTAATTCTCAAAAGTAATGTCAGAAAACTAAAAAGGATAAGGAGCAGTGGAAGCTCACCTTTCTTCCTCCTGTTAAACATGATTTTGTTGCTCTTTCCCAAAAATCTACACTGAGAACTACAAAGATCTCAGTATGCAGTCAGCAGCTCTATACCTTTGTTTTGTAGCTGACACTTTTCAAAAGGGAAAACTAATAATTTCACACATCTCTTCTATTTAAGTTGCTTGACAACCAGACTATCTACCCACAAAGAGATCATGGGTCTCATAGAAACAAGCCTTGGGGTTTTTCATAGTATCAGTCAAGTAATATCCCTCAAAAAAGTGGCCATTTGACTTTTAAAGAGCCATCTTAAAAATTCTTACTTGTTAGTGATTATATATTCTATGGAAACATTATTATAACACTCTTTGAACAGCAAGCTATCTGTGTGAATTTAAGATCTGATTTACATTTGGGTTTGCAGGAGCGCAGCATAATACATCGTATGATACACCTTGCTGATTTGCCTAGCAGATGTTTTTTCACAAATGGCATAATGGTATCATTTACTCTGGGCTGCATTTGAATTATCACAGATTGTGAATTAATGGCACCTCTATTTGGCATAGTATCTTATGCACAGTGACTGCTAAATAAATATTTATTGGATTGGATTGAATTTGTGCATGTTTTATTATACATCCATGTGAAAACTCTAAGAACTTGAGATAAGAGGCTAATAGAGCTGAGGGGGTAAAAGGAGTTCAATCATTTAATATCCAGGAATCGACATGAAAGAGTACCAGTTCCCGTGCCATGTGTTTTGTTGAGAGAAGGCGCATTTGATCAGCACTGATAAGACAATAGAACGAATCATGGAGCCTGTGTCACTTTTTTTCCAAATTCACAGTAACATATATATTCATCTTGTCAGATTGCTATATAAATAGATGAGGTAAAACAACATGGCATTTGTTGTACTTCAATTACTTTCTTGTATAATGTCAAGAAGTAAAAGCTAACAAACCATAACTTTTCTTGACATTTCCTCCCTCAAGTGACCAATGATGGATTTGCCTTTAAAAAACATTCATCATTTTAAAGAAGGGGAGAGACAGTAGATTTCTTTGTGTTATTTTTTCCCATTTTTTTAAGCCAGTGGTTAAATTGAAAAGCCCAGCACTCCTGCAGACGGAAACCAAACCTGGTTGATAAGATTACATGTTTCTAATCCTGGGGGATGTTTGAAGTCATCCAAGTAGGGAGGGCATTTGCTGTCATAAATGGTCCAGAGATGGAACTGAATTCCCAGAGAGGCCAAGAGGCCAGCCTCACCCTCGCAGCTCCCTCCCCCCACTGCCTCCAACCTATGTTCCCATTAAATAGTGTACACTTTGCTAAGCAAATCTTTGTATGTGGCCAGATCTGACAGCACAGCATGATTGTTAAGAACACTGGCATTTGAATTTGAAGGACATAGTTTCAGATATCATCTCTACCATTTACCAGCTCTGTGACCTTGCACAAATCACTTAAGTTCTCTAAATCTGTTGCCTCATCTGTAAAATACAGACATTAAAATCTAATTCACAATTATTGCAACAATAAAAATTAAATGACATGTTAAAAGCACTCACTGAAGAGACTTCTCAAAAGAGGAAAATGTACCTATTAAGCACACCATAAGCACCATAAAGACAGTGACAATGTTAGAGCTCATTTGCCATTGCTAGCTTTAAAGCCTGGCTCAGAATTTGGCCCAGAGATGCTCAAAATTTGTTCAATAAATTAATGTATTGGTGCCATTACAATGATAATTTTGATTACCACTAGTAACTGCTGTAGCCCCCAGGGGACAATGTATAAAAATTATAATTACAGATACCATTGGTTGAGCATTAAGCACTTATGATTTCACATGTGGTAAATTATTTAACCATCACAAACACCCTAGTACAGGTGCTATTATTCTCATAATTTTAAAAACAAAAAATCTGAGATATGTAGAGGGAAAATAACTTGTCAAAGATTATCCACAGCTAGTAAGTAGTATAACAAGGATTTAAGCAATTCATCAGAAATGAATTAAGTATACTCTACCAGAGAGTAAAATAAATTATTATTCACACAATACTGGCAATAATCTTTACTGAGCACTTACAAAGTTTTTCTTTTATTTGACATTCACAGTGACCTAGAGATAACATAATACCCTAATTTTCCAGAATAAATGGAACTATGTATTGGCCAAACAAATTGCCTAAAAGTGCGTAAATAGAAAATGACCCAGCTAGGATTCAAACTCAGGTCTGTTGCCATGCTTTTGGAGCCCTATTTTGAGAACATTGTAGGATAATTTGAGGATGGACTTTAAATTCTACTTCCAGATTTTCTATTTCTTGGGTGTGGCAAAGACTGCTGCTTCCTCACTAGCATATGTCCTCTTCCTTCTGTACACACAGCTAGCAACTGACCGTCACCACGTGGCTGACTTCAACCCAATGAAAGATGAAAGCAGTTAGGCATTTTACTTTCCAGATTAGTCCCTCCCACAGAGAGGGTTCTTTTCTACTCTCCTTGCCTTTCTCTACTAAATATAGAAGAGTATGCCTATGTTTTGGAGCAAAAGTCCACAAACTATACTCCAAGGATGACATTCAGCCTGCCACCTCCTTTTAAAATAGTGATTCATAGAGGCCCGGGAGATGGTTCAGTGGAATAAGTGCTTCCTTGGCAAGAGCAAGGGCCTGAGTTCAATCCCTGGTTCTGAAAAAAAAAAAAAAAAAGATGTAAACAACTCTCATGTTACGTAATGATAATATTAAAATACTGTCTCATGGAAACACAGCCACACTATTAATTTACTAGTCTACAGCCATACCACCTTGCACACACCCAATCTCATCTGATCTCAGAAGCTAAGCCAGGTCGGGCCTGGTTAGTACTTGGGTGGGAGACTATTAATTTACTTATTGGCTGTGCTATTTTCATGGTATAATGGCAACACTGAGTATACATGGCAGCCAAGATACCCTGCGAAGCTTAAATTGCTTACTACCAGGGCTTGGTAAATACTTTAGTGGACTAAGTGCCTGCTTAGGTAAGCTCAAGGATTAGGGTTTGATCCCTGGCACCATATGCCACACTGGCCTGACCACCAGCTGCACTGAGCTGACCCCCAAGACCGGGTATGGTGGATATGCCTTTAATCCCAGTGATGGGGAGGCTGAAAAACAGGGGGATCACTATGAGTCCGAGCTATGTAGTAAGACCCTGTACCAAATACATAAAAAATAAATAAATAAATTACTACTTAATACTTCCCCAAACTCCCCCCACAAAAAAAAATTTGCCCCTACTCTAGGAAATGGCAGGACCACAGACGGAAGGAGCCTGCATTCCTAAGTGGACAGTTCAACCAAGACAACAGTTTAACCCAAGAAAAGCCTTTCTAATAGCATGGAGGTTTACCCAAAACTATTACTAAGCAAGAAATAGACTTCTGTGAACCATTCGTTTTCTCCATCTATTTGTCAGGGCAGTGTCTCAGCAACTGCAACATTGCTGGGACACAATATCCAAAACCCACAACTTGAAGTTTATTTTGGATTACAGTTTCAATCCATGGTGGGAAGACTCAAATACAGAAACAGTATAGTGGAAAGGCCTGGAAAGGAGATCTGCTCACTTCATGGCCACCATGGAGCAGACAGAGCAAAGCGGGGAGCCAAAGAGGGAGATAGGCCCTTCAGGTCTTGCCCTACTTCTTCCGACCAGACCCTACCTCTTAACAACACATTTAACTCTCACCACTCAGTGGATTAATCCACTGGTGAGTAGAGAACCCCTTGATTCAACCACTTTCCAAAATCCCAAGTCTGAGCACATTCTAGAGACATTCTAGACCTAATCCATGACAAACAGGTATTCTGGTATAGAATTTGCAGGATATCCTACTTAGAGAAATAATAACTTCTCTCCACATTCTGTAAGAATAACCTGTCTTTGGGTTCGATCTCCAGTCCCACATGCCTCACCGGCTCCGCCCCCGGGGGCGTGCTGAGCTATTGACCAAGTCTGGGTATGGTGGCACATGCCTGTAATCCCAGCACTGGAGAGGCTGAAAACAGGAGGGCCACTACAAGTCCAAGCTGCGTAGTGAGACCCTGAACCAAATACATAATTGAGAAAAAAAAAGAAAGAAAAATAACCTCTTTTATTTCTCAAAGTGAATCACATTCTATCCCACTGTTTTCTGTGTCATACAGCACTTACTTCTAATCACCTTGCCCTGTAACAGATCCACTGCCCCTTTTCTGTGGCTACATACAGTCATCCCTATTGCCCCACACACACACACACAAAATACCTACAAATGTCAATATTCTACCTGAATATCTTTACTTACAGGCAATTCTTGTGATTTTTTTTTTAATTTGAGGTTGGAAAATTCTGAAGAGAAATGAAATTCTAACATTTATACAATAATTCTATCTATGTTGAGAAAGAAGATTCTGCCAAGCACAGGAAAAAAAATACATTTTTATTAGTATGTCCAAGTCTAGAATGCAATCAAATACAGGACTTTCAGAAGGAAAGAAAGAAATCCTTAGTAAAGGGAAAGAAAGCCAAAATCAGATTACTTACTGCTACAGAATCCAATATTGTAAAGTCCTTTTTTTTTTCTTTTCCCATGCCACATTTTTAATGTCTCTCTGAGCTCAGTGTACTGTGACTATCAATCACAGGAAACTACTGACATTGTGAAACTGCTTTTAAGCTATACAGAATGTTCAAAGCCGAAGTTGTCTAAAGAATAAAAATCTTCAAAGATTGTATATTTTCAAAAATATCTATTTGATACACCAAGCTGAGTAATGGCCAGCTCTCCCTACTCTGTAACCGCCTGACAGAAGGCATGAAGATTATTTTGTGGTGGACATCAAATAGGAGAAACAAAATTTTCACAAAAATTTTCAGTTCTGCAATGGTCAGTGCTATAAGCTGAACAGTTTTGTTCCCAAAAAATGTCCCTGTTAAAATCCTAAACCCAATGTGATGGTCTTAGGAGGAGGAACATTTAAAATACAACTGCATCATGACAGCAGAGCTCAGATGGGTGAAAGTTGTACCCTTTGTATCCAGAGACCCAGACAACTCATTTTCCCCTTTGCGTGTGAAGATAGAGATGAGTCTGCAGTCTACAACCATGGACAGGGCCTCACCAGACCTAATCATGCTGACACCCTGGTCTCAGACTCCCAGCTTCCAAAACTGTGAGAAAAAAAAAATTATATTTTTTATAAGTCACTCCATATATGGTAATTTTCTACAGCATCCCAAATGGACTAAGACAGCCTCTTCCAGTTGTAAGACACAGAACTCACATTGACACTGAGGTGTGGAGACTGGAAAGATCAGGATTAAAATGATTTGGGAGTAGAAAGATTTCTCCATGTTCTTCTGCTTTGATGTGAAGTAAATGTTGATGTTTTTCAGACACATATGTACATGATTTCATGTGCAGATATGAAGAAAAGTCTGCTATGATATAGAACCTATGGGATTCTGTTTTCTTCTAAGAGCTTCAGTAAGACCTCCTACAGAAGTAAGCTCTGATCTTCTGACAGTGTCTTCAGTGTGACTCGTTCCTTCATTCAACAGATGTTGGTGCAGTACTATAGGCCAGTCACCATTCTACAGCTCAGAACACAATGACTAAGCAAAGTAAATTTCTTTCTTCAGGTATATCAGAGTCTACAAAAGAACATAGGAAATAAGTAAGTATATTACAGATATTGAAAAAGGGTAATATACAGACTAGAGTCTGATGATGACACAATAAAATTAAAATTCAATAATAAAAAAGTGCTTGATCAATTTTAATGTATAAATACAATGAATTTATACTCAAGTAAGATCGCTTCTCGGCCTGTTGGCTAAGATCAAGTGCATGTTCAAGTAAGAAACTACAATAAAGTTACTAAGTATTTGAAATGTAGGGCATTATGTACTACATATGCATACTAATAAACTTTTAAAAATTAAAACATTGAAAGTATGAACATAAAATAAAGATATTCAGAGTTAAGGATATAACTCAGTAGTAGAGCATTTGCCCAGCATGTGTGAGGCCCTAGGCTGACTGCTCAACACTGAAGAAGATAAAAAGAACAAGAGGAAGAAGGAAGGAAGGAAGGAAGGAAGGAAGGAAG
>NW_004524749.1:5224066-5228432 GCF_000260255.1 Octodon degus
TAAACATAGGCACACATATATCACTATGATATGATGTTTTCAGATCCTCTGGGAAAATTCCCAGTAGAGGAATAGCTGGTTTAAATGGGATTTCCAGTCTTACAGGTGTTTTAATCCACTGAGCTATTTGGCTGACCCTAGTAGCACTCCTATTATGACACAAAAATCCAAAGGATCAGTAAGTATTTAATATCAAGAACATACGTTAATGCCTATAAATCAATAAGATAATCTAACCAAAAAAGGCTGAACGTGTATGAATAAGCAATTCAGAGAAACTCAAATGACCAAATTCTCATTAGTAATCAAACAAATGAAAATTAAAACGAAAACAATATTTTCAGAAGCATCAGGGTGAAAAATTGTGTTGTCAAATGTTGACAAAGGGACAGGGAGATAGAAAAATAATTGAAACTGAGTGCCTTAGTAGCTTCCTCAGGACTTGGTCATAGCACATGGCACCTATAACTTAGAGGAGAGGCTTATTTGACTCACAGTTTCCAGTGGATTCAGTCCAATTAGCTGGCTCCATGGGAGAAGTGCATGGTGGAACAACCTAAACAAGGAAGGCTGCTCATCACATAGCATCCAGGAAGAAGAGAGCAAAGGGAGAGGGCACGAAAAAGAACATGCTCTCGCAGGTCACCTTCTCCCAGAGACCACCTTCAACCAGGCCCCACCTCTTATCAGCATTTTCAGCCACTGAGCTCATCAATGAACAGATCTACTGATTAGTATAGCATCTCCACCATCCAATCACATTTTAAATCCATGAGACTTTTGGAGGACCTTTTGGATCTGCATAATAACAGTGGCAGTATAGGTAGTAAACTGATAGATATTGGCAATAACTAATACAGACCATAAATTCCACATCTAAGTTTTTGCCTTAGAGAAACTCATATGGCGAGTTCTATGGAAGGCTATACTTTGGTATATTGCTAAATCAGGACACTCACCCTCACTCCAAGAATCACTTCCTTTTGGCCCTGAGCTGGGGCCAAAGTGCAAGAACAATTCCGCCAAACTTTGCATCTTGGACCCAAGCCAGAGCAAAACCACAGAAACTCTCCTTTTAACATTGAAAGTCCCCCACAGACCAGGTAGCCCCACCAAGATCCATTCCCCCTAGGCTGTTCCCACCTGCAACACCCTCCCCTAAAAATGCTATAAAATCTCCTGTCCCCTTTTGTTCAGGGCTATCTTGGTTCACTAGACAGACAGCCCACTTGCTCCTACCTCCAATAAATTTTTTCTCCCATGTCAGAATGCCTTGTCCGGAGATTATGGGGCAACAGAGGAAAGTGATTGACAATGTATAATGTACCCAAGGAGAGTCACATGGAAAGAAAAAATTCTCTCAAGCTTTTACAGAGAGCAAATTGGTCATGCAATGGCCGAGACTCATCCACATGGCTGACACTGACAAAGGATCTACCAACTACAGTACACGGCTTCAGGGTAAATCCTGAGGGGATTTGACTAACCTTGGCAGATACAAAAGTTACATTTCTTTTTATATAGGTTTTGCTTTATCTTGGTCTTAACCATCCATCAGAAAAGTATAACATCGAGGTATAAAAAGTGAAACCATATTAACAATGGTAAGCTGTAAAAGACTCAAGTCAACAACTTCTGACATTGCCAGTCCTATGGATAACCCACTACTATTATGGACTACTGGACTATTTTGGATTTTTTTGCTTAATTCACCCATCTACAATATTTAAATTGCAATGGAATACCTATCTCTGACAAAACTAAACAAAAAAGGGGGATATTAATGAAGGACCATTTTGTATCTGTATATACAAAATAGTTAGGATAGATATACAGCTACTTTCTCTTAATTCAATGAGAAGATTTGCACTAATAGTGTTTGGACAGGATATTATGTCTGCATCTTGTACAATTAATAACTACTATGAAGACAACAATATGCAATGTATTAATTATTGTAACTGTCCTACTAACCTGTTTTGAAACTGTTTCATTGCTATTTGTTTCAAATTAATAAAACAAATTTTTAAAAAAGAATGCCTTGTCTGGTCAATTGCATGGGTTCATGCCTAACATTTAGTACTAGAAACCCAGAAGAGATGCTGAGGCCCCTGCCAGTCCCTCTAGACCAGGGCCTTGGCCCAGTCTGCCTGCAGCCTCTCTGAGCAGACTGAGAACCTCAGACTTCCCTTGCTGAGCTAAATGCCCACAACACCTAAAACTATGAGTATCCCCTCATCACTCATTCAACCTATCTTAAAATACAAATCTCTCCCATTGTCCAACTTGTTCAGGGGAGGAGGGGAAGACAAAGAGAGCCATTTCTCCCTCAGGACTGCATTTTGCAGCTCCTTCACCAACTTTAGCTCTGATGAGCTCGCTTTCTTGTACTTTCATTTTCTCTTTCTTTCTCTATGCTTCTTGGAGATAAATGTCATTCCTGGATGGCTAGCTCCCCACTTCAAATCTCTTGGCCTCATGCTGTCTTCTCACAATTGTAGACATGCCAAGCCACTCTTTCCCTCGATTTGACCTCCTCTTCAACAGGGGATGCCTGCTCAGAGGACTTTGTTCTCTCATCCCATTTGGGATTCACCTTAAATGATATTTGTCTTTACACTTCAGTCTATCTTTGTCACTCTCATTTGTATTCTTGCCCCTGTGGGTAACACTCATCCATGCCTTCCGCCCACATCTGTGTTCTCTCTTGTCCCAAATCGGTCCTCAGACTGTACAAGCTCAAACCCAAACTCCTCACTCTGTCAGACTTCCTGGCCACAATACAAGTTGGACAATTAAACTCTCTGGCCCCACGAAGGAACTCTTGATTATGACACCCTGCAATGGGAAATAGTCCAAGGTCCCCTATGTCCTCGCTTTCTTTTCTCTGCACAATCACCCTGAGCTCCCTGTCATAGTCTTCAACAGATTCTGCTAACAAAGATCTCCACCAGATCTGAATCCAACCCTTCCCCCATCGAATCCTTCATTCCCACATTCAGCTATACCCGGCCTACAGAACCAAAGGCTCTGGAACCACCACCCCTGCCGCAACTGCCCTCTAGGTCACCACCAGAGATGCCATCTTCTGCTGCAGTAGTGCATATGCTATTTTACCTTCTGACCTCTCAATGTTCATGGGCTGGGAATAAAACTTACTCTTTCTCTCTGTCTGTCTGTCTGTCTGTCTGTCTGTCTCTCTCTCTCTCTCTCTCTCTCTCTCTCTCTCTCTCTCTCTGTCTCTCTCTCCCTTTCCTCTTCCCAGCCTTTCTCTCACCTGCTGGTGCCTCTCAGTCTTTCATTCCTCACATTTCTCACCAACCCCTCCCCATCTTGCAATCATAGTCTCTTTTTCCTCCAGGTTTCTCACTTTGGGACAAAGCGTAATCCACAACTAATGACACATTTTTTTCTCCAACAGCTTGAGGCCCTCCTCTGCCATTGAACTAAAGGCAAAATAACAGCCCACCAAGCAAACATTGCCCTTTCCAGTCAAGCCTGCTGCTCACCACCTTCTCCCCTCACTACCCCCACCCATCAGCCCCCCTGGTAGATGATCCTGCTGAAACCACCAAAAAGAGATTCTAAGTCAGAGCTTCCTGCCTACAAGTCCAGGACTGATGAGTTGTCAGTGCTTCTGTATTGTGGTGTGCCTAATCCTAACACTCTGCTCAGTTTTCTTGCTCCTATTCAAACTAATAAGAGATTTTTATGTCTTTCAAATTCTTATAAGATGTCCTCTGCTAATTGACCTACAAAAGTTCTGGCTAATCTCTCATAATTACAAACTTAAAAGGTCATAATAATTTAACCTGGCCAGCAATATATTTGAGTGCACTCTGATTTTATAAAGATGTTCACTTGTGTCTTCTGTTTATGTGATTATATGTGGTTCTGTCAGCAGCTGTTCCTCTTTTTATTTTAGCTTTAAAATAAAGACTTAAAAGCATGCTATCTCCTGAGTTACAAGCTACTCTAAAAATATATATAATTGGACAAAAATCATTACAATGGGGAGAGATTATTGGACAGGACTCTTGATTGGTGCATAGAGGGGTAGTCTACCTTTGCTCATCAGTGAAGAGTCCCAAATAATCTCTTTGGAAGACATCACCAATAATTTGGTCATTGGTTTTTCAAAATATTAAAATAAGGTTTTCTAACAAACATTTATGTGATATATATCTTCTGTGTGCCTAAACAAAATGGGGATTTCATCATCTGTTATGACTGTTACGAGGCCAGAGAGATAGCTCAGTAGAATAAACACTTGCTGGCCTGAGTTCAACCCCCAGTTATGCAGAGAGAGAGAGACAGAGAGAGAGAGAGAGAGAGAGAGAGAGAGAGAGAGAGAGAGAGAGAGAGA
>NW_004524749.1:5229082-5236694 GCF_000260255.1 Octodon degus
TCAATACTTGACCTGCTTGTCTTGCCACTGAAGAGAAACAATAGAGCTTGGCATCCATGGCCCATATCAAGGTACCTCTGTCAGAGCCTCAAGTCTTGCTGGACATCTTAAGTCAAAAAAAAAAAAAAAAAAACTTTTCTAGCTGACATGGAACCCACATATAGTGTTCTTCCTGAGTTTTAAAATCACTATATTAGATCTACAATCTCCATAGTGGGTGTTAATTGCCAATCTACATGACCCCTTCAGGCAGGCCCATTCCATACTGACTCCAGACACTGTTCTTCACTCATAATTTCCTTGTGATCCCAACCTTAACCTCTAACCAGGAGTCATCCTCCAGGCTTTCCACAATTTAAGAGATGCTCTCCTCAAGGCACTAGCTCTCACCCTCCCAGATCCCTTACAGCCCTTTCACCTTCCTAGTACTTCACAGCCATCCAGGCCATCCCCAACAACACACACACCTGACCCCCATCCCAAAAACTTTTAGCCATTGATGTCTCTCTTTTACAGCTCCCTTCTTCCCACAACCTTACATGTTCTCAGGGAAACTCCACTGGGCTCCCTTGCACCAAATTCATGTCATTCAACACAACTCCAGACAAACAACACAAAACCCACAGCTGTTTTTGTGTGACACCTCAATCTTTCTTTGCCTTTCCTCACACCTCCAGTTCACTCCATTGCCTGTGATCCCTAATTTCAACATATATATAGACCCAGAGTTTCAAGATGCCTTTTTCCTTAAGAATACACCTACACCCAATAGAATAAAACAGGGCATCCATGTGGGCATCCAGGTAGGCACTGGTCTCCTAGGGGCAACCCTGAGAGCTACAGGACTTGGGACCTCTGTAAGAGAATGTCCTATGATTCTATTGCTTTGATTATTACCCTCCCTAGGAGGCTCCCTGGGATGGGATGAACAAGGTGTGTGAAACTGTCTTCACTTGGCTCATTCTCCTTCTAGCGCCCCTCACAGGGCTTGCTTTATACTAATAGTAGCCCTCTGCTTCATTTCCCTCATCCACAGTACTGTCACCAGCTTAGCAACTCAAAATTTTAACCAAATGTTTCTCTCAGGCTACTCTTACCAAGCTGTGGCCCAGTGGGATCCAACAAAAGACTGATATATACCTCCTCTGACCCCTTCTAATGCCCAGACTCAGATCCTTCACTGCCCCCAGACAGCAGAAAGTAGCCTGATGACTTTATTGCCCTCTTTCCTATCAAATAAAGACCAAAATGATAATTCAGGACCCTCATCCTCACTCCAAGGCTCACTTCTTTTTTGGCCCTGAACTGGGGCCAAACAACAAGAACTACTCCACCCAACTTTGTATCTTAGACCCAAGCCAGGGCAAAACCACAGAAACTCTCCTTTAAACATCAAAAGTCCCCCACAGACCAGGAAGCCCGATCAAGATTAGCTCTCCCTCAGCTATTCCAGCCTGCAAACACCCTTCCCTTAAAAACCTATAAAATCTCCTGTCCCCTTTTCTTTGGGGCTGTCTCAGTCCACTAAACAGTCAGCCCACTTGCTCTTACATTCAATAAATCTTCTCACCTCAGAGTGCCTGGTCTGGTCAATTGCATGGGTTTGTACCTAACAATTATAATAGTTACTTGATACACCAATCTTCTCTGTATCAGTGATGTGGTCACCTGATCTCTCCTTGTCTTCCAAAAGAGAATGTCCTGTGATTCTTTTGCTTTGACTATTAGAAGTTATCCTTAAAGTATGATTAAATCTCCTTAAAAGTAATGTTTAGGCTTTTTCTGCCATTTTCCTTCTACAGACCCTCTGTCTTTACTGCAAAACTATTCTTTTAATCATCTAGTATGAATTATCAATGTTGTGATCTTAATAGGTACTAATTGAATATATTGGTGCTCATTCTTATATTTTAAAAATGCAGTTTTCAGTATAAATGGGTGTCAATCCATACTGTATCTTAGAATGCAGCTAAAGAATTTTGGAAGTTGGTTTTATTTTTATTTTTAAATAAAATAACACTGAGGTTTATAACCCACTACATGAATTTTCATCCAGTTAAACCAGGTAGAATGTCAAGGAGTTCAGATATACATGTTGTTGTTATTGTTGTTTTGTTTCCCTCTTTTTCAGTGTTGGAGATCAAACCTAGACCTTCATAGAATTAGGTGAGCACTGTACAGCTGAGTTATACTCTCTACCCTGTTATATTTTTAAATGCTACTCAAGTATTTTGAACATCCAACAGGATTATGATCTCTTGGACGACAGAGCCTTACAAGCAGATTCTGTAGAGCACAGTGTTAGGAACAGGGGCTGGGAGGACATGGAAGACCTGGAGACCCATGAAATACTGTACCTTTTCCTCGGTGGTAGATATCTTATTATCCAGCTTGAGTAAACGTAGCCACATGCTACCGAACATGAATTTAGTAATTTTCAAGGAACTCGCGTATATTTACCAGAAAAATACTTCTGAACATTATTTAACCTTAGACCTAAAGATTCCCTTAAAACTTTTCACAACTCAGCAGCTTTAGAACAATAAAACAATGAGAATTTATTAAGCACAATTACCAGTGTTGTTGCTTTCAATTATCCTGGATCCAAATCCAAAATGTTTACAAATTACTAAAAAGACGAGGGACATATAACCTTCGGGATAAGTAGTACACCACTAATAAGCAGTGTGCACAAAGAACTGTGTTCACAGAGAAATCCTACTTGAGAAAGCACAGTTGTGTGTGTTTCTGGGAAGCTGTACCTACCTAGGAAAAGTGAATATTCCAGTCCAGCTAAGCAATGTCAATGTGATTACATTAAAACAATGATAGAGATATTTGATTATTGAAATAGAAATACCTTAATAAGATAAATGAAAAAAGCACATTATAACTGTGTATGTACTCTGATCTCTTTTTTTTTTTTTTTTTTTTTTTTTTTTTTTTTCAGAACCAGGGATTGAACTCAGGCCCTTGCACTTGCCAGGGAAGCGCTTATTCTACTGAGCCATCTCCCTGGCCCTCTGATCTCATTTTTCAAAATGTTTTTATTGACCAATGCTTGTTCATTCATTCAAACTTTAACAGTAGTTTATGGTGGTTATGGAAGAATATTATTTTTGCTTTATTTTTTCCTACAAAAATTAAATTTGTATAACACGTTTTAAAAAACAAATTTCAAAAACCAGTAAATTAGAAGTCCCAAATATTAAAATGAACATTGTTGTCAAGATTTTTTCACAATGTGGAAGACAGAGATGTTGTAACCAAAAAGCAATTTAAAAAAACACTAGTTTCCATTTGCAGCAACATGAATAAAACTGGAGCATATTATATTAAATGAAATAAGACAATCATAGAAAACAAATACCACATGTTTTGAGCTATATATGAAAGCTAAAAATATCAATTATATAGAAGTGACCACATTGTGGTCACTAGAGTTTAGGAAGGGGAAGAGAAAGAGGAAGGTGGAATAGAAAGAGGTTGGATAGCACACCAAAATACTGTTAGATAGGAAAAGTAAGTCCAGTGTTCTTTAACTCTGTAGAGTAACTACAATTTACCACAATTTGTTGTTTATTAAGGAACTGGAAGAGAAGCCAGACATAGTGGCACACACATATAATTCCAGACCTCAAGTTGGCTGAGTCAAGAGGATTAGGACGAAGCCTGGACAGCTTAGCAATTTAGTTAGAACTTGCCTCAAACCTGAAAATGAAAAAGGCCCTTGGTTCCATATACAGTACTGAGAAAAAAGATAGAAGGGAGTTCCAAGTTTTTTTCATCAAAAAGGAGGACAGATTAAGTGCTAGCTTTGACAAGAACAGGGACTGGGGTTCTATCCCTGGTCCTGCATACTGTGCCAGCCCTGTCCCTAGGGCACACTGAGTCTTTCACTGAGTCTGAGCATGGTGGCATATGCCTGTAATCCCAATGCTGAAGAGGCTGAAAACAGGAGGATAACTATGAGTCCAAGCTGCATAGTGAGACTCTGTACCAAACATATATATCATGTTTCAGTTAAAATTAATTTTTAAAACACAAATTTATATGGAGTAAAGAAATGTTGAGAAAATTAGCAAATGGAGCCAAAATTGATTTTTCACAAGAGCTAATGGAAATCACTTAAGTCTATTAGATAGAAAAGGATTTGCATATCTAACATTACCTATAATTTACAGAATCATAAAATAGCACTGAGAGATTTATGGTTGAGGGAAGGGAGAAACCTGGCCCACCACCCCTCCTGCATTGAGGAAGCCTACATGCAGAGGAGCTCAGGTACTTAGCCCATCTCCCTACCCCACAGGATAAACAGCCAGCATAGGAAGTGCCTGAGACAGGACAACTGGCTTGTCTGCAGGAACACAGGGTTTAAACACTTTACATACAACCTCCTAATTTACAATTGGCTCTGTTATATAACTACAGGCTTTGCTCCTTTGGTCTAAAGTACAAAACTAATAATAACCACAGTTTGTCAATATCTAAATTAAACTTGCTGCTATCATTATTGCTAATTGTACTACTGTAGCTAGGATGTCACATCTGTTGTGAAGGAGTTGTGCTCCTTTCTGGACATAATATTGGGAAGCTCTGGGGCAATAATCTCTTCAGAAACTATACCAAAACAACGGGAAGAGAGTCAAATAGGAACCAACATGCAATTTCAATTCATTGGGTAGGATCTTGAAACAAGCCAAGAGTTTTCTACACAAAGAATATATCTCTGAAGAACAGACGTTTCTGGGAGGGGCCTTAGCAAAACTTACAATGTTCATCACAGAAAGCAATTTTTTTTAAAATTTTGAAATAAAAATGTCAAGATTAAGGAGCAAAATGCAATCTCAGACATCCAGTCCATGCAGAAAAAAGTAGGAGACATTTATATAGAATAAATTAGAAGTCACACACCTGAAGTATCTGAAACAATAGCAACTGAAGTAAAGAAAGAATTTCAGGAGGCTATGGAAGAAATCAGATCAGAAACAATCTATCAGGAAAAAAAAAGAAATGACAGCCATAATGAAAAAATTGCTCAGAATATCTAAAGGAGACATAAACAAAAGGAAAAATAGAGGAGCATATGAAGATGATGGAACCCTTGAATGAACAATGTAGAAAAAAATTAGAATGCATGAAACAAATTCAAACAAATAGACAGAAAATTTTAAAATTCCAATGGAAGCTGGCAAAACCACGTGAATAAAACTAAAAATAAACTTTCAGACCTTGAAAACAGGATTAAAGCTAGTGATCATGAAAAGAAAGATCTCTTAAAAATAACAAGGAATCAGAAAATAACAATTCAACAGCAGCAAAATGATGAAAAGAGAAAAAATATAAGACTGATAGGTGTTAACGAAAAAGAAGGAGTCGGCAAAATGATATAAAATAGCTACTTGCAGAAAAAATAGTACAGCCAGGTGTGGTTGTATGCATCTTTAACCTCAGCACTCAGGAGGCTGAGGCAAGAGAACTGTTGTGAGTTTGAGATAAGCCTGTGCTACAGTGTGAGCTCAAGGCTAGCCTGAATTGCACAGTAAGACCCTGTGTCAAAGAGAAAAGGAAGGGACCCCTCCAGACCTGCCCAAGCCCAGGCACTGTGAGTGTGTGGGAGAGCTTCTGTGCTGCCCTGGGCCTGCTGGACCCCTCTGGACAAAGCCCAGGCCTGCTGCAAGAGTGAGACCTTTTGCTGCATTCTCGGGAACCCTCCACCTCTCCAGAGCCAGCCCAAGCTGGCCTTGTGAGTGAGAACTTCAACTGCGCTCTCGGATCCCCTCCAGATATGCCCAAGCCCAGACTCGGTGAAAGTGTGAGAGAGATTCTGAGCCCTTCTGCTCCCACTGGTACCCTCCAGGTCCATCCCTGGTGTGGCATACAGGCCTGCAGTGAAATTCTGCAGCTGGAGTCCCTGTAGAGAGACTAGGGACCAAAACCATCCAGTTAATATAGGAGCAGAACATCTTGCCAGAGGGCCACAACAGGTTACCTCCAAGGGCTGTAGCAGGAAAGAGCTGAGCACAACAGCCAGGCCCAAACCAGGCACAACTGGATGAACTCAAACTTAGTAGATCTACACCCAAATTTTAGTAGGTGCTAAGGTTATAACTGCAACAAATCTCTATGCCAAAGGTCAGAGGGCAGTACTATACAAAATGACAAAGAGAAGGAGCAAAATGCAATCTCAGGTCCCAGCCCACCAAGAAAAAGTGCAGAGGACACTAGCAAAGCTGAAATGGCTGAATTAACAGTGTCAAAAGTCAAGAAACAAGAGCATAAAGGCATAGAGGAACTCAGATAAGAATTAATCTCTGAAATAAAAAAGAAATATCTGAATTAATAGAGTCTGAATTAAAGCATCAAATGCAAAAACATATAGAGGAAATCAGATCAGAAATAATCTCTGAAGTAAAAGAATTAATAACAGCTTCTCAAGAAGACACCGATAAAAAAAATAGAGGCTATTAGACAAGCAATAGATTCCTTGAATGAGCAATACAGGAAAGAAATAGATTGCATGCAGTAGAGTCAAAGAGATATAGAGGAACTTAAAATCTCAATCACAAGCTTGCAAAACTGTTTGACTGAAAATGAAGATAGAGTTTCAGATATTGAAGACTGTCACAGCTAGTGAAAAGGTAAGAAAAGATCGCTTAAAAAAAAACCAGGATGCAAAAAAAAAATAATTCATCACCTGCAAGACGATGCAAAGATGAAAAATGTGAGGCTAATAGGAATCAAGGAGAAAGAAGGAGTCAATACAAATGATATAAAAAGAATATGGGCAGAAGTAATAGCAGAAAACTTCCCAAATATGAGGAAACACTCTGACATTCGGGTAACTGAGCATGCAGAACTCCAAATAACTTCAATCCAATTAAAAATACACCAAGACATGTAGTAGTCAAGATCCTAGAAATCCAGCACAAGAAAAATACACTGAAAGTGGCTAGAGAAATGAAACAGATCACATTTAAAAGAAATCCCATCAAAATTACAAGAGACTTCTATTCACAAACCATGAAGGCAAGAAGCACACGGAGCAGAGTAATTCAAGTCTTCTGTGAAAACAAATTCCAGCCCAGACTACTATGCCCTGCAAAACTCTCCTTCAAGTTTGATGGAGAAATGGAATAATTCCATGACAAAGAACAATTAAAGAATTTCATAAAGACAAAAGCAACCCTACACAGACTACTAAAGGATGTTCTAGGAAAGGACAAAAATGATCAGAACTCCACAAATGGGAACAGAAGGAACCCATTAAATAGGGCAAAGACTTAAACACAGGAGAGCTAGGAATAAACAATAGCAGGTAAATGACATGCCCATCATAAATCAATACATCTTAATTATAACCATCAACGTAAATGGATTCAATTCACCAACTAAAGAAATAGACTGGCACAGTGGATTAGGAAACAAAATCCAGCAATCTGCTGTATACAAGAAACACATTTAACTCATAAAGAAATTCATGGACTGAAAGTCAAAGGATGGAACACAATACTACACACCCCAGCACTCAGAAAAAAGCAGGGGTGCCAATCCTGTTCTCAGGACAGTCTTAATACCAAACCAAAAATGATCAAATGAAATAAAAAGG
>NW_004524749.1:5253670-5261170 GCF_000260255.1 Octodon degus
CATGAATGTAAGGCCACACAAAGTGGACAGAAGAGTTGTGGAACCAAAGAGAGCTGTCTCAAGAGAGCATGCTCTAAGACCAGGTGCCCACTTAATGGCAAAGATCTTTGTTGGTGACATTAAAAAAGATACTGAAGAACATCACCTACGAGATTATTTTGAACAATATGGAAAAATTGAAGTGATTGAAATTATGACCAACCAAGACAGTGGAAAAGAGAGGGACTTTGCTTTTGTAACCTTTGATCACCATGATTCTGTGGATAAGATTGTCATTCAAAAATACCACACTGTGAAAGTCCACAACTGTGAAGTGAGGAAAGCCCTGTCCAAGCAGGAGATGGTTAGTGTTTCATCCAGCCAAAGTGGTCGAAGTAGTTCTGGAAATTTTGGTGGTGGTCGTGGAGGTGGTTTTGGTGGCAATGACAGTTTCGATTGCAGAGGAAACTTCAGTGGTCGAGGTGGCTTAGATAACAGCTGTGGTAGGGGTGGATATGGTGGCAGTGGAGATGGCTACAATGGATGTGGTAATGATGGAAGCAATTATGGAGGTGGTGGAAGCTATTGTGAATTTGGCAATTACAACAGTCAGTCTTCAAATTTTGAACCCATGAAAGGAGGAAACTTTGGAGGCAGAAGCTCTGAGCCCTATGGTGGTGAATGTTTTACCAAACCATGAAATCAAGGTGGCTATAGTGGTTCCAGCAGCAGCAGCAGTAGCTATGGCAGTGGCAGAAGGTTTTAACACTTCCAAGAAACAAAGCTTAGCAGGAAAGGGGAGCCAGAGAAGTGACAGGGAAGCTACAGGTTATGACAGATTTGTGACCTCAGCTAAGCACAGTGGTGGCAGGGCCCAGCTGCTACAAAGAAGACATGTTTTAAACTTTTTTTTTTTTAATTTTATTTATTTGTGTGTGTGTGTGGCCAACTCAGCCCACCAGGGGGCAGGGCTGGCTGGCATGTGGTGCTGGGGGATTGAACCGCGGTCCCTTTGCTTTTGTTAAGCTTGTTCTAAGTAGGTGCTTTAGACCACTGAGCCATCTCACCAGCCCAAGAAGACATGTTTTAGACAATACTCATGCATAGGCGCAAAAAATTTGAGGACTGTATTTGTGACTAATTATGTAACAGGTTTAGTTTCTGTTCTGTGGAAAGTGTAAAGCATTCCAATGAAGGGTTTTAATGTAGACCTTTTTTTTTTGCACCCATGCTGTTGATTGCTAAATGTAATAGTCTGATCATGATGCTGAATAAATGTGTCTTTCATAAAAAAAAAAAATTGAACTGAAAATTCCATTCAATCTAGCTATCCCCCTTCCAAAATTTTGGAATTTTCCAAAAAGAATCAAAGACATCATATCATAATGATATATGTGCACCTATGTTTACAACAGCACAATTTGTGATAGCCAGATCTTGGAAAAAACCAGGATGCACATCACCTGAGGAATGGATGAAAAAGATGTGGCATTTTTATACAATGGAGTATTACTCAACTATAAAGAAAATTAAACTCTTCAAGCACCTATAATATTTTTTTAATTTTATTTATTTGTGTGTGTGTGTGTGTGTGTGTGTGTGTGTGTGTGGCCAGCTCAGCCCACCAGGGGGCAGGGCTGGCTGGCATGTGGTGCTGGGGGATTGAACCGCGGTCCCTGTGCTCTGCTAAGCTTGTTCTAAGTAGATGCTTTAGACCACTGAGCCATCTCACCAGCCCAGCACCTATAATATTTAGATGCCAATAGAATACCCATCTCTGACAGGACTGAACTGGGGAGGGGGGATACAGAGGAAAGACCATTTTGTATTTGTATATACAGAATAGTTAGGATAGATGTATGGCTGCTTTCCTTTGGTTCAGTGAGAGGAAGGATTTGTAGTAGTAGTGTTTGGATGGGATGTCCTGGCTGCTTCTTGTGCTGTGGATGACCACTGAGAAGATACCAATGTGCAATGTATTAATTATTGACAATGTCTTATTACTCAGCTTTGAAAGTGTCTCGCTGATATTTGTTTCTCAATACAATAAAAAAGAAAAATAAACTCAAAGCCTTCATACATAAGTGGATGCCACTTGAAGATATACTCATAAGTGAAATACACCAGATACATGTGTATAAATATCATATTGTACCCTAGTGTAAGAATTCAAAAGAATAAATAAAAATTGAAAGGTATAACTGACTTAAATGGAAAGAGAGAACTCAAGGATTAAACAATGAAGAGAAAGCAAGGAGAAAAGTTAGGAAATAAGGTAGGGGCAAAACCATACTTTTATATAAACAAGATGATTAAGGCAATGGTCTTAAGAATCTCCATCAGGTTTTTGAAAATAGCAGTTAATGGGTTGAATTCTCACTCTCACAAACTCTATAACCTGATATCTATGAACTAAGCAAATACACTGAGAATAAAAATGTGTAATACTAAAACCATGTTTGAGGGGCTGGTGAGATGGCTCAGTGGTCTAAAGCACCTACTTAGAACAAGCTAAGCTAAGCAAAGCACAGGGACCACGGTTCAATCCCCCAGCACCACAAGCCAGCCAGCCCCGCCCCCTGGTGGGCTGAGCTGGCCACACACAAAATAAAAATAAATAAATAAATAATAAAAATTATATAAGAAATTTAAAGAAAAAACCATGTTTGGAATACCTGTAATTTTATTCTTCTAAATAAGTACTCCTTCTAATGTCATATCAATTATTGATATACTCTCTTTAAAGTAAATGTTTGCAAAAAAAAAGAGGTAATAAAAGAAAATAAGAGGTAAGAAAAAAAGTCATAGAAAAAAAAAAGAAAAAGAAAAGGAAAAAAAAAAGTCATAGGATTGTCCTGCTACAATGCTGTATATGATTTGATTTCTAAATGTCTGTGTAAAAATGTGTAGTTTTTTTTCACATTCTATAGAGATTTAAATTTTAGAATATCTATGGTTGTTGGAAAATAAAAGTTCCATGTTATATCTAAGGCATTTGATATTCAGACAGATACTGATGTTAAGCTCATTTGCTTCTGTTATAGGGTAATAATATCATTAAGCTTCTCTTCTGGATGTTTAACAACTAAAGTTTGCAGACCAAAAATTAGAGAAATAGAGGGGCTATGACAATAGCCAGAATTTTGGCTCTAGCCCTTCAAGGTCAGTGAGAACTCAGGACATAAGAGAACCTGTTCTGTGACATCCTGTAACTCAGTGGTGTCCCAAATTTTCTGTTCAAGGAGATTACGGGGCCATATAGGAAAGTGATCAACATTATGTGGTGTGCCTAAGGAGAGTCACCTGAAGAGAAAAAATTTTCTCAGTCTCTCACAGAGAGCAAATTGGTCAAGCAATGGCTGTGAGTCATCCAGATGGCTGACACTGACAAAAGATCTACAAGGTGGTATACATGCTTTCAGGGTAGGGGATTTGACTGACCTTATCAGATACAAAAGTTACATTTTTAGTTATATAGGTCTTGCTTATCTTGGCCTTAACCATCAAGCAGAAAAGTATAACCATGAGGTATAAAAAGTAAAGCCATATTAATATGCTGAGCTGTAAAAGGCTCAAGTCAACAACTTCTGGCAATTGTCAGTTCCACTGATAGCCCACTACTATTATGGATTATTGGAATATATTTAGTTATTTTGCTGAATTCAAGTATCTACATTCTATAGACTGGCTTCAAGTATGAAAAGGTCCTTTAAAGACTTCTCCAAATACAGCTTCTCTAACTGCAGTGGGACACCCACCTCTGAAAAAACAAAACAAAACAAAAAAGGGGGATGTAAATTAAGGACCATTTTGTAGTGAAAATATATATATATATATATATATATATATATATAATAGTTAGGACAGATATACAGCTACTTTCTCTTAGTTCAATGAGAAGAAGGGTTTGTACTAATATTGTTTAGACATGATATCATGTCTGCATCTTGTCCTCTGAATATCTACTATGAAGACAACAATATGCAATGCATTAACTATTGTAACTGTCCTACTAACCTGTTTTGAAACTGTTTCATTGCTATTTTATCTTCTTTTTTCATTAAAATGAATAAAAGTTTTTTTTCAAAGTTTTATTGATAAACAGATAGCAATGAGACAGTTTCAAATCAAATCGGAAGTACAGTTTCAACAAATAATACACTGCATATATTCTTCTTAGTGGTTAATTGCTGTACAGGATGCAGACTTGTGATCCTATTTACAAACATCATTAGAACAAATCATTCTATTCATTAAGAGAATGCAACTATATATCTATCCCAACCTCTTTGAATACACAGATACAAAATGGACATTCATCTGTATGCCCCATTTTTTCTAAGTTCCGTTATTGAATATTATAGGTGTGTAAACTCAGCAAAATATTCTAAAAGAGTCCAGTAGCCCATAATAGCGTTGGGTCTTCTCTTTAACTGACAATGTCAGAAATTATTGACCTGAGTCCCCCACAGCTCAACTTAACAGCATGGCTTTATTTCTTATATTTCGACTTCATACTTTTCTACTGGATGTTAAGACCAAGGTAAAGCAGGACCTATGCAACAAGAGTTGTAGCTTTTTGGTCTGAGAAGGTCAGTGAAATGCCCTCAGGATTTGTCCTGAGATCCTGTACCTCAGATTGTAGAACCTAAAATGAATAAAAGTTTTAAAAAATTAAAAAATAAAAGTCAGGTCCCTAAAATTCAAGGATCCAATCCAAAAATGGGCATCTGGGATGGATTCACACTTCTCACACTGACAGTTCTCATGATGTGTTAATATCTAGTTTGTTTTGGATGAAATTACTGTTGCTGATTTACTTAATATTACCATTATTGCATAGCTGTTTCTATTAAATGCTTTTTTCTGTATGCCAAATAAATAAATAAATATAAATATAAATATTTAAACAGATAGCTTAAATATACTAGAAGAGAAAGGCAGAAATCGTCAAGAAACAGAAGTAGGCAGAGAGTTTATGAATGAAAACCAATCTGCATGAGAAGTACTCCAGAGAGTCAACAACTGATATCTCATCTTACTAAAAAGTTTTTGTACATCAAAAGAAATACCTACATTGTGAACAGGAAACTCACAAATTGGGGAAAAAATTGGCTGATTTCTCTTAGACAAATGACTTCTATCTGGAACATATAAAGAATTAAGAAAATTCATTCCTCCAAAATTCAAAGACCCAATCCAAATATGGACATGTTAGATGAATACACATTTCTGAGATAAATAAATACAATTGGTGAATAAATATATGAAAAACTGTTCAACCTCTTTGGTCATCTGAAGAATGTTAATTAAAACAAAACTGAAATTCCATCTCACCCCAGAAAGAATGGCTGTCATCCAGAAACCAAACAATAGCAAATAATTGCAAGGATAGGGGGAAAAATAGATCCTTTTCCACTGTTGGTGGAAGTATAAACTGGTAAAACCACTTTGGAAACTAGTGTGGAAATAAAAAAAAAAAACTAGGATTAGAGATTCCATTCATCCCAGTTAGTCCCCTTCTGGGCATTTTCCAGAAGAATTAAATACATCATACCACAGCAATATATGCATATATTTGTGTTTATAGCACCACAAATTTTCATTGCTAAGTCTTGAAAACAACCCAAATGTCCATCAACTGAGGAATGAATTAAAAATATGTGATATTTTTATACAATAGCATATTACTCAGCTATAAAAGATAAACTTGAAACTTTTATAGGTAAATAGAGATGTGGGAGATAGCTTAGTGGTATAAGCACCTACCTGGCAATTACAAGGATCTGAGTTTCATTCCTGGCCACACATGTCATGCTGGCTTGGGAACCCCAGGTGTGGTGGCACACACCTGTAATCCCAACACTTGGAAGGATGAGACAGGAAGATCTCTGTAAGTTTGAGACCAGTCTAGGGATCACAAAAGTGACCAAGGGGCCAGGAGATGCTTTAGTGGAATAAGTGCTTCCCTGGCAAGTGCAAGGACCTGAGTTCAATCCCCGGTTCCGCCAAAAAAAAAGAAGGACAAAAGTGACCAAAGAGCCAGCCCAGACTGCATAGCTAGACCCTGTCTCAAAAACACACAAAAACAGATAGAAATCTTTTGGGCCAGGGAGATAGCTCAGCAGCATAACTACCTGCCTGGCAAGTGCAAGGTCCCTAGTTCAATCCCTGGTATCAAAATATAAGTAAGTAAGTAAGTAAATAAATAAATAAATGCAAATAGATGCCACTAGAGACTGTACTCATAAGTGAAATAAATCAGACTCACATATGTAAGCATTGTATTGTCTCCCTAGTATAAGAAACTGAAAGAGCTGGAGAGATATCTCAGTGAAATAAGTGCTTGACTGACAAGTGCAAGGTCCTGAATTCAATCCCTGGTACCACCAAAAAAGAAAAAGAAACTGAAAGGGTAAATGTGATCCAAAGGTACAATAGACATTACAAAGGGGAAAGAAACTGCTCAAAAAAGAAATGAAAAAAATAAAATAAAATAAACTTTAAAAAAAGGAAATGATGGCTGGGATTGGGGAAAGGAGAAAAGAAATATATACAAATTACTAATTTCTATTACTTCATTGAAAGGAACAGTTAGTGCTTACATTGTTTGATCAATCTTGTATACCTATACTGGTAATCTGATCAAGTACTTTAAAAATAACAATATGTAATATAATAACCATTATTAATTTCCTATCATCTTTTTGGAAATTCTGTATTGTTTTATGTTTTTTATTATTGTCTTTAAATTTAAAAATGAGTTTTATGTTTAAAATAATATTGTGACAGGCCATGTGTGGTCATGCACACCTGTAATCCCATCCCTGGGGGAGGACAATCTTCCTGAGACAGGAAGATTGCTGTGAGTTCAAAGCCAGGCTGAGCTACAAAATGAGTTCAAATGAGTTCAAGCCTGTCTGAACTGAGTAGCAAAACCCTGTCTCAAAAAGACAAAAACAATTATATCATGACACTATTTGATTAAAAATCAGTATTTTTCAATGTGTCAAAATTTATGTACAAATAGTCACAAAAAACAAGGGCTTCTGGACAGGTTTAGCTCCACTTCCCAGTTCTCCCATCTCTAGTGGGCGAGTTCCTGCTGCTTTTCCCGCTGTTCCTTCCATATCCTGATGTGTAAAATAGGATTGCAATCCTCACCACATAGCTTTACCTTGAGGCTCCAGTGAAAAGCAGACTGGCTGGCACAGAAAGCCTCAATAGGTTTATGGTCTAATTCACTGAAGTATAATGTGGGTCACATAATGCATGGTTCACCAAGATGAACGACGAGGGCTGGGGATGTAGCTCAGCAGCACAGTGCAAGCCCAAGGTCATGAGCTTGATTACTGATACAAAACAAAGAGATGAATGGCTAAATGAAAGAATGTAAACAGGCATTTCAGCCAGTTATTCCAGGTAACTTCTGGAAGCCATCTGAGTTGCCACTATAGTGGCACTACTCTCACCGGCTTATGTCACAGATTGTGCTCCAATCTCTCAGGAGCCCTGGGACCT
>NW_004524749.1:5266170-5267319 GCF_000260255.1 Octodon degus
GACTGGGCCTCTTAGCCCTAATCATGTTCCTCTATGAAGAGCACACCAGAAATTTGTCATTGTCACCTCTACAAAAATTGATATCAGCAAAGTGAAAATCCCCAAACACCTTACTGATGCTTATTTCACGAAGAAGCTGTGGAAACCCAGATACCTGGAGGGAGAGATCTTTGACACTGAGAAAGAGAGATACCAGATTTCAGAGCAGCCCAAGGTGGATCAGAAAGCATGGACTCAGATTTTAGCAAAAATCAAAGCTGTTTCTCAGCTCTGAGGCTACCTGTGATCTGTTTTTGCTCTAACAAATGGAATTTATCCTCATAAATCAGTGTTCTAAATTTCTTACTAAGAACCTAATTAAATAACTGATACAATAAAAAAAAGACAGTATGAGCTGGGAGATAGGTCAGTGGTCTAAGAGTCTGCTTGGCAAGCACAAGGGCTTGAGTTCAATCCCTGGTACCTCATGCTGGTCAGGGCTCAGAAGCCTGGAAACACCATGCCATCCTGAAACTGAGCATGGTGGCACATGTCTGTAATCCCAGAGCTTGGGAGGTTGAGACAGGAGGATCACTATGAGTCTGAGCTGAGTAGTGAGACCTTGTGCCAAGCAAGTAAGTAAGTAAATAAATAAATAAGTGACAGTCATATAAGAAAACATCCAGGACTGCTTCTGAAGACGGCAGGAACACTAAGATAAGAATGTTGGGCAGGAAAATAAGTACTTTGAGATGGCAATATTCTTTATACTCCAGTAATTTTTTTTTAAGTTTAAGTACTCTCTGTCTATTTTTGTCACCCTTCCTATTTCTCCTGACTCACAGCTCAGATGAAAACAACAGCATAGCTTGACGCTGAGTTTGGAAGCTAGCAAAGGCAGTGGCAGGTTCTGGGATGCATGAACATTATAAGAGAATTAAATATCAGGGGACACCTGGATCAAGACATTGTGGTCAGAGAAATACATAGCCCTGAACAGAAGATCTTGGAGCTCGAGCAGCTACCCTGAAGTGATCTCCAGGCTCAAGGACCCAATAATTAATAAAACCATTCAACACCAGTATTTAAAAACTGGTAGAGGGGCTGGTGAGATGGCTCAGTGGTCTAAAGCACCTACTTAGAACAAGCTAAGCTTAGCAAAGCACAGGG
>NW_004524749.1:5267994-5268573 GCF_000260255.1 Octodon degus
AACCATAGTTGGTTGAATTCATAAAGGCAAATACCTTGGAACAGGGTCTAACTATAGTTCTGCATTTTGTTTTACTTTCCCTTAGTATTCTGAATATATTAACTCATTTGTTTTGAAATCTTCAGTAGTAAGCCTGATGTATGTTATTTTCATTTGTTCATATATCATTTTTCTGATTTCTTGTGCTAGCTTTCCTTAATATCTTCCTGGGCTTGGTTCTAGGATCTCCTCTGAACGCCAAATCTATGTATGTTCAAGTGCTTTATTTTAAAAAATGATGTATAATTTACATATAACATATGCACACTGTGTTAGCTTTTGGTCACTGTGATAACATACCCAACATAAAGAATATAAAGGAGGAGAAGTTTATTCTGGCTCATGATTTTAGAGATTTCAGTCCACATTCCATTAGCTCTAAAGAATAAACATGAGGACAGAGGGTGTGCTGGAGCAAAGCTGTGTAACTCATAGTCAACAAGAAGCAAAAACAAAAAGAAAAGACTGGAGAGGGAGGAAGGCATATACCTTTCACAGGCCTGGCCCTAGCAACCTTCTTCCTTCAACGAGGCTCTACCT
>NW_004524749.1:5270513-5272241 GCF_000260255.1 Octodon degus
GGCAACGACTGGATGGCAGGGTGGGGTGGGGGGCAGGGACGGGACGCACACACAGCCCACGCGAGATACATGCACCCACAGACACGGGGACGGGGTCGGGCCGGCGGTGCGCTGCGCAGCGGTGCGCAGCGCGGGTGGGGCCTGGCCCCTCGCCACAGTGTCCCCTCCCCTTCTTCCCCGGTAGGAACGTAGCGTGTTTATATACCGCCAAACCTCGGACTTTCGCCCCGCCCGTCCCACCCCCGCCCGGTTTCCTAGGTAGTGGCCCCAAGCCCCGGCCGCCCCGCCTGCCCGCCCGCCCCCCTGTGGCAGTTTCATATTTGCTAAGACGAATTTGCTTATTAAACATTTTGTTGTAAAAAAAAAAAAAAGAAATTAAGTTAGTTGCAATATGCAACAGATTATTATAACTTTAGTATAGTATATGCCATCCTCTTAATGGCCACCAAGAAAATATCCATAAAATATACAATATACAAGAAGAAATGTGAATGAAATGAAAAATGTGTCACTACCAAAGCGCAGAGAAAGAGCAAGAATGTAAGACAGTAAGAATGAGACAGACAGAGAGAAAGCAGTACAGCAATGGAAGAAAAGAAGAACAAAAAAAATAAACCTATACATGTAAAGAAAATAAATAGCAAAATGGTCTGTTTCCCTGTCAATAGTCACTTTACAGAAACAAAGGATAATATTAAAATTGTATACTAACAAACTGGATAACCTAGACAAACTGGGCAAATCCAAAAAAACACACAAAATCTACTACTAAGAATGAATCAGGACAAAATACAAAATCTTAAGAGATCTATAACTACAAAGAAAATGAAATAGTTTTTTTTTAAAAGAAAGAAAGAAAGAAAGAAAGAAAGAAAGAAAGAAAGAAAGAAAGAAAGAAAGAGGGCACAATTAGATGGCTTTACTGCTAAATTCTACCAAACATTTAAAGAATTAATACTAATCCTTCACAAACTCTCCTAAGAAAGTTGAGAGGGAGAAAACTTCCTAACTCATTCTGAAGCCAGCATTGTCTTAATAGCAAAGCCAGATTCTGGAAGAAAACTACAAACCACTATCCCCTATGAGTACTGAAACAAAAATTCCCAAGAAACTACTAGAAATCCAATTCTAGCAGCATACTGAAAGGACTAATGCCAATACCAAATGAGATTTGTTCCTAGAATGTAAGAATATTTCAACATCAAAAAACAGTGTTCAGGGCTGGACAGATAGCTCAGTGGCCTAAACCACCTGCTTAGGCGGGTGCAGGGACCGGGGTTCAATCCCCGAAGTGCTGTGCCAGCCCTGGCCCCAGGGCATGCTTAAACAGCAAATGAGACTGAGTGTGGTAGCATTCACCTCTAATCCCAGTGCTTAGGAGGCTGAAAACAGGAGGATCACTACGAATCTGATCCGTGTAGTGAGAGCCCTAGACGCTGTACTAAATACAAAAAAAAAAATTTTTTTTCTCACACACAAGTCCCAATTATCTTCCATATAAAAATGTAACAATTTTTGCAAAAAAAAAAAAAAAAAAAAAAAAGTGCTCAATACAGAAAACAACATTAACAGAATGGAGAAATAATCACATGTGTAGGACCTAAAACAATTTTTTTAATTTTTAATTGAAGATTTCATACTCACTAATTTCAAAATTTAGAGTAAACAAAAACAGTGGTACTAGCATAAAGACAGATATACCCATCAAAGCAGAATTCCTAGAAGGCC
>NW_004524749.1:5275084-5276133 GCF_000260255.1 Octodon degus
C
Source organism: Octodon degus (assembly GCF_000260255.1). Lineage (NCBI taxonomy): Eukaryota > Metazoa > Chordata > Mammalia > Rodentia > Octodontidae > Octodon > Octodon degus. The sequence goes on from NW_004524749.1 coordinate 5,275,086, forward strand.
CAAAGGTCCCTGTCCCCTCCAAGCATCTACCATCAACATGATCTTCCTTTATTTGGACATCACAGCTCTTCCTTTTGCAAAAGGCACTTTCCCTAGGAAGAACTGACACATTAACTCCCTTAAATCTTAATGAGAAAGTATTGATCAGCTCATTTTCTCCTAAAATGATAGGCAGGCTGGATATATAAAAATAGAATGAAGAGCTACTACTATGAAATAAATATAATTCTTTTTAAAAGTATCATTTTCTGTGAGCTAATTCCTTGCCAGCTACTTTAAGGACTTTATACACTACCTCTGACCCCTAAAACTCTTCAAGCCTGGTTTTATTTGTCCATTTTACAATTGAGGAAACTGAAGGAGAAAACCAAAATACCTTATCCAGTCATACAACCACTAAGGGAGGAGCCAGTGTTTCAACACATGTCTGATCCAAGTCTTCACTCTTTCCCCTCCACCAGCTGTGTGCTATACAAATACGATGGAGTCAAACTGACTGCTTAACTATCAAAATTTTTCTTCTGTATCACAGTTTTACTAAGAATGAATCCCAATTGCAACGTCAATCCTGATCACCTAACTACATCCTGAAAATTATATCTAAAATAAGGTTCAGTCACTGAGTAGAAATTTCTCAACATTATTTCCTGGAATCTCTGTACACTGAGCAATTCAGTCTTCATATAAGTTATGAAGTGACATTTCCCTGCCAGAAAAAAGAAAGCTGGAATTGTGAAATTTCCAGGAGTTTCTCTATCTTTTTTTTTATTTTTTCACAAATACATAATAGTTGCTTTATTTTATGGACATTATAACATCATCTCAATAAGATAGGAGTTTCTCTATCTTTCAAAGGCCCCCAAGAGTTAAAATTTGTAGGGCAAAAACAGAAGCAAGATTGGGCAGAAATAAATTAAACAGCAATGAAGTCTCAGCAAACCTCAGCCAAAGCCAGGGGAACTCTGGGTTGTGAATGGTCCATCAACACTGTGGCCTCTAGCCTTTCAAGGTCAGTGAGGACTCAGGACATAGGAGAACCTGTACTGTA
>NW_004524749.1:5277988-5312627 GCF_000260255.1 Octodon degus
AAATAAATAAATAAATAAAATTTAATAAATAAATAAATAAATGGTCACTTGAGTGTCAGGACACAGGCTTTCATTCCTGGAGGGTTTGAGTTACTGGTTATCATATCCATCTCAGACCAGAATTGCTGCGCTTCTCCATTTAGTGATCACAAAAGTACTAAGTCTTGCATCAATGGATCACCTAGGTACATTTATTTCTTCTTGCCCTGTCATGGAAAAGCAGTCCTCCCTCTCTGATATCAGTTTCAATTGCTTTCTCCAAGGTTGTGATTCTTCTTTTTGTCTTGTATTATCAGGAACACTTTACATAGTGTCATTTTATTCCATCACTGATAGACCCCTATATGGTAGCAGGGCTGCGTGCACCACAGCCTGACGTGGTGGAGAGGCCCTGTACTGTTCTGTGCCTCACTTCAAGTGGACAGCCTGTGGAATACCTAGTATATGTGCCACCTGTTACATGCACACCTATTATAGTGGTATTTCCAGGCATAGAACAAGCTTCCTCCAGAATCCAAAGGGATCTAGCAAGTACTGGGTTTCCTCCTTCACAATAGGATACAACAATTTGCAAGTAATATCCAGAGAGTGTACCCTCAATCCATGAACCCCTAAAAACTTCACCAATGTGGCAAGTTCCTGGACCTTCATAGGTTTATTTCTTGTGCCCTGGAACCCATCCTCCAACATTCTAGCCACTTCTTGCTCATCCACCCTGATTAGCATGTCATCAATGTAGGGTATCAATATGATATTCTATACGATGTTCAAATGGTCAAGATGTCTTTTGACTACATTACAACAAAAGGAAGGAGCATATATTCCTGGCACTAGGTAATAAATTTCTTCCCATTCTGTCATAATTCAGTACTGTCAACATTTTAATGATTGGACCTACTACTTTTTTGCCATACGTTGGCTATGCTCCACCAACCATCAATGATTAAGTCCTTGGTGTTAGCAAGATGGCAAGTGAGCCAACTCCCAGACCCTTCCTGATGGCCTGTGTTATAGGGCTGCTTCTAATACCAACTGTCACAGGTTGAGTTCTCTGAAAATAGATACTGAAATAGAATTTGACATGCAGGGTATATATTAGGGATGAACCCCTGCGGAAGGGAAGGTGTGTTCATTACTTTTCTGTCACTAGGACAAATACTTAACCCACACAACAAGGCTCACAGTTTCAGAGTGCTCAGTTCTTCTGTGGCCAGGTGTTAGAGAGAAACAGCAAGGCAGCAGGTCATAACCAATGAAAGTGCCTCAACCTGTGCCATCCAAGAAGCAGCGAGAGCAGGAAAATCCAGAAAGAGACACCCTCCAAAGGCATGCTCCCAATGATCCTCCAACTAGAGCCCCACTTTCTCATAGAGCATTCAGCTATGAACTCTTCAGTGGATTAATCTTCTGGTGAGTGTAGCACCCTGCCATGACCCAATCACCTTCCCAGAGCCTCTCTTGTTGACACGTGAGTCTTCTGCAGGTCATTCTGTATCTAAACCATAACAGGACAATGGGCTCCTGAGAGAAGCTGAGATGCAATGCAAGCTCTTTTAAACCCAGCTGATATGTATAGAACCCATGTCAGAATGACCCTACGTGGGCTAAATCAGCCAGGCCCCGCCACCCTACCATGATCAGTCACTGCATGATGGCCACTATTAGACAGAGAGGCCTTCTGGAGCTGAAGAAACTGACACCATTCTTAGAAGCTCCAGCAAAAAATACATCTCCTAACCCACAGAAGCGTTATACTACTACAAAGAAAAAGACAACTGCTACATATAACACAGCTAATTATGACGCTAAATGAAAGAAAACCGACCCAAGAAAATCCAGTTTATGATGTTTTCACTTAACAATCTTTCAGCCTTATGATGGTGATGTAGAAGTAGCATACACTCATTAGAAAGTATACTTCAATTGTTTTTTCAGCACTGAGGATTGAATATTGCTCTGCTAGGCATGTGCGCTACCACAGAGCTACATCTACAGCCCTTTTTACTTCAATTTTAAAAATCATATTAGAATATGTTTACAATACATGATGATTAGAATGAGGGAGACAACTCAGTGGCATAAGAGCCTGCCTGGCAAGCACAAGGTCCTAAGTTCAATCCCTGGTATCGCAAAAATAATGATGATGATGATGATGATGATGATGATGATGATGATGATGATGATGATGATATTCATCGTGGAGAGCTCAACACTTTTTTACTTCCCCTTCCCTTCCTCCTCATGCCCCCATCTCTATTTCCATTTGCAAAAGATCCAACTCCCTATTTTCTATGCCTATATTTTATTTTTCACTTTAGATTATTAATACTGTGAGTGTGGGTTTCTAGACAAACCATGTGATATTTAAGTTTGCAAGTCTGATCTAATAAGGCACTAGCCTACTGTGTGAGGCTGTAGATGCAAGCCCCACTACAGTACCAGTAAAAGCCTTTATTTCATTTGTAAGACAGTTTCATTAAGTTGCCCAGGCTAGCCTGAAACTTGCACTAGTCCTGTTTGAGCTTTATGAGTAGCTGAAATTACAGTAGTGCACCACTATGCCCAGCTAAAGGGTTTCATTAACATCTTAAGAAAAAAAATAGAATTGGTAATATGGGATTCATTGCAAAAATCTCGATAATGGCCCTTGAATGACTGACGTTGTCAGGCAAAGTGTAACATTTTCATGTCTAGAATCCTCTCCTTAATGCAGCAGTGCTCTGTAGCTCAAGTCAGAGCGCTTCAGGTGAGTGAACGTGTGACTGTTTGATTCCTAATTCTGTTTGCCACTCAGAACTGGCTGTCTCGCAATCTTAGATCATCTCTTCTGTGGAGGAAATATAAACGAAAATATCAGTACCAGAAGATCAATCAGCTGAATTTTCTTTTCTTCTTATCATTTTGATTTTTGGAAAGCCCTCGTAGCAAAGAAGTTTCTTTCATAATCCTCTACCTTTTCATTTCTCTGTTCATTTCTGAATGTCATGAGGAGATACAGAAAATGAGGAGAGGAAAAAAAATATACTTCAAATATCCAATTTTATTTCTACCACCACAGGGAAAAGAATGTTCAGAAGGCTCCAAGCTAAAGAAATAGAGAGATCAAAAGATGTGTGTTTTGGCAGAAATTCTAAGACACACACTCTCCTGAGCCCTGAGACCTTAATCACTGTTATTTAAGTGCAACAACCTCATCATCTCTCTGCCCCACCAATCAGCCCTTGTCCCAGGCAAGGGCCAGCTCCTAAGTATCATCTTTTCAAGCTCGCAAGAAACTTTACTGCCCTATTCTAGTCTTTTCTTTAATATATTTAGTACAGGGTCTAATGGGTCTCACTACACAGATCACACTCTTAGTGATCCTCCTGTTTTCAGTCTCCCACGAGCTGAGATTACAGATGTGCACCACCATACTCAGTCTCAATCAGCAGGCTGGGCAATTGAACCCCCAGCCCCTTCATCTGCCTAAGCAGGTGCTTTAATCCACTGAATTATCTGGCCAGTCCTTGCTATTCTAGTCTTGATATTGCTTTGTTTTTCTGTTCCCTTACAGATTATTTGGTTAAATATTGTATAATATATTAATAGTCATGCCCTCATAGGTGTTTGGCATTGGGAGGTAATTATCCTTTCTCTCTTTTTGAAAGCTCTGTCATTTTCTTGGGTCATTGATTTCATGGGAGGGTAACTCCTTCCCCTTTAAACCTTGGTACAGTGGGGATGGGGAGACTCCTGACCTTAGCTTGACTCATGCATTACTCATTGTTGGGTCTTTGAGTCTCTAGAGCATTAGAGAAGAAGACTCAGAAGAAAGCCTGTGTATGTGTATCCACGGTATCTTGATCGTTCCGTTCAACTGTAAAGCTGACTCTCACCATACAGGACTGGCTTGATTTCAGCCCTTTCCTGCTGCCATTTTCCAGCCTAGTGATGCTGAAGGCTAAGTCACGCTGCTTGCTTTCTTGATTAGAGAAAGAAACTTCTAGGTGGTAACACAGAATGAACCATATGGTACAGCAAAGTAAGAGCCATCATGACATTGTCTAGTATGGGTAGATAGAAGTGAAAAGAAGTATAACTACAAAGGACCAGATGTGTCCCCTCAAATCCATTTGCTAACATCTTAACCCTAATCAGGTGCTGGTCTTCGGAGGTGTAGACTTTGCCAGGTGAGCAGGTCATGCGAATGAAGTCCTTATGCAAAGGCCAGAGTCAGCATGCTCTCTCCATCTTGTGAGGCAGCAAGAAGCCAGGTGCTTGCAACCCAGAAGAGGGCCCTCAAAAGAACTCAGCCATGCTGGCACTATGATCTCAGGCTTCCAGCTTCCAAAACTGTGAGAAATAAGTGTGTATGTCTTTAAACCAGCCCATCTACAGTATTTTGTTTTACCAGTCTAAATGAATACAGTAGCACACCTGTTGAAAACATGGGCTCTGGCATCAGACAATTCTGCATCTAGACTGTGGTTCTGTCACTTACAACCTGAATGGCTTTAGGCAAGATGTTTCAAATCTCCAGGCCTCAGTTTTTCCACTTATAAAATTGGAGCAGTAACCGTATGAGTTGTTGTAAGAGTTACATAAGAGAGTACAAATAAAATGTCTAGGAGAGTGTGGCATATAATGATATGTAATAAGGAATTTCAAGCATGGCAGCATACACCTGTAATCCCACCTATGCAGAAGGCTGCAGCAGGAGGACTAGCCTGGACAACATAATGAGATCCACTCTCAAAATAATAAAGATAAAAAAGAAATGGAGATGTGACTCAGTGTTCCTTGGGTTTAATCTCTCCCTTCATCCTGGATTCAATTACTAATGCTGCAAAGTAAATATTTCTGAGCACCTGCTATGTAGCACACACTTATGAGGGATGAGGGATACATAAAGAGTAATTATGATAAGCATGGGTCTGCTCTCATGAGCTGTGTTCCTCACAATCTCTACTACAACAGAGAATGCTATGTGCACAAAGGCAAGGACAACAGAAAGCAACCACAAATTACCCAGTGTTCTGGACCACAAAATAAATGAAAGAGTCACTAGAGAGAAAGAAGAAGCTAAATTCTCAGCAAGTTTCCCAGTCATGCTAAAAGACCTTTGTCTTAAAAGCTAAAGCCATTGAGGGGCTGGGGAAATAGTTCAGTAGAATAAGCGCTTGTCTGGCAAGTGCAGGGGCCTGAGTTCAATCCCTGATTCCATAAATAAATACCACCGAAAAATTTTAAGCAAGTTAGTTAGATTTTTTCCATAATTTTATTGAGAAACAAATACCAATGAGACAGTTTCAAACCAAATTGGTAGGACAGTTTCAAAATTAACACATTACATACATTCTTCCTAGTGGTTAATTGCTGTACAAGATGCGGACATGATATCCTACTTATAAACACTATTAGAACAAATCCCTCTATTCATTAAGAGAATGCAACTATATGTCTATACTAACCATTTTGAATACACAGATACAAAATGGACATTTATCTGTATACCCTTTTTTTGTTAAGTTCTGTTATTTGAATATTATTGGTGTGCTAACTCAGCAAAATATTCTAAAAGAGTCCAGTAGTCCATAATAGTATTGGGTCTTCTGCTTGACTGGCAATGTCAGAAATTGTTGACTTGAGTCCCCTACAGCTCAAAATAACAGCATGGCTTTACTTCTTATACTTTGTTTTTATACTTTTCTGCTGGATGGTTAAGACCAAGGTAAAGCAGGACCTATGCAACAAGAGTTGTAGCTTTTGGGTCTGATAAGGTCAGTGAAATCCCCTCAGGATTTATCCTGAGGTCCTGTACCTCAGATTGTAGAACCTTTGTCAGTGTCAGCCATGTGGATGAGTCATGGCCATTGCTTGGCCAATGTGCTCTCTGTGAAAGCCTGAGAGAAAATTAGTTAGATTTTTAAAGTTTATACTAGGCGTGCTATGGAGAACAAATTGTATGTGATAAGAACCAGAGGTAAAGATATCACTTAGGAAGCTGCTACTTCACAAGAAATGATAAAAATCCAGGTCGGCAGCAGTGGTGATGTTTTAGGAAAAGGCAAAGATACTTAGGACCTAAAGACACATGGAGAATGAATAATATTTCAACAAACTGGATTGGGTTGAGGGACCTTGGGAGTTTGCATAAAAGGAGACTCAAGAATTAATCTCCCACCTCGCAAACATTAGATTCATCATTACCAAGGGGAGAAAATAGATATAACAAGTGTGGATGAAGATGTGTAGAAACTGGAACACATATGCACTGTTGGTAGAAATATCAAATGGCACTGTTGCTATGGAAAGCAGTATGGCAGTTTCTCAAAAAAGTTAAATATAGAATAACCATATGATTCAGAAATTTCACTTCTGTGTATATACCCAAGAAGGTTACAACAGGAATTCAAATAAATATTGTACACTGAAATTCATAGCAACGTATAATAGCCAAAAATGGAATCAATCCAAGTGTCTATTGACAGACTAGATAAAAAAAAATGAAAAAATGTTTAATATCATTGGTCATTTGAGAAATACAAATTAAAACAACACTGAGAGTCAATCTCACCCCAGAAAGAATGGTTATCAAGAAATCAACCAATAACAAATTTTGAAAGGGCTGCAGGAAAAAGGAACCCTTCTCCACTCTTGGTGGGGATTCAGACTGATATAAACTCTGTGGGAATCAATGTGAAGATTCCTAAAAAAAAAACTAGGATTAGAGGTCCCAGACAACCCCCTCTATTCCACTCCTGGATATTTTTCCAGGACTGAAAACATCATACCACAATGATACATGTGCACTCAAGTTTATAGCAGCACAATTTGTCCTGGCTAAATCTTGGAAACAACCCAAATGCCCGTCAACTGAGAAATGGATAAAAAAGATGTGGTCTTGTCAAATTCCTATTGTTTTGTTTGGTGAAGTTCTGTATTGTTTCTACTTTTTTTTAACTATTTTGTATTCTCTTTACATAATAAAAAAGATGTATACAATGGAGCATTACTCAGCTATAAAAAAGATAAGCTCAAGGCTTTTATAGGTAAATGGGTGCAACTAGAGAACATAGTAGTAATGAAATAAATCAGACTTTGTGTGTAAAGATCATATTGTCTCCCTAGTGTAAGAACCTAAAAGAGCAAATAAAATCTGAAAACTACAATAGATATTGTGAAAGAGAAAAAAACTGTTCAAAAGGAAGGAACAACTGGGATGAGGGAAAGGAGAAAAGAAAGAAGGAAGAGAAAAATATACACAGGACACACACAAGATAGCTTGCAAAATTGGACTGCTGATTTCTACTCGTCTGTTGGGTAGAAAGTTAACGCTTATTTTTTTTTTTTAATTTTTGACCAATGTTTCATCTTATATCTGATAATCTGAACAAATAATTTGAAGACAACAATATGTAATATAATAACCATTGTTGAATTCCCATCATTTTGTTCAGTGAAATTCTTATCATTTCTAATGTTCCTTTCACTTTTTTTTAATTCTCTTTAAAAAAATTTTTTTTTTTAAAGGCTGGCGGTAGAGCTCAGCAGACTAAGCGCTTGCTTAGGTAAGCGCAGGGCCCAGAGTTCAGTCCCTGGCTCAGCATGCCGCCCCGGCCCCGCCTCAAGGTGCGCTGAGCCAGCGATGGAGTCGGGGCGCAGTGGCGCGCGCCTGTAATCCCAGCACTTGGGAAGCAGAAGTCAGGAGGATCGCTACTAATGTGGGCTATGTAGTGAGACCTTGAACAAAAATAAATAAATAAATAAAACCTAAAAAATAAAAAAAGAAAGGCCAGCAAGATAGCTCAGCGGATTAAAGCGCCTGCTTAGGCAGATGCACAGGGGCTAGGGGTTCAATCTCCGAGGCCTGCCATGCCTGCCCTGCCCCTGGAGCATGTTGAGATGGCTATTGAGACTGGGCGTAATGGTACACACCTATAATCCCAGCGTTTGGGAGGCTGAAAACAGGAGAATCACTACAAGTCCAATCTACATAGTGAAACCCTATCTACCCTGTCCTAAATTCATACCAAAAAAAAAAAAATTTTTTTTTGGAGCGTCTCCCCCTCCTGCTCCCACCCGGGGCTCTGGGGCTCCCAAACCAGGAAACCCAAGAGGAAATGACTGCGCTGGTCTGGGTCCCCGCCCGCCGCGGCTCCTGGCCACACCCTCGCCCGGACGCTGCTCCTGCTGCCCCGGCCCCTCACGACCTCAGCTCGAAATCCCGGCTCTGATATGTTGCCCTTAGGTCGCTTGTGTCTTCTCACCATTGTTGGCCTGCTTGTGCCTGTCAGAGGACAGAGTTTGGAGAAGGTCTCGTCCCTTCCTACGGGGGACCCAACTATTGTGAACACTCCGGTTCTAACAGAAGATCCAGATGCAGCCCACCTACAAGGCCAGTCTACCCTTCCGACCTTCACCTGGCCTGCAGATGTCCAGGCAACAGAGACTCAGAGTAACTTCCCTGAGGCCCCAGAGCCAGTTGGGCACACAGCCGAGGTGGAGACCCAGCAACCGACCGGAACAGAAGCTTTTTTTCTGGTGACGGATCCAGTGCCGCAGCCCAGCAGCAAGGAAGCCACTCCCTCTGCTCGTCTCAATGAAGGCACCACAGCCCTCTACCACAGACCGACGCCAGACGGACACGACAGGAGGAATGACATCCACAGACAACTTGATCCAGATAAGGACCCCTTCTCCTATGATGTGGCCACTCTCCGGAAACGGGGGCTGCTGGTAGCAGCTGTGCTCTTCATCACAGAAATCGTCATCCACACCAGTAGCAAGTGTAGGCAGATGTCCCGATTGTGCCAGAAGCGTGGCAGAGCTTACAATGTGATCAATACCAGAACCCAGGAGAGGGAAGATGCAGCCCGATGCAGCTATCCTTGAACCAGTCAGTCTCCCCCTCCCTACCTTGCCAGCCACTGAGGGATGTGACCCCCTGACCCTCTTCAGACCAGAAATAAAGTGCTGTGAGATCCTTCAAAAAAAAAAATTTTTTTTTGAAAGAAGATGACAATATGCAACATAATAATCATTGTTAATTTCCTATTATCTTGTTTTGAAATTCTGTATCATTGTTTTTATTGAGTTTTTTTCTCTATAAAATGAAATTTTAAAGCTGAAGAAATGCGGCATATACATAAAATGAAAGACTAATACAGGCTACAACATAGGTGAACCTCAAGAAAGTCATTTTAAGTGACAAAAAGTCAGTCATGGGGATGGTGAGATGGCTCAGTGGTCTAAAGCACCTACTTAGAACAAGCTAAGCTATGCAAAGCACAGGGACCGCGGTTCAATCCCCCAGCACCACTTGCCAGCCAGCCCCGCCCCCTGGTGGGCTGAGCTGGCCACACACACACACATAAAATAAATAATTTTTTTTTTAAGTACACAAAGTAATCAAATTCATAAAGCCCAGCATTGGAGTGACAGTTACCAGGTAATGATGGAGGAATTGTCTGATGTACTGAGCCTCAACTGGAAAAGACTAAAGGAGTTCTGAAGATGGATAGTGCTGATGGTTGTACAATATTGTCTTAGTTACTCTCTTGTTGCTGATGTACAACAGCCAACAGTCACAATTACAAAAAGGGAAGATTTATTTTGATTCACAGTTTGTAGAGGTTTCAGTCTATAGTCAGCCTGCTCCAGGTCAGGGAAGCATGGCAGAGAGAAGGATTGAGCAAGCAGTGGGAGGATATACTCTACCAGGCCACAGCCCCAGAGACCAGGCTTCACCTCCAGCATCACATTTAGCTATAAACTCATCAGAGAACTGATCTGCTCATGAGTATCACACTCCTGTGGTCCAGTCACTTCCCAAAAGCCCCACTTATGAGCATATAAGACTCTGGGGAGATATCTAGATATAAGCCATAAATAATACAAATATAATAATATCGCTAACCTATACTTTTTAAATGGTTAAGATTGTAAATTTTGTGTTGTTTCTTTCATCACAATTGCAATTTTTTAAATTTTTAATTTGAGAAGGAATTAATCCCAGGCAATTGACGAGATCCTCATTCCATTCTCTGAAACAGGGAACCTGGAAAGAGGAACACATTTACTATTTGGGAATTGGAGAAACTGGAAAGACAGTAGACTCACATTTAAACTTAGCACACATCTGAGTATTCATGCAGCTTCTAAATGTAGAACCAGACAAAGATGTCCATAAAGACAGGGCTATAAGTGAAGATCTGTTTGAGCATTGAGATCATGGCTGAGGCCTTGAAATTGGCTAAGATCATCCAACCAAAGTGCATGTCCAAAGAAGGCCGAGAATAAAACACAAAGAAGCTCCAACATCTAAATGAAGAGAGAGGGGCTGGTGAGATGGCTCAGTGGTCTAAAGCACCTACTTAGAACAAGCTTAGCAAAGCACAGGGACCACGGTTCAATCCCCCAGCACCACATGCCAGCCAGCCCCGCTCCCTGGTGAGCTGAGCTGGCCACACACACATAAATAAATAAAATTTAAAAAAAAATAAAAATAAATAAATAAATGAAGAGAGAAAGAGAAACCTAGTCATGACATTGGTAGTGATTCGAGCACAAGAGAATTGGTAAAAGTGGTGTCCCAAATCCAAATTTCATCAGCTTCCTTAGCTGGTCAGAATGGGGAAAAAAATGTGTGTGCTCTTCAGAGAATCAACAATACGCAAGCAACCTTGGAAGTCTCACTGGTCTAGTTGCAAGCCTACGGCCAGTGGCTGCCCTTTTGGATTTGGCTCCAGTCTTAGTAAACTGATCTTTTATTAGTTTCCTATGGAAACAAGATTTATTTTCTATGGTAACAGATTACTACAAACATAGTGGCTTAATACAACAAAATTTACTCTCACACAATTCTGGAGGACAAAAGTCTGGAATCCTTCACAATCAACAAAAATACTCAACAGAAGGTTCCAGAGGAGCTGTGTCTTCAGGATCTAGCAAGAATCAGTCTCTTGTCTCTTCCATCTTCTAGTGACTCTGTGTTTTCTTGATTTTTCATCATATCACTCCCATCTTCAAGGCCAAAATGATCACAACACTTTCTGTTTTCATACTGCCTTCTCTACTGTATATACCAAATCCTCCTCTACCTTTCTATTTTTTTCCATTTATTTATTTATTTATTTGGTACAGGGTCTCACTATGCGGCAGCACTAGGATTATAGGCGTGCGCCACCATGCCTGGTTTCAGTGACCAGCACAGCACTCCCAGGGTTCCAGTGTCAGCCAAGGCATGCAGTATCAGGGATCAAACTCAGGTCCTTACACTTAGTCTCTTAGTCCGCTTAGCTATCTCCCCAGCCCTGCCTTTCAGTTTTAAGGACACATACAACTGCATGGAGAGGCCACACAGTTGACCCAGGACAATCTCTCCTGCTGTCTTCAACAGCCACCACTATCACAAAATACCTAAGATAAGAGCTGATTATCACAGTTTTGTTTGAAAGTTTGAGTCTAAGACCAGTTGACTGCATTGCCTGGGGCATGTGATGAGATACAGTGTGGTGGGAGCACTTGCTGAAACAGAGCTGCTGTGTCATGAGCCCCAGAGCAAGGCAAAAGTAGGCAGAAAAGGAAGACCCCTTAAGGGCATACCTCCAATTAATGAAGCACCTCCCAGCTGCCCCCATTTCTTAAAGTCTCACCTCCTCCCAGTAGCACTATGGGTTGGGAACCAAGACTTTTTTCTTTCTTTCTTTGTTTTTGATATATTAAATACCAGACTCAGGCCATTCTTGCTCATACTAGCCAAGCTTTCCACCACTGAGCTATACTCTGAGCCAAGGACCAATCTTTAACACATGGACATTTGGGAAAAACTTATCCAAACCCTATAGAACTCTCCCCTCTCCCCTCTCCCCTCTCCCCTCTCCCCTCTCCCTTCTCCCCTCTCCCCTCTCTCCCTTTCTCCGTCTCTCTCCCTCCCTCCCTTCTTCTCCATCTCTCTCCCTCTCTCTCTCTCCCCCTTACCTCCTCCACTCTATGCTTTACTCCCAACTGCCTACTTTTCTCCCAAACAACAATTTTTCTACCTATTTTTTCCATTATTACAACAAAAGCTTTCAAGTGAAGGAAAACAATGCTGCTTTCTTCTCAAAGCCAGCTGTTCCCTGACACAGAGTAGCAGTGATTCTAAACACTGCTAGCAATTGTTATGAAAATGCATTTCTCTGTATGCTGTTGTCATGGCAGCTAAAGATCAAGACATGCCTGCTACATGCAGCAATTTATACTGATTTGAAAGACTGTTTGGGGGGAAACATTAAAATGTATAATTGAATGCATTTGAAACAGTAGCCCAACAAAATACAATATCGGTTATTCAAATAACATTACTAAAGCAAAGGACATCATTTATTTCAATCAATGTTGTGTCCATTATTTATGCTCATGGAGTTAACTTTAATTTCCAAAACACCGACAATTTTATTCTTTTTTTTTTTCAGCACTCAGAATTTTTCTATTACCTTTGCTCAGGCACACTGGTCAACCCAACACAGACAGCAGCACCCAAATCATATTGAGGGCAGGAGCTGCTACGGCACTTTTCTCTATTGCCTCTTTGTTTTCTAGGCTGAGGGTAGTCCTTAGGTGAATTTCTCCCCAGGCAGAGACCGCTTGAAATGTCACAGCAAGGCCAATTCCCCTTCATCCAGATTGCTATTTTTATGCAAGATACTGTACCATGCATATCACATTTTTGCTCCTCCTTGGGGGGTGGGAGAGGTCGGGGAGAAAAGCCTAAGGATAAGACAGATAGAGTGGAGGACGCCAAAGAGAGAATATAAAGGGTTTAGATGCAAATAGTTGAGTACAAAATACCACTTTTATTAACAATTTGGATGGGGGTTCTTGCCCCTAATCCTTTTTATTGGCTATCCCTCAAAATCACCCAGGGATACAGCTGGCATTTGGCACAGAGGGAAACAGAGGCATGAGGGGATTAAGGGACTGTGGTCACAGAACAGATCAGTAGCAGAGCTAGGCTGAGAACTTAGAATTCTGACATTCCTGAGCCATTGTTTAGCCCAGGGCCTACTGGACATGGGTCTAAGGAATTTTATTGAGGTTTTCTAAAGCTCAGGCTGAGCACAATCCCTCCAAGAATAATTAGTTACACTGCTTTTCCCAGAGCTGTGTAACGCACACTAACATTTTGGCCTTGACTTTATAGAACTAATTTTCATCCCACCGCAGGAGGGTCACTGATTTCACCCTCTCCAATCCTGTCCCTTTGAATTGCATTTGCTTGCTAGAAGCTGCTAGCTGCTCTCCTAAGCTCCAGGCTTCAGCCTACAATTTTGCACCCAAGTGAGCCGAACATATCCATAGTTAGCACAGGGCAGTCCCCTTTCATCTTTGCAGAATCTGATAAACCTGATCATGAAGTTAAAAAGGAAGAAGTCGAGAGGGTCATTTTTACAACTGGCATCTGTGTATGGGGTACTCTTCCACATGTTTTGCACACAACTTTACAACACCACAATAAACTAAATTATTATCACTAGCTTCATATACACAGCTGAGGAAACCGAGGCACATGAAGGCTAAGTTGTTTCCCAGGTGTAACACATCTAGTGAGTTAGCTGACTGGCAAAGCTGAGATGCGAACAAGCTCAATGGACTCCAGAGTCTGTGTGTTCAGCCACTCTGCTAAACTAACCTGACTCTGAAACAAAGTGGCTAAGAATTAAGGACCCACCAAACCAAGGCCCATTTTCCAGCTGCACACCTGACCTTCGATAAATTACTGAGCTCTGGATGCATACGTTGTCACAATTACAGCAGCATTTGCTAAATAAAGATATTAATAGTGAAGCTGGCATGTAACATGATTTCCAAATATGCTAGCTGTCGACTGTTGTTTTGGAATGGACACGTGCAGAGCAGTGGTCTGAGGTGCCTGGCCCATAATCGTCCGTGGAAGAAAGGATGGTAGGGGAGAAAGCATGCTCCCTTCCAGTCCTCCCCCTCCACAGAAAGCTGGGCCAGAGCAGGAAATGTGAGGAAGGGATGGTGAAACCAGGAACTAGCAGAAGCTTTTCCAAGCAGAAGGAAGCTTGCTGTGCTTTGGAAAAATTTAGATGAAGGAGAGCCAATGGGGACTGGCACTTGGGGTGAAAGCACGCTAATGAGCTAGTCTGTGGCAGATGATTGAATTAAACACTCTTCAGCCAGACAACTAGTCTAACTGTTGTTTATTTTTACCAAGTCCTTAGTTGCCTGAATTAAGCAACTCCTTGGTGCAGTGTGAGCGTTTTTCCTCTCTGTCTCTTTATTTGCTAAAAGCTGGAGGAGCTTAAATTTCTCTTCCAGCAAAGAAGCACTCTCTCATTTAAAAAATAAAAATAAAAAAGAGCCACAATAAGGTTCCATGTTCTGTGTGGCCAACTACCTGACAACTGCCTGACACCAGAAGTTTTGGAAATCACCAGGAATTAATTTTTTTTTTTTTTTTTTTTTTTTAGTACAGAGTCTACAGGGTCTCTACACAGATCAGGCTCATAGTGATCCTCCTGTTTCCAGCCTCCCAAGCTCTGGGATTACAGGTCACCACGCCCAGTCTCAATCACCGTCTCATCACACTCTGGGGTCAGGGGCAGGGGTGGCACGGCATGTGGTGTGGAAGATTGAACCCGGTCCCTGCACTAAGCAGGCGCTTTAGTTCTATGAGCTATCTAGCTGGCCCATAATAAAATTCTTGAATCTTCTAGTCCAAAATGAGAACCCTCATGATCTGGTGATATTTTTGTGGCTGTCTCAAAACTAAACTTGCCATCAGTCCCTTTCCCTGGAATCCTGTTCTTTAATAATGTCATAGATATAGGGAAAACTTTGTTTCAGAATCCGAAGCTAGAAAACAGACAGCAACCTGGAGTCAAAGCCAAGCTCTGCTGCTCACTACCAGGCCTTCGGAAGTCAGGTCTATGCACTTTGTGCCTTGTTTATCAAATGAGGACCATTTATCTGCTTTGGGATTCTATTGATTAATGTGAACAGATAGTATGAGAAAAATATTTGATCAGTAGATACTATCACATGATTTATTATTGGGGGCATCATTTTCATGGTTTAGTGGTTTTATATGATAATCACTAGTCCCTCAGGACTTGGAATAATATTAACATCAAAATTTTCCATTAGAGCGGCATTATAGCTCTGCTTCAACAAGCTTGCTCAAGTAGCTTTCCCATCACAAATTCACATGATAATAGAATTATAAATGGCATCTCCAAAGACTTCAATTAAAATTGATTTGTCATTGTAATCTTAGCTAATAATGGTATGGTAATGGCATTATAATGAGGAGATCAAAGACTTACATTGAAATTATTTTGGCATTATCATCCTAGATTCTAAATGGCTTTGAACGCGCTGCTCTATACATAGATTTGAAACTGTTGTATCACAGTGATATGAAAAGCTAAGCAAATAGGTAATGGAATCTACCATTCCTTTCTCCAAAGACTAGCTTGGAATTTCTTCTACCTTTTTCATCTCCCATAAAGGTGGCATTCAACCAGAGCTTCGGTTTTCATTCCCCCTTCCCCAGCATACCAGGTAAGGGGAAAGAGTCTGAGAAGCTGCTAGCGAGTCCAAAGAGTCCCGCTCACAGTCCAAGCTGGGCCCAGCCCAGCTTACCCTGTGCCGGTGGGGCCTGGGGCCTGAATATACCTCTGTTGTGTCCTGCACTGGGTCATGCTAACTTAAGGGACAAAGCCAGACCTGAGCCAAGGGATCCTGTAAATGGTGCTGGCAAACCTGCTCCTGCCCAAGTAGTCGTGCTTGGAATAAGGATACAGATGATTGTGAACTGCTGCACTTCTTGACTCTCGTCTCTGTAGCTTGGAGGGGTTACCTCTATGTACACTGTTGTGGTTTGTGTCTAGCTGCCCCTCCACAAAGTCTCATGCAGTCATTGGGGCAGCTTGTGGAATGTATGATTAATTCATGATCCAAGGCTGGGATTATGGGTGTGAGTGCTCCACCCAGCCTGGAGCAGAGAGCAGGAATACAATGTAAGGAAGGGAGAGAGGCTTGCTAGCTGCCACAGCGGCTGGCTCCTCCATTTTGCTCTTGCTGTTTTGCTGTTTTCTACCTCCATGAACTGTTACCCTCTGCCATGTGCCACTCTGTCTTGGAGCCAGCCAAGTATGCACTGAAACCTCACTAACTCTGAGCTAAATAAACCTTTCCTTCTTTCATTTTGGGTGTCGGGTATTTTGTCCCAGCAAAGAGAGAAAAGTAAGTTAGACATGTACTGAGCTGGGATGGAACTTTAACCTTCAGGACTTCTAGTGGAGAAATACTGTGCGTGGTTGTCTTTGTGTTTGTTTACTTTGACAAAGACTTACATGAAATGGAATGAAACAAATGCAGTTTATATTTACTCTACAGAATATTGAAAGGTTCTAATATCCTTCCAACTTAGAGAATATTCCAGTTACTTTGGGCAACATAGTAATCAGCAATCATATAATTCATACTATGTGACAGAAGCTACCCTAAATACTTGAAAGGTGGTCAGATCACATTGATCTAAGTAGATATGTTCCATAAAGTCTTGATTAATAAACAGTGGACTGTTGTTCTGACTGGAAATGCAGTTAGATTCCTGCAAGCCTCTAGTTACAACTTTCCTGCTAACCAATCTGCACAGAACTGAGCTTTATACATGTTTCAGTTTGAACACACCAGACATAATACAGACGGATGGCTCACTCAGAATGAACTCATGACCACCAGCGCTACAGCACATGCCTGAACGAAGTGTATCTGATACACCTGTTTTCTCCATAACTCCCATCACAACCTTCATGTACATAGAAACACCAGCACACTCTTTAGTACTGGGCTTGAGAACCATTTTACATAGCAAAGTTGCCAAGAAAATGTAAAAAACAAAAGACTGGCTTTTATTAGATCATGAAAAGAATGTGTGCTTGCAGGATGGGAGCTGGAATAAGAAGCCAGCGGGTGGCCTTGTTCTGCTGCACCTAGGAGGGTGCTCACCAAGCCACTCGGCTTCTCCGCTGCTCGGAAACTGTCTGCAAATACACACAACATTGTCAAAACTACTGATTCCAGGGAACAAATTTCAACAAGTGGACAAATTCACAAATACAAAATCCATGAATAATGGGAATTCATTGGACAACACTTTATTTAATTTACCTAAATCATATAAACTAGATACTGTAGAAGTATTACCTTAACTTCATAGATAAGGGAACAGACAGAGGAATAAGCAATGTACTAAATTTTTCATTTTAATTTAAATTAATGCTTCTGGGAAAAGGGAACCCTTCTCCACTGCTGGTGGGAATGTAGACTGGTGCAACCATTATGGAAATTAATGTGGAGATTCCTTAAGAAACTAGGACTGGAAATATCATTCAAACCAGCTATCCCCCTACTGGGAATTTTCCCAGAGGAACTGAAAACATCATATCATAGTGCTATATGTGTACTTATGTTTATAGCAGCACAATTTGTGATAGCCAAATTTTGGAAACAACCAAGATGCCTGTCACATGATGAATGGTTGAAAACGATGTGGTATTTTTATACAACAGAGTATTACTCAGCTATAAAGAATAATGAACTTGAAGCATTTATATTTAAGTGGATGCCACTTAAAAATGTACTCATAGGTGAAATAAACCAGACCTACATGTGTAAATATTGTATAGTCTCCCTAATATAAGAACTCAAAAGAAGAAATACAAATAGAAAGGTATAACACAATTAAAAGGAAAGCGAGAACTTGAGGATTGGAAAATGAAGAGAAGGCAAGGAGAAAAGCTGGGAAACAGGATAGGAACAAAGCCATACATTTATACGTACAAGATGGGCAAGGAAATGATCCTGAAAAACATCAGTAGGTTTTTAAAAAAAGCAGTTAATTGGTAGGATTCTCACCCTGACTAACTATACTTGCTGATACCTATGAACCAAGAAGCTGCACTGAAGATAGCAATGTGTAATAGAAGGGTCACGCTTGGAATGCCTGTCATTCTGGTCTTCTAAATACCTACTTCTTGTCATGACATACCAATTATTACCATACTATCTCAAGTGAAGAAAAGACACAAGAAAAAGAAAAAAAAATGTCACAGGACTGTCCTGCTACAATGCTGTATATGGTTAGATTTCTAAATTTCTGTGTAAAAATATGTAACTGTTTATTCACATTCTTTAAATATTTTTTATTTTTTAAATTTTTATCTCCATATTCTGTAGGGACTTAATGTTTAACATATCAATACTTGATGGAAAAACCCTGCTCCGTGTTATGCCTAAGATGTTTGATACTCAAAGAGACAGTGAAGTTAAACCCAACTGTATAAGATGTAGAGTAATAATAATAAGCTTCTCTTCTGAAGGATTAACAATCTAAGTTTGCAGACCAAAAATTAGAGAAACAGAAGGGCTGCAAGGACAGTCAACATTTTGACCATAGCCTTTCAAGGTCAGTGAAGACTCAGGACATAGGAGAACCTATACTGGAACATCAGATAACTCAGTTGTGTTCGAAATTTTCTGATCAAGATTATGGTGCCACAGGGCTGGTGAGATGGCTCAGTGGTCTAAAGCACCTACTTAGAACAAACTAAGCTAAGCAAAGCACAGGGACCGTGGTTCAATCCCCAGCACCACATGCTAGCCAGCCCCGCCCCCTGGTGGGCTGAGCTGGCCACACACACACAAAATACATACATACATGCATACATACATACATACATAAATAAATAAAAGATTATGGGGCCACAGAGCAACGTGATCAATGATGTAGTGTGTGCCTAAGGAAAGTCACATGGAGAGAAAACATTCTCTCAGGCTTTCACAGAGAGCAAATTGGTCAAGCAATGGCCATGACTCATCTACATGGCTGACACTGACAAAGGATCTGCAAACTGCGGTACAGGGTTACAGGATAATTCTGGGGGTACTTGACTGACCTTATCAGATATAAAAGTCACATTTCTTGTTATACAGGTCTTGCTTTATCTTGGTCTTAACCATCCAGCAGAAAACTATAAAAACGAGGTACATAAAGTAAAGCCAGAGGGTCGGGGAGATGGCTCAGTGGAATAAGCGCTTCCCGGGCAAGTGCAAGGGCCTGAGTTCAATCCTCGGCTCTGTCAAAAAAAAAAAAAAAAAAAAAAAGAAAAGCCATATTAATATGCTGAGCTGTGAAAGGCTCAAGTCAACAACTTCTGTGGATAACCCACTACTATTGTGGACTGCTAGACTGTGTTGGACTATTTTGCTGAATTCATGCACCTATAGTATTTAGATGCCAATGGAATATCCATTTCTGACAGGACTAAACAAAAAAAGATGATACAAAGGAAGGACCATTTTGTATCTGTATATACAGAATAGTTAGGATAGATATACAGCTACTTTCACTTAATTCAATGAGAAGAAAGACTTGTACTAATAGGGTTTGGACAAGATACCCTGTCTGCATCTTGTACTGTGAATAACCACTAAGAAGATAACAATGTACAAAGTATTAATTATTGAAACTGTCCTATTAATCAGTTTTGAAACTGTCTCATTGGTATTTGTTTCTCAACAAAATAAATAAAAATAAAATTAGAACTGGAAAAAAAATTAAATTAATACTTCTGTTTTGTTTTTGTTTTTGTTGTTGGTGTTGTTATTGTTGTTTGTTTGTTTCTTCTTTTTAAGCTAGAGCCAGAGAGATAGTACAGCAGCAGAAGAGCCTGCCTGGCAAGCTCAAGGTCCTGAGTTCAATTCCTGGTTTTAAAAAAAAAATCATTTTTTTAAGACAAAAGTGTATATTGCTTGTTTAGTGCTTTGTTTCTTTCTTTCTTGGTATATCGGTTTAGAAAAATAATACAGCCCTTCTCTGGGATGGAAGGAGAAGGATCCTGGCTTCTAATTTTTCAAGCCTTTGTACCACATACAGTTAGGGGATGTATTAGTCCATTTTCTATGTCCATAAACAGACACAATCTCTGGTTTTGGTTTTGTAGGGGTTGTTATTATTGTTGGTGGTGGTGGTGTCATCATTGTTGTTGAGACAAGGTCTCTCTACATAATGTAGGCTGGTCTTGAGCTCACTATGTAGCCCAAGCAGGCCTCAAACTTGTGGCTATCCTCCAGCCTCAGCCTCCTGACTGCTGGGATTCCAGGTGTGCACCATCAGGCTTGGGGATAAGCTACTCATATGAAAAACAGAGAGGTTTGCTTACCTCCCTGTTTCAGAGGTTCAAAGTTCATTATCAGGCAAGTTCCACTGGTGTGGCATCGTTTCAAGAATTCATCTGTAAAGAAATTAGGTTCTGTTCTGTCAGCATCAATTCATTCAGTACATGTCGTAAGGGTATGCTGATGAGCCCGCCTCTCAGTTCTCTACAGCACAACCTATTGGAGAAAATGAGATGACAGGTAATTATAATTCAGAAAAATTGTGGAAAGATATTTCAGGAGAAATGTGAGAAACTAATCTCTTCTGTCAGAAGTAGGAAAGCCTCATATCTTTCCCACTTAAAATTCTTCAGTGGTTTCTAATTCCACTTCATTCATACAACAAACTTTTATTGAGCAATTACTCTGGGCAGCACTGTTCTATGTGGTCAGGATATAATGCACAAAATAAAGGTCTCATGAACTTACATTTTAGTTTTAAAAAGAGATCTATAGACAAGAGTGATGGTGCATACCATTCTTACTAGCTAATCCCTGCTGCTCAGGAGGCTGAGGCAGTAAGATCAAAGGTTTGGGGCCAGCGTGGAAAGTGTCTTAACAAGAACCCAGCACAAAACAAAATTTTTTCAAGGAAGGGACTGGAGATGTCATTCAATGTTTTATTTTTTTTCTTGAGAAGCACTAAATGTTTATTGCAGTCATCATAAGTCCAATGATGAATAAAAAACGTAAAAAGATATAACCTTTAGCACAGTTTTTTGAAATCTTACATTTCCATATAATTCTAATATTTTATATTAAGATATTTAAAACTATTTCAAAGCACAATAACGATCATTACATTCCAAAATGCAGCTGTGTCTTATAGCCATTGATCTAAAACATGTTAGACAATGATCTTTATTAAATGTGAAATTACAAGCTTCATTTTTTAACCCCATAAGCCTCTCTTTTATTCTGTATTTTCAATCATTCCCATATTTGGGGTCCTTTCCGAAGAAAGCACAGTGAAATAGTTGTATATAGCCAGGGGGATGAACAGAGTACCATACTGATACCAACGCTGACAAACAGACCCTCTTAACAACTGAACTCCAAAATTATAGTTTCAAAGGGGCTGAAGTGTACGTCATTCAGTGTTAAGGTCCTGAATTCAATTCCTGGAAACTCCCCCCTGCCCGAAAAAAAAAAAAAAAAAAAAAAGGCAAGGGAGAAAGATAGGGATGTAACTGAGTGGCAAAACATTTCCTATCATGCACAAGGTCCTGGATTCAATCCTAATGCCATAAAAAATTAATTAATTAATTAATTAATTAATTAAAGGCAAATATAGAATTATCAAATGCATAAATGTATACTATGTCAGAGGTGATGTGATTGAGAAAAATAAGTGGGATAGAGAGAGCTGGGTGCTGGGTTTTTAGAGAGCTACTTGATACAGTATGGTACAAAGCTGCATTTTAGCAGAAAGGCTAAAGGCAGAGAATGAGCCAAGCATGGATACCTGAAGAAAATGTTCTGGGCAGAAGGAACAGCAGACACAAAGGCCGTGATGCAGAGACTGCCTGACAGACTTGAGAAATGCGGGAAGCTCAGTGTGCCTGGAAGCGCATGAATGGAAGGGCAGTTGGAGCAAAGCCGAGTTTACCATGAAGGTGACAAAGCCCTCACAGCGTGCTCTGAGTGTCACAGGTCTTGCTCAACTCTGAAAAGTAAAAGTGTTCAGCCACACCCTGTGGAGATTGTTGTCTCTTTCCTGCTCTGACTCATCCTTTGCATTTCCCCACGTGCTGTGTCTTTAGAGAAGCTGCAGTATTTGGGAGACCCGGGCAAAAGGCAGTCATGGGGGATGCATCAAGCTGGACTCAGGGGAACACACTTGTGTGGATCTCAGCTGCTTCCCTTGACCAGCTGTCCCTAGTCAAGCAAATCTGTGAGGATTCTCCTGCAGTTCACCACCCAAAGATTGTGACCCACCGGTGCAGAGCCTGAGGTCTGGTAAGAATAAGAACTTGTCTTACAGGGCCCATGGCTGGTACTCAACAAGGTATTAAATACCCAGAACCAGAAGTGGTCTTTTACAAGAACTCTCCCAAGAGCTGATGTGTGAACTCCAAAGCAGGAGAGTCTTGCTTCTCATTGACACATAATCAAAATGGAAGTTCTCTCCTGTCAGGAACAGACTCAAGCCCGCAGAGACTACGATGATAAATGGGCCTCTGCTGATGAAATCTCAAGAAACAGAGTTTAACAGACAAGGGCACAAACCCGAAGCAGTACTACAAACAGCAAGTCGATCCATGCATAAAGTCACCCACCATCAATAATAGAAAACAAATTTCAAGCAACCATCCAGAAGAAAAACTGAATTATCTTTCTGTTCCCTCTATCGAACATGATATTATAATATCTGTGTCATACAGAGAGACAATCAAAGAATATGCAGACAGGCAGCTAGGGGGAAAAAGCATGACCCAGGTACCTCTGGCAGCTTATTAATAAAAACATTGTGTTATTTTTTCTCAATTCTGTGAGGCTTTGATATTTGCCAGCTTTTTAACTTTTGTAATATGTGATGAGTTCTTTTCTCATACTAAAAATCTATTCACTTTGAAATGTTATTTTGTATTCTTGATTTGGTATTATTTGTCTTAAAGAGGAACACAACATTGTATCAGCTTAGGCAAAAATCATAGCTGCAGTCAGCAACAACTTCAAGATCTGGGGATTTCAGGGACTAGTAGCATTTTCAAAGAAAAAAAAAAGAATTGAAGGCATTCTATTGCTAACTTTAAAAATAAAAAGTCATACAAATGAACATTTACATGAACCATATAATCTGTGGTGATTATGTTTTGTAATTGTGCCTTCATGAAAACATACTGATAGATAAAAAGTTATACAGTATCTACACTTTGTTCTATTGAAAAGAAGGGAGAGGCTGGGCAAGTTAGAAAGTGTCTGTGTTTCCAGCTACTTGGGAGGCTGCGGTGAAAGTATCCATTCAGTGCAGGAGTTCCAGGCCAGCCTAGACAACACAATGAGATGTCATAAATAAATAATATAATATAAATAGGTAAGTGAACCCAACAGGCTATGGAAGGAGAGGAGCCAGATGAAACAAGTTGTTCATTTGTTCATATTGGATATTGAGTACATGGGATTCATTGCATTACTTCACTTTTGTAAATGTTGGCAATTTTCATAATAAAAGGTATAAAACTTAATCCTATCTAACACAGCCATAATTGAATTAAAGAAAGGATATACAAGCACTACCAAAGCTTGAAGCCTGTCATGTGCCATTCTTTCTATTGAATAAATTGAACAAGGTGAAAAACTCACTGTGCTGTGCTTAGTTTTGTCCTTGTTGTTTACTAGGCACTGAGAATTCATCCCAAGTTGTCCAGGGATAACCCCTTGGGAAAGGAGCCAGGTTGACAGCTTCCCCTCAAATGAATCAGACAGAAAGTGTTTTTAACTAGGCACAATGGGGCACACCAGTAATCTCAGCACTCAGGAGGCTGAAGCAGGAGGATGGCAAGTTGGAGGCCAGCCTGGACTACATAGTAAGTTCAGTACCAGCATGCACTACATGCTGAGACCCTGCTTCAGAAAGAGAAAGAAAAGGTTTGGCAAAATAGCTCAGTGGACTAAGTGCCTGCTTAGGCAAGCACAGAGACCAGGGTTCGATCCCAAGCACCACGTGCTGAGCTAGCCACAGAGCCAGGGTTTGTTGGTGCACACCTGTAATTCCAGGGCTGGGGAGGCTGAAAACAGAAGGATCATTATGAGTCCAAGCTGTGTAGTGAGACCCTGTACCAAATACTAAAACAAAAAGAGAGAAAGAAAAGAAAAAAAATTTTAAATTTCACTTTTCAACACTGTGTGTGTGTGTGTGTGTGTGTGTGTGTGTGTGTGTGTGTGTGTCAGAACGCAAGGCAAATCTTGGGCTTTGCCCATGCACCTTCACATTACTGTGTATGTCATAGAACCTGCCCAAGACTTTTGTTTCCTTATCTGAAAAATGGGGATAATAATATGTACCTCAGGCAGTTTCTTCAATGCAATGGTCCCCAACATTTTTGGCAGCAGAGAAGAATTTCATGAAAGAATTTTTCCAGAGACAGAGCAGTATGAGTGGAGAGGTGTTTCAGGATGATTCTAGCACATTACATTTGTTGTGCCTGTTATTTCCATTATTAGTCCAGTTGCATATGATGAAATGATTATCCACCTCACCAAAACGTAGAATCAGTGGGACCCTGAGCTTATTCTCCTGCAACTAGAGAATGCTCTCTGGGGGTGATGGGAAACAGTGACACCCAAAGTGTATAGCTTATGTCCAGTCTGCTCTATAATCTAGTTTTGGTTGTTGTTACGGCAGAAAACTGAGATTCACAAAAGTAGGATTTTGGAGATGACAGCAGGCTTTTCAGTGCCATTGTGACAATCTTGGGATAGTCTGCTTTGGAGATTTGAAGTTATCTCAAATATACTTTTAGGGGGCCTGGCCCTAGCTCAGTCCTTTAAGTGGCTGCTTCCACAAAGCTGTCAGCCTCAGGTTCCTGGAGTTCGAACCTCACAACTCTCCCGCTGGCCAAAAGTGCCCTGAAGGCATTCGAGGAAGAAAAAAAAAAAACCCTCAAATATACTTTTAAGGCCACCATCATTTGGGATCTCAAGTAAGTGATCCTCTTCTAGAAGGAACAAAGTTTATTCATCTAACTTATTCACAAATGAGTCACAGATCCATCCACTTAAGGGTCCTTCGTGGTAGGGAATTAATGCTCCAATTCTTTGGAAAGCCGAGGAGGCGATCATGTAACAGTTGAGAGAACAAAGGCCCCAGCTCGTTCTCTTTTTGAATCTCTGCTAATGTTTGAAACATGTCAGAAATTCCAGTCCACTCATTGTTGCCATAATTCCAGCTTGGCCTCCAATGCAGTCACTTTATCTGCTGACTTGAACACAGTTGTCATTCTCCTCTGAAGTGACAGATTGGGTTCTTTGAGCAGGCTGAATATGTCACATGAATAAACAAGTTTTGCAACCCATTCTGTGTCACTGAAACATGTGGTGACTATTTTTTATAAAAGAAATCACTAGGGCCAGCCAAATAGCCCAGCGGATTAAAGCACCTGCAAGCAGGCACAGGGGCCGGGGGTTTGATCCCCGGAACCTGCAGTGCCAACCCCGCCCCCAGGACACTGCAACAATTGAGACCGGGCATGGTGGCACATGCCTGTAATCCCAGCCCTTGGGAGTCTGTAAACAGATGGATCACTATGAGTCCAATCTAGTAGTGAGACCCTGAATACCCTGTAGACTCTTCCCTAAAATGCAAAAAAAAAAAAAAAGAAAAGAAAAGAAATCACTGCAGCAACTCTTATAACTCAAAAGTTCTGGCCAGCAATCTACCTTTAGAAAGTCGTCTCACTTCTGCCTAAGAGAAGACATGTGTGCTCTGCATTCATTTCTTCATAGCTGTGCAAACAGACACGAGCTAAGGCTGTGTACTTTAATGTGGTCGACAGTTTTCATCACACCCTGGAAAACACTGACTTCAGTAACATTTTCAGCCAGCCAGCACTTCTGCATGAATGACACAGTGCGCAGACCCACTAGTAGTTAAACCAGAAAGGCATCCAGTCATACATAGCAGTCTCTCTGCCTGTGCATATACCAACACAAAATGACCAGTTCAGTTTTCCTGATACCTAAGCACTCAAAGACTTAAATAATTGCTCAGCTGTGGTATTGGCCAGTAGCCATCATGCACATAACATGTCCTCCTGTAAATCCTCCTGAAAAAAATATATTGCACATAAACAGGGACTGACGCCTTGTAGCCAACAGAGTAGACACGTGTGCCGGATTGCACGGCACAGTGACTCCTTAGCCCTCCCTAACAATCCTGGTTCAGTATCATCTTCTGTTTCATCAGTTCTTCTAGTTTTGACGCTGGCCAAAAGAGGAATACATGCCGCCTTTTGAACTGCAGCCTGTCCCTAAATGTTTATGACAGCCCCACCTAAGGCTTTAGATGCTTTGAATATGTCTGTTCAGCTCATGAGTGGATGCACTGTGACAATCTAACATGTGACAAGAACATGAGGGAGGAGAATGAGCAGAGCTAATTTGGGTTCATTAGGTTAGCCATAAAAGCAAACGCCAAGTCTCCTCCTAGTCAAGGCCACGGAATGCTGCCATGACAGTCTACACATGAAAGTTTAATTTAACAAATTAAAATGTTCTCTCAATTATAATCAGCAATTACCCAGTAGGAAGATTATGTGTTTGCTTCTTTCACACTGGATTGTTCAGAGCTGTTCAAGCACAGCTGCTGGAGGAAATGCTCGTCTTCCTCCTGAGGTTCAGGAAAGCAAAGCACACTTACTGAATCTCATCCAGAAAAACAGTTTTTGTTGGGTTTTTTTAGTACCAAAAATGAAACCAGAGCTGGGGCTGTAGCTTAGTCGTAAAATCCTTGCATAGCGTATATGAGGCCCTAGGTTCCATCCCCAATCTGCAAAAATATAAAGAAAATGAATCCACGTTATAAAACTCACACATGACCATGTTGTGGAGCAATGTGATGTAGGACGAAGAGCAGACCGGAATTAGGTCGCTGTGCCTGCTTCAACCAAGCATATACTAAAACTGTATTTGTTTGCTAGGGCTGCCACAGTAAAGAACCAAAAATTGGGTCACTCGAGCAACAGAAATATACTGTCTCACAGATCTGGGGAGATGAAGTACAAAAGCAAGGTTCTGGCAGGGAGGGTTCTTTCTGAAGACCAGGAGAGGACAGTGTTGCAGGCCTTGCCCCATGGCTCCTAGGTGGCTGTGTGTCCCTGCACTCTCTCTTCGCATGTCTGTCTCCAAATTTCTCCTTTACAAAAGACACCATTGTATTGGATTACAGCTCACGCTAATGACTTCATTGTAACTTGATTTAGATGGAGATGTGAAGACCTTTTCCCAGGGCTGGAGAGGTAGCTCAGTGGTAGCATGGCAGGTAGCCAAATTGGATAGAAATATTATAGGCAATCAGACAGGGCCAGGTCTTTAAAGGAAATAACACAGAAGACAAGATACCTTGCAAATGTGGGAGGGACAGATGCTCCTGCTGTGAGCCAGACTTAAAGACCAAAGAGCAAACAAATGCTAACCTCCCCAAAGATTAGCATCCTGGATTGATCATTACCCTGAGAAAGCCAGGAAGAGTCATTATCTGATGGTCATCAGAAAAGGTCCTGTTTCATTTTCATGCCCCCTTACTGTGTGACTCCCTTCCCCGTTCAGTCCCAGACTTAATCAATTTTACCTAATGGTGCTTGTAATCTCATTGGTTGACCAAAGTTTTGTCCCACCTCATGCCCAACTAAGTGAGTTCCCATTTTCTCTACCTTAGCCCTACATGGTTTTACACTATGAAAGTCCCTGGAAGAGACAGCTTCTGGGGAACTACCTGCTCAGGCCCACCTCCTGTCCCTCTCTCGGACAAGAGCTTTCTTTCCCCGAATAAATATATTCTGCTCATAACCTCCGTTTGTTCCTAAAATTCATTCTTTGGTTTTAGAGAACACAAACTCGTCCAGGTCAGGTCGGGAGATCATTTTTCCCTATGTCATTTGGAGGTTCCCTATCACCCACCCAAGATCAGTTTTTCTCCCTGTATCAGTAGAATGCTTGCTTAGCATGAGCAAGGTCCTAGGTTCAATCCCCAGTACTACCAGAAAAAGGCCTATCTCAGAAAAAGGTTACATTTCAAGGAACCAGGGATGAATACTTCATCACAGAAACTTGAAGGGGCAGAGTTCAATTCATAGTACTCTGTCCTTAATTACTGAATGGCCTTCACTAAACTTCTCTAAGACTCAGTTTCTTCATCTCTAAAATGGAGGTAATGATCTGTTCCTGGCAAACATTAAAAGTAGAAGCTGGGCATGGTGGCACATGCCTGTCATAATGAGATAGATTGCAGGTTTGAGCCCAGCCTGCACAATTTAGGACAGCAAAACTTTGCATCAAAACATAAAATAAAGGGCTAGCCAAATAAGTCAGCAGATTAAAGCACCTGTTTAGGCAGATACAGGGGCCAGGGTTCAATAGACTGGGTGTGGTGGCGCATGTCTGTAATCTCAGCATTTGCAAAGCTGTAAACAGGAGAATCACTACAAGTCCAATCTATGTAGTGAGACCCTGTAGACCCTGTACTAAATACATTTTTTAAAAAACATAAAATTAAAAAAGGGTTGAGTATGTAATTCATTGTGAAGGTCCTAGATTTGATCTAATGTACTAAAAAAAAAAAAATGGAGATTACACATTTAAAGTAATTGCTAAACTGATAGCCTTAGAACTAGAAATCATCTTGCCACCAGTTGGAAATGTCTTCTTTGAAAATGAAATATATACATAGATAGATAGATAGATAGATAGATAGATAGATAGATAGATAGAGAGATATTTTTTGAAGGGTCTACAGGGTGTTCAGTGTCTCACTACTAGATCGGACTCGTAGTGATTCTCCTGTTTACAGCCTCCCAAGAGCTAGGATTACAGGTGCGCACCACCACACCCAGTCTCAATTGCTGTCTCAGTGCACCCCAGAGGCAGGGCTGGTACTGCAGGCCCGGGGATCGAACCCCTGGCCCCTATGCCTACTTGCAGGTGCTTTAATCTGCTGAGCTATTTGGCCAGCCTGAAGTTATTATATTAAATAAAAAAAAAACAGTAGATATGGAGAGAGATAATTCCTTATGTTACCTCCCTGAAACTGTCCATGGAAGCCATCCACAGCTGCTTGCAGTTTATATATATATATATATATAAGCCTACATAAAAACATTTTCTTTCTGGCTTAAAAAATCAACATGCTAATTTTTTTAAATTTTCTCAGAGCCTATGACATAACCAACTTTTATAAAAGGGTGTGTAATTTGAAAAAATAAAAATAAAATAAAATAAAAAATAAAAGGGTGTGTACTTTTTCATGCCTGGCAACCCTTCATTTTTCAGAGGCTGCCTCAGATAAGCTCTCCCAAGAGACTATCAGAAAATATACAGCAGTCCCTTGCTATTTTGCAGTTCAACTTTCATGGACTCACTGTTTTGTGGTTTTCAAAAAATATTAATCTAAATTATTTATCATGGATTTTTCACTATATCATGGGATTTTGTGTAGTATACAAGTATTATATATGTATTTATATATGTAGTATTTATGGTTTTAATGAGTTTTGCCTAAAAACATTTTAAAATACATAAAACTATATTAAAAATGTTAATTCTAACATATTAAAAGAATACCAAATCGAAATAAAATACACTCTTTACAGTATTTCCTTAGCATATGAATATATACTGTACCATACATATGTTATTAAAATTACCTAGGTTTATGAGTTTAGAAAATGGTCAAGAACATTAGAAGTGATTTTAATTTTTTTTATTTATTTTTTATTTATTTGTGTGTGTGTGTGTGTGTGTGGCCAGCTCAGCCCACCAGGGGGCGGGGCTGGCTGGCATGCGGTGCTGGGGGATTGAACCGCGGTCCCTGTGCTTTGCTAAGCCTGTTCTAAGTAGATGCTTTAGACCACTGAGCCATCTCACCAGCCCCGATTTTAATTTTTTTAATGCATTTATTATAGGGTCTCGCTACAAAATTTAGACTCAAAGTGATCCTCTTGTCTCAGCCTCCCCAGCGCTGGGATTACATGATTGTGCCACCACACCGGGGGTTACAGGGCCTGCATGACACACCCGTTCTGGGGGCTAGCGCAGCATGCAGAACTGGGGATCGAACCCAAGGTTTTGCACTTGCCTAGGCAGGCACCTAAGACAGATGAGCTATCTCCGTGGCCTAGAAGTGTTTTAAAAGTTTGGGAAAGGTTTACAAGAGTATGGGAAGGGTTTACAAGCCTTAAAAATCTATGAAAATACTAAAACAAATATAACATCGCTACTTTGCTGGTTTTCACTGATCGCGGGGGTGTCTGGAACGTAACCTCCGCGATAAGTAGCGGACTACTGTATTGGTCACATTTCCTGTTCCTGGGACACAATACTGACACAACTTAAGGGAGAAGTTTCTTTTGATTCAGGTTTTCAGAGTATTCGGGTCACAGTCAGCTACCCTCCAGGCTTGAGCACCACAGCAGAGGAAAGTCCCTCCACTCGTGCATGCTGAGAACAGAACACACTAGGAAGAGCAGCAAAGAGGGCTGGACGCAGGCCAGGTCAAGTCCCCAGGTTGTTCTTCCATGACCCATCCACACACCCCGAAGTGTGCTTTACAACAAACAAATTGACAACCCAGCTTAACTCTCCCAGACAATGCCTTGTAATAATTAAACTGTGTGACTAAACTTGTTTGTTTGTTTGTCTTATAGATCTGGGAGTTAAACCTAGGGCGTCTCAAGAACTAGGCAAGTACTCTACCACTGAACCACATCCCAAGTCCCACAACTAATGTTTTAAGGCCAAAGTCCTCACATGTGGTACAGCTCCCCAAAACCATCGATTTTATACTGGGCACAGTGATACGTGCCTCTACTCGAGCCACTCAGGAGGCTGAGTTAGAAAATCACAAGTCGAAGGCAGCCTGAGCAACCCAACAAGACGATGTATTAATTGTTTTTAATGTTATTTGTTTCAGAAACCCTGAGGAGGACTCAAACCATTTGCCTCCACATATAGATTATTTCCTTCTACTTCTTTCCCTTACTCTCTAAGGTGTCTGGAAAAGTGTTACCTAACTTCTCATTCCTAATGTAAAAATCTACTTATTTCCACCTTTTATTGCTTCCATAAATAAATTACCACTAAGAACTTCAAATTTTCACTAAAGTATAAATTAACCCCCCAGAAGGGCCAGCAAGATAGCTCAGCAGATTGGGTGCCTGCTTAGGCAGGTGCAGGGGCTGGGGTTGGATCCCTAGCATCAACTGCCGCGCCGGCCCTGCCCATGTGGCACACCAGCCAGGCATGGTGACACGTGTCTATAATCCCAATGCTGGGGAGGCTGCAAACAGGAGGATCAGTAGGAGTTCAAGCTGCATAGTAAGACCCTAAACAAAATACAAAAATGTAATTAATTAATTATAAACAAATAAATTATTCCCCAGAGTTATATGCATTTTCATAGGAATCAGATACCTGAGTTTTTAATAGTGGAACTGAAAACAAAGACCTTGCACCTCAAGACCTTTTAAATTTGAAAAGAGAAAGATTTTTTAAATGACCAGCTACAATGGCACATGCCTGTAATCCTGGCACTCTGGGAGGCTAAGCAAAGAAGATCACAAGTTTGAGCCTAGCCTGGTAATTTAATTACCTAGCAAGACCCTGTCTCAAAATTTAAAAATAAATAATAAAGAGAGCTGAGCATGTAGATAATGCAAAGACCATAATATTCACCAAAAAAGACTAGGTTTGTGCACTACTTATGTGTTAAGTCAGTCTTCCATAAACCTTCTCCATTTCAATTCCACACATATTTGGGGGGGGGGGCGCGGTCGGAACTGGGGATTGAACTCAGGTCCTTGCACTTGCCAGGGAAGCACTTATTCCATTGAGCCATCTCCTCAGCCCCTCCATATGTATTTTTAAAACAAAAAAAGAGACTACAAATTAGCTGTTGTACTCATTTTACAGATATAGTAACAGCCTAAATTACATGATGGAAGAGCAAGGATTTGATGTCATCTAATCTTCTAACTCCAAAATCCATCTCGCCTCACTACCCAGCCACCCTGCCTATCTCATCAGGGCGTGGTGACCCCTGACAAGTGTCATAAAGAGAACCCTTGTCATGAGTATGTGAAGCACTCTGAAAACTCACTGGAATACAAAACGCTTTCCAAATATAAGACACCCGTATTAGACCACAGATCAATGTCTCGGATCATTATGTGCCATTCCTACTGGGACTGAAAAACACAAAGTCTCTCACAGACCTGAAAGTCTTAAATCATGAAGTATATAACTGGTATCACACACAAAAAAAATCCTGTTAACTATTTTGCTTTAAACCTGCCTCTTCCAGGATGTTTGCAGTTGCTAGCAGCAAGGATTTCAACAATAGAAGAGACTGGCTAGTTTCTGTGATAACAAGGTGTAGATGTAGACTCTAGAGAGGTTTTATCCCAGGGCCCCATAAAGTCAGCAAGATCTGATTTCCTTCTGTTTCCTGGTTCTGACTTCTTCAGTTCAGTTACACCCTAACATGGCTTCCCTTGTGGGCCCCAAATAGCTGCCAACATGCTTTTCCATTCAGAGCCTAAAGAAAAAGATCCTTGTCCTAGTATCCTGGAAAGGGTCCTGAGATTCGTTTGGGTTGCGTGGCCCAGGTCACCTGCTTGCCTCCGCACTAATCACTATCACCAGAAGGATGAGATGCAGCAGTCGTCGTCATTGGCTTACTGGGTCATGAGCTGTCTGTGGATCCTAGACAGGCGTCTCTGATCTCCAAATGGGGAGGATTGCCAAGTAGAAATTAGGAGATGTTAGAAAAGGAGAAGTTTCTAAACAATGCTAGACAAGCGTTCAATGTGCGCCCTTCATGAATCCATCACTTTCAATCCTTCCTTTCTGAGGACCCAATTTGCCAACTAGTTTGAAGCTTCCAGAACACACTGATCTAGCCCCTAATTAGCCAGATTGTGCTAAATTTTACCCTGGATTTCTGTTCACTGAGCACATCAATCCTCCACTTACTCATTTTAGGATTCAAATTAGCAAGACCCATTCAATAGCTTAAATCTCTCCACTGAACAAGCCTGTCTGTTATCTGGAAATATATAGTCACATGAACTTATTCAAAACACAACATTTTCTCATTATAATGAGACATGATTATTAATGGCAGAGTGCCCATCAGAAATGAAACTAATCCTTCACTTTATTCAAAATAAATGCACTCAAAAAGGTACAGAGATGGTAAAATTAATTTGAGAGTAATCAATTCCTGCATTTTAAATGAACATAATTAAGTAATCGTTAAATTATTTAATGGGCTTCATTAAGCTTATTTCTGGCTTGGGTGTCACATTTTTTATCCCAATTAGCTCAAGTGCTAAAATTAATTTTTTATTACTGGTAAGAGTACTAATCCAAGTCAGGACGAAAATGGTGCAAATCTGCCCAACCCTGTGTAGAGACTGAGATGGACCATTTTCTCCCTGAGGGTAGGATTTGCTGTGTCAGTAGAAATTAGGTTGTTAGGGTTGGATCTAGAATGTCCCCCAAAGACTGTTGTGTTCAGAGGCTGAGATTCTGGAAGATGATTGGATCGTGGCTGCGCTATACGCACCAGCAGATTGGCCCACTGAAGAGCTCAGAGCCTGTGTGCCGTTAGGAGTTACGGGCTGACTGGACAAGGTAGACACCTGGGACCTAGAAGAGCACGTCTCCCTCCCTCACTGCTTCCTGGCTGCCAGGCCCTGAGCAGCGACACACACACACACACACACACACACACACACAAGCTCACACTTCCACCATGTCCTTCCTGCCTTGGCACCAGCTGACTACCAACTAAATCCTCTGAAAACAGCATAAGCCAAAGTAAACCTCTACTTCAAGTTGTGGAAGTTAGTATTTTATCCCAATGACCAGAAAGTGACCAAGACAAGAGCCAAACAAAGACTAAAGAAATAACCTAAGCAGGTCTATGACAAATGTCTGATCTGCTTCCCACTAGACAGAGCACTGTGTCTGATTCAAGCAGAGGTCTCACAGAAAGCTTACAGTGGAAGCATCCTGGGAAAAACTTAAAAGGAAGCGATGTTAAGACTATATTGAGGGGCCAGCCAAGTAGCTTAGTGGATTAAAGCACCTACAAGCAGGCGCAGGGGCCAGGGGTTCAATTCCCCGGCCTGCCCAGGCCATGCCAGCACCACCCCTACGGTGCACTGAGGTGGCAATTGAGACTGGGCGTAGTGGCCCCTGCCTGTAATCCCAGCTCTTGGAAGGCTGTAAACAGGCAGATCACTGAGTCTGATCTGGTAGTGAGACTCTGAACACCCTGTAGACTCTTCCCTAAACTACAAAAAAAAAAAAAAAAAAAAAAAAAAAGGCTATATTGTCACCAAAAGTGAGCCTCAATGTCACCCAGAGCAGGTGAAGTCTGGGCATCTCATAGACCCATGTTCAAGTCCACTGCTAACTAGTAGTGGATGACAGGATTCAAAGCAATTTATGAAAGATTTCTGAGCCTCAGTTTCCTCATCCATAAATGGGGATGACAAAATAAAACATTGTTTCTCAGAACTGTTTGTGAGAATTAGTTGTAATTTGTACAAAGGGTGTGGCAAATAGCTCTCACGCAATAAGCATAATTACTGTTTTTACTATCAGAATCAGATATCAAGAGATTTAATCTGCAAGTATGCTCAAGTTAAGAAATACACTAATTTTTTTTCAATATAAACACTAATGAGAAGCCCCATAAATA
>NW_004524749.1:5312756-5324547 GCF_000260255.1 Octodon degus
AAGCACTTATTCTACTGAGCTATCTCCCTGGCCCCTGTCAAAAAATATTTTAAAGGGCCAGCGAGATAGCTCAGCAGACTAAAGCACCTGCTTAGACGAGCTTAGGCAAGAGCAGGCACCAAGGTTTGATCCCCGGCGCCAGGGTGGGCTGAGTCAGCCAGAGTCCAGGTGTAGTGGCACACACCTGTAATCCCAGCTCTGAGGAGGCTAAAAACAGGAGGATCACTGTGAGTCCAAGCTTCAGAGTGAGACCCTATAACAACCAAATACACTTTAAAAAAATTAAGAACACAATGTGCAATTAAGGTGTTTTAGGATATCAGAAAAGAGAAAGGCAGTGCAGCATGGGGTTTAAGAACAAAGAGTCTGTAAGCTGGCTGCCTGAACTGAAGTGAAGCAACCATTCCTAGCTGTGTGACACGTGCCAGACAACTAGCCCCTGAAGACTTAGTTACTCCATCTAAAACCGAGGGTAGCAATAGAGTTAAATCATTGTGATGATCAAATTCATTACTGTACAGAAACTTGAGAGACTAGCACATAGCGAACACTCATTTTCTTTGCCTGTGCCCATTATTATTCCCTTTTTTTTTTTTTTTTTTTTTTTTTTTTTTTGCGGAACTGGGGATTGAACTCAGGCCCTTGCGCTTGCCAGGCAAGCGCTTTTCTACTGAGCCATTTCCCCAGCCCCCCCTCATTATTATTAATTAGCAAAAGTATTCTAGAAATGTAGAACATCATCAGCTATGTTTGCTGATTTGAAGAAAACAGATTTTAAATTCAGACAAAAAAAAAAAAAGATAGATTTGATCCATTCATTTAAAGGCTGAAATAAAGTTGATTCATTAATTTAATGAGCATTTTCTGGCACCAGCAGGCCAGACACTGAATTCATAGGGTGACAACAGACTTTGGAGGAAATTTTTCAAGCATATTACACTGATTTAGCCTCTTAGATCGTTAGGAAACTTTTCTTCACAGGAGGAAGTAACCAGAAAGGTTGTGGAGTACATCATGTGGGGAGCTATCTTTCCTCTTCATCCATCAGACCAGCCCTCTGGTCGCAGTTGGAAATGCAAGTAAGGATCTCATTGTCCTAGTCAGCGCAGCCCTTCAGCAATGTGACATGGCCACACCAGGGACCAAGAGCCTCTGAGTTCTAGGACAGGCTGTCTTTGTGTGTCTTGCCA
The DNA here is from genome assembly GCF_000260255.1 of Octodon degus. Taxonomy (NCBI): domain Eukaryota; kingdom Metazoa; phylum Chordata; class Mammalia; order Rodentia; family Octodontidae; genus Octodon; species Octodon degus. Next base: position 5,313,947 of record NW_004524749.1, read on the forward strand.
TGGTGCATGCATTATGGCTGCCTAATGTTTAAGAGATCCATCAAAATTAAAATTATTCACAGACACCCAAAAAACAGTTGTCAACCTCTGGTCACTCTGAGGAAAAGGAAAACCTTTTATGCTCTGTATAAATTAACCAGCCTATGGCCTCTTCTTACAGCTGCACAAATAGAGACATTTATCTTCCAGCTGCCTCTGTTCTCTAGCTTACTACACAACATGGGGCAAGGTTTACGGACTTTGACCAAGATAGTAAAAATATCAGAGGACTAACAGGGCCTCTCCAGAAGCACCTAGTTTAGGATGTAGTCATCATTCTAAAGTCGTCAGCCACTTTCTCCTTATTTTTTTCTTCTTTTTATTCTTAATGGTTTAAAATCCAGAGCTGCTGTTGGGACTCAAATGTGTTGCACTGAATCAAACAAGGTACAGTTTAGGGACAAATTGGCTCCTCCCTGTGCTTGGGAGAAAAGGGACAGCTGGACATTGCTTATCCAAGCTAACTCCCACAGTGACTCCTCTGTCTTCCCTGGTTTATCAGAAGAAAGACTGACCCTCTGTCCTATCAACCTAGGTCGCCAACAATCACACCACCCCATGTTAATTAAATATTCATTCATTAGCAAAGTGAACAATAAACAGTTTATCTAACCCTTTCTGGGATCCTGTGAAGCCCCAGACTTCTGTACAGACAGTTATTCAAAACAGATTAGACCAGGGTTCTTCCATAGATTTTTAGAATCATGTGAGTATATATCCCCTTAAATCAGTGATTAGAAACAAGACTCATTAAGGTTCTAATTCCAGTTGAGTTGTCATCCCTAAAAGTATAGACTACAAGCCTTGCTGGATTCATGCAAGGGAGGGAAATGCCTCCCAGCTATATATTCCCGTTTAATTTCCATTTCTGAAGATCATTTTTGAACATTCACCAAACTAATTAACAGTCACTAGATTTGCCAGTCAAAATCCATTTTTCATACCAGTGTGCTAATTAGCAAACCCTGTGCTGGTAATCTAGAATGCATGGCTGAAAGATTTTCAGTAACTACCTCTGTGTGGTGTTTGGGGTCCACATGATAGAATGGGAGCTGTCAACCCCAAATTGTCACACTATTAGTGTTGCCTGACCACCAGGTAAATCGAGAGTAGACCCACCTTTCCACTAATTATGCCGCAGAATTTTAAAGGAAGTTGAAAAAACATTGTAACATGCTGAAAGAAAGAATGTTTGTTGATATTGGCATGTAGCAAGCTAGTTGAATAGAATGAGGATCCTCTCACCTTAAAATCTGAGGCCACAATGTATAATGACAGAGAGGAGGAAAACGTGTCTGCAGCCTCTTAAGGGACCCAAGAATTAGTGGAAGATTGGAAAGGGACCTGGGACCTCATCCCACTGGGAAGATAGGACGTCAGTGACTGTCCTGCTGTGGGATTTGAGGAAGTGCACTGGGTTCATGGGTTGATGGGCTTTCCTGGCCCTTTTCCCATTGGGGTCATAAACTAAATCCTGTATTAACAAATAAAAGGTCACCAAGCTACACTAAACTAGGAGTCTCCTAGAGAAACCCTATCAGTTCCCTGGTATTTTTACTATCCTGGTCAATCCATAAACCTTGCCCCACACTGTGTAGTAAGCTAGAGAACAGAGGCAGCTGGAAGATAGACATCTCTGTTTGTGCTGCTGTAAGAAGAGGCCATAGGCTGGTTAACTTACACAGAACATAAGTGCATTTCCTTTTCCTCTCACCTCAGAAGGCTGAGAAATCTCAAGTCAGGGCTTGGCAGCTTCAGTGTCCAGTGAGCACCCAGGCTCTCTGCTTCCAGCTGCTGACCTCCTACTGCATCTCGTGGAAGGGAGGGTCACTGTGTCCTCATATGCAGAAGAGTGGAATACGGAATGTTCCCTTCCTTGGGGTCATTCTTTTTAATCAGGTCTCTAACCCCACCGCTGAGGACTCTTAGCACGATGTGATCACCTCCTGAGGACTCCACTTCTCAGCACTAGCACACCAGTAACTAAGTTTCAACGCGCAGATTTGGGGACACATTGAGATCCTTGGCAGTGGGCCACATTAGACTTGGAAGGCCAGCGCAGTGTGCAGGTGCACACCTGTGATTCGAGCCTTAGGGACACTGAGGCAAGAGAAGCACGACAAGGCCACTCCACACTACACAGCAAGGCCGTGTCTCAAAAACAGGGGAAGGGTGCGGGGCTGGAAGACTCCTTTTTCCCATCCTTTAATATTTAAACACTCTGTCTAACTTTACCCCATTCCTGTTTCTGCATCTTGTATTTTTTAGGAATATCTTTTCTATTTGAGATCATGAGTCACTCCAGCAATTTAAAAGCTTCATAAATCATCAATTTTAAATGTATGAGAGTCTGATCAATTATAGATGTCACTAAAATGCTAACATTTCACCTCACAATTAGCAGATTTTTAATGACACCATTAATAAAGATTGGATGAGACCAAGAATCTAACAGAGCTGACAGAAGTGTAAAGGAATATAAATTTCTAGCAAATAAACTTTAGAATTATGTGTCAAGAACATTTGGCAAAAAATGTTTACATACATAGATTTGGTAATTATGCCTTGGAAGCTACCTGAGAATCATTTAGAGATATAAAGATTTGTCAATAGACATGTTCCTTGGAATTTTGTTGGTAGCCATGACAAATCGGACATTTGAAATGTCCAATATAAGGAAATCTGTAAACAAGCTATGGCACACTTATACAAAATATCATGCAGTCATTAAAGTTAGATTTTCTTAATAATTAAAGACATGAAAAATGTTCACGGGATAATATATTTTAAACTAAACACCTAACACTAAAAACAAGGCATGTCTCCTATTTTGAACTGGCAGTTTGTACATATAGTATAAATGTAATTTTTTTAATTGAAAGAAAATGTTTCAAAAGGTTAAACAGATGCTCAGAAATTAATGGTGATCAATATTTTTTTAATATTTTTGTCTTATGTGCTCTATATTTTCCAAATTTTCTTCCATAACCATGAATTTTATCATTTTTGTACGTTCTTTTTAATCTTTATTTATCTATTTATTTGATGCAGGGTCTTATACACAGCTCAGACTCATAGTGACCCTCCTGTCTCAGCCTCCCCAGTCCTGAGATCACAGGTACAAACCACCACATCCTGTTGGAGCTGGCATGGTATGCCCAGGATTCCAGGGCCAGCGCAGCATGCAGTACCAGGAGTCAAACTTGGGACCTTGCACTTGCCAAGCAGGTGCTTAGACTGCCAAGCTATCTCCCCATTCCTAATTTTATCATTTTAATTACAATTAATTAAAATGTAATTTTAATTAATATATTTCCAGGTCCGGTGGCACACACCTATACTCAGCACTCAGGAGGACAAGGCAAAAGAATTGCTGCAAGTTTGAGGCCAACCTAGGATACATAGAAAGGTCCTATAAAATAAATAAATAAATACAATTGTCCCTCAGTATTACATGGGGTTGGTTCCAGAACCCCCATGGTTACTAAGTCTTAGTCTTAAAATCCCTTATATAAAATGACCTAGTAGGGGTTGGGGAGATAGCTCAGCAGCATAAATGCCTGCCTGGCAAGTGCAAGGTCCTGAGTTCGATCACTAGTACCAAAGAAATATTTTAAAAATTTTAAAACCTTAAGAAATAAAAAATAAAATGGTCTAGTATTTGCATATAACCCACATACATATCCCACTATACTTAGTTTAACTCTGTATTACTTGTAATACCTAATATAATGCATATACTATATAAGTGGGGTTTTTTGTTTTGTCTTGTTTCGTTTTGCTTTGTTTAATATATTTGGTACAGGGTCTCACTACACAGCTCTGACTCGTAGTGATCTTCCTGTTTTCAGCCTCCCTAATGCTGGGGTTACAGGCATGAGTCACCACCACAGTCTCCATGGCCAGCTCCTGAGCTTGCCTAAGCAGGCGCTTAGTATGCTGAGCTATCTCACTGGCCCTATAAGTAGTTTGTATATTACACTGTTTAAAGAATAATAACAGAAAAACCTCTACATCTTCAGTACAGATATAATTTTTCACCTATTTTTGAAGCATAAGTAATAATTGAATATTAAATGTGAATAATAAAGTAATGTAAATAATAAATGTAGAATTGGTAGATACAGAGGGCTGGCTATACATGAGGGGGATGTATTCTGTTATGTTCAAATGGTCACCCCGTTGATGAAATCTAGGTCTAAAAAATTCCTAAAAATAGGTAAGAGATACAGACAAACTTGATGCATTACAAGGTCATATGCTGTGTTGCTCTGTACCAAGGTTAGTGTGTTGTGGATATATTGTACAGCCATTTTTATTCACAGGAAACCCTAGCTAAATAAAGACTTCAGAAAATACAAAAAAAAAAAAAAAAAAAAAAGACTTCATCTAAAGGCTACTGTAGTCACTGAGACATAAAAAACTGCTTGCCTTAGAATGGACTGAGGCACTAGAGTTCATCTCCTCCAGGGAGTTCAAATATTTTAAGAATAGAATCCTTCCATTAAGGAAAATCTTAGGAAAATCTTCAAATACATAAAAGTGATGGGGGTAGATCTAAAACTCTACCCATTCTACCTGCACTCAGAGAAGCCAAGTTCTGAAGACACTGCCTGAAGAGCATTTGGAGCAGCTTGGTTCCCCTCCCCCCGCCCCGCCACAGGGGTTCAACTTACAAGGGTTTGACTTCATAAAGGCATGGAGCAATAGACATTTCAGTAGAAACTGCGCTTTGAATTTTGAATTTTTTTCTTTTTTTTATTGATACATGTTTGCACTACACAATAAACCCATTCATTGTGGGTAGTTGGTACCTGCACATAACACATCTTCATTTTTATGTTCACTTTCCTTTCCCCTGCCCAACAGCTCTTGCAGCTTAATCTCTTCTCGGGCTAGAATTAAGCAATAGGAGATTGTGTCGTGCTGCCGTGAAGAGACAGCGAGCCTCCACTCCTGGTGGATCTTGTGCCACACACGCACTCTACCCCTACTGACTTACAGCATTTTCCACTGAAAGGTATTTTCAACTTACGGTGAGTTTATACAGAAATAGCCCCATCCAAACTGACAGGCATCTATATGGTAAAGGGGTTACAGGAGACATGATTAAATCAAGGATCTTGAGATGGAGCAATTGTCCTGAATTAGCCAAATTGGCCCAATATCTTTATGTGGAAAAGAGGGAAACAAGAGCATCCAGAAGATAGGGGGAGGGAAGCAGTGATAGGAAATGTGATAGGAAAAGGTCGAAGTGGTAGGAAAGGCTCACCAGCCCAGGAACAGGAGCAGCCTCTAGGAACTGCAAAAGGTAAAGCCAGTGGGTTCTCTCTCAGAGCCAGCAGACAGGAATGGATCACCCTGTTCCCCTGCTTTGTTGGTCCACTGAGACTTCTGACCCAGTGCCCTGGACGGCGATGGATGCCTGTTGTTTTAGGCCAGTGCGATCGTAGTCATAGGAGATGTAGCCACAGGAAAGAAGCATGGGGAGGGGAGGAAATCTAGGAATAGTAGAAAAACTAGGGACAGAGTAAATCAGTCATACCCACATGAGATGCTGCAGGCTATGAGACTTAAGGATTTTCACCCCATGCCCCTAGCACCCAGCACCCAGCATAGAGCCTGTGCTCGGGTCATCACAGGTGTTGGGTTCCCTGGATCACATATTAGCAAACATAGTCTGACTTCCCAGGCACTGTCCTGAGTGGTTTCTATACTTTAGTTTAGTCTTCATGAAACTAGGAAGCAGGTGCTGTTATTATTCCCATTTGACCGGTAAAGAAACTGAGGCAGTGAAATTTTGAGACATTTCCCCAAGATTCCCAAGCCATGAGATGGAAAGGCCAGGTTTAAACCCAGACACTTTGTATGTTTTATGACTCTTGCCTCTGAATTGAGGGCAAAGGCAGGAAATGAGAGGAAGAGAAAAAGGAGGAAGAGTGGAGCCTTTTTTCTCCAAGGTTTCCCAAGGTTTTCTGCTTGGTCTTAGGCCAATGGGCGGCCTCCATTCTGGACCTCTCCATCCCACAGGTTTGGAGTCCCCTAGCAGAGCCTCTTCCACCATACCAGCCAGTATGTGTGCTCTGTCCAGCTGCCTGCCACATCGGCTCTAACAAGCATGTAGAAATGGATGGGACACATATAAGCCAATTACAGCTGGCAGCCAAGTTTGGGGAAATCACTTTCCCTGGAACCAATTTGGATCCCATCTTGGAGATAAAAGGGACAACATATTAGTCTCTGTGGTCAGAAGCAGCTTCCGTGCATTTCACGGAGCAAAGGAAATCTGAAATGTTTTGAAATGGAAAAACGGGGTATAGCCAAATTGCTCAGTCAAGGCATTTACAGGGTCTTTAGTGTGACATTCCGCATAGAACCTAGTAGCTTGTTCAAGAATGCAGGTAGAAACTAACACCTGTCGCTCTAGAATGTGTGTGTGTCACCCTCCCCACATAGCTGCACATGTATTTGTTTCTTTAGTCATTAAGACAGCCCATCATGTAGCCACAGAAATGTGAAAGAGGGCCGGCGATGTAGCTCATTGATGTAAGCGCCTACCTGGCAAGCACAAGGCCTGAATTCAATCCCCAATACCAAAAAAAGAGAAAGAAATGTGAAAGAGAGAATACTTGAGCAATTGAATTTCCCAAATAAACCAAAATCTCATTATTAGCAAGGAGTTAAACCTCCATTCCCATTCAGGTTTTTTACCAACATTAATTTCAGGAAGTTAAATGTTATCACTTTATTTTTTTAAAACATTATCACTTGTGTTATGACATTAAAGACTCTGATATTTAGAAAAAAAATAGATGACATTGACTCTAACATAGAGATATGGCCAGACTGAAATGTTTTGAGAAGCTTCAGAGTAAATATGGTATAAATCGAAATACTTTGGATTAGGCATGCATTTTTGTTTCAGAACATTGCAGTATCTACAAGGAGTAACCTATGCTTAACTACTGCTAGGAACAGGGAACTCACTACTGAAGATGACTCAGTCTGGTCCTGGTTATCTCTAAACCAAAGAAGAAAAGTAATGCATTTTACTATTATACCCACATCTATGCCCTTGAAGGTCTCCAAGGTCATGTCTCCCTGGGGGTTGATTTGCCTTCAGGGTTTCTCTCCAAGATGTGCCTGTAATAACTCAGAAGAATTAAACTCATCGGTGTAACTACTGAAGCAGACATATTCAGTCGTGCATGCCCACACATGCCTACACATATGACCTAACCTCTGTGCAAAGGGCCAACCCAATTGTAACATCAAAGAAAGAAGCCTGGTATGGTAGTGCACACCTAGGCACTCTGAGAGCTGAGGCAAAAGAATCACAAGTTCAAGCCCAGCCTGGACAATTTAGCAGCTTAGCAAAACCCTATCTAAAAAAAAAAAAAAATTAAAGAGAAGGCTGGGAAACCAGGCACATGGCACATCCCTGTCATCCCACCACGTGGGAGATGGAGACAGGAAGATTGCCACAAATTCAAGGCCAGCCTGGGTTACATAGTAAGCTAAAGTCCAGCCTCAACTATATGGGGAGATCTTGTCCCCTTTAATTTAAAAGAATGTTCTGGAGTTGCAGTTCAATGTGAAGGCCATTGGTTCAATCTGTTATAGAAAAAAGTAGAGGAAATGAAAGAAGGTGAGAAAAAGAAGAGGAAGAAAGAATAGAAAGAGGAAAGAGAAGAAAAGGAAAAGAAGAGCCGATGAGATAACTCAGCAGACTGAACACTTGCTTAGGCAAATGCAGGGACCAGGATTTGATCCCCCTCATCCCAAGCAGCACAGGTCTACCCCCAGGCACACTGAGCAGGCCACCAAGACTGGGCATGGTGGCACACGCCTGTAACCCCAGCACTGGGGATGCTGAGACAGGAGGTTCACTGCAAATCCTATCTGTGTAGTGAGACCCTGTAGACCCTATAGACCCTGTACTAAATACATTTTTTAAAAGATTTAAAACTAAGGATCTTTTTTAAATGGGTGTAAAAAGTCTCTGTGATGATCTAATTGAACCATTTCACTAAAAATATTGGAAAATCTGGCCCCCAAAGGTGAATGATTTGCCCAAACTCACACAGCTATGGTGATAGACAAGTCCCTTGTGAAAACAAGGGACTTAAGCCACTGACATCAAATAATCCTCTGGCCCAAGCAATTTGCCAAACATTAGATTCATTAGATGTGGAACAAGGGCCAGCAGGGTACACCTACCCCAGGAAATGATGTCCACACCTCTGTAATTCTTTTTATGTGCCACTTGAACAAGCCATGATGTCTGCCTCTAAGCACACAGACCATGGAATTTACCTTTGGCTCTACAGAAAAGAGATACCATCTGTGTGTGGACCACTTATGCTGGTAAATTGTTCAGCAGCTCCTTAGAGGTATAAAGAATCTTATATGCAGGCAGGGCTGGGCATAGAGCTCATGGCAGAGAACTTCCCTAGCACATGTGAGGCCTGGGGTTCAACCCCACCACAGCAGAAAACTTGAGTGGGCATCAAAAAAATAAATAGCCATTACATCCAAGAAATCCCTGCCTTTCAGAAACTGTCCCAAAGTTTCCCACTAGGCACCAAGGATAGACAAAGACAAGCTGCTAATTTCCTCTGAAAAGTTATGAGCCAAATCTATGTACAAAGCAAAGTGAAGCTGACTTGTTTTTAAAAACTTTCAGATCAAGAACAGTAAGGGCTGGCGAGATAGCTCAGAGGACCAAGCACCGGCTTAGGTAAGCACAGGAACCAAGGTTTGATCCCTGGTACCACCTGCTGGGCCAGCCCCTCCCCCAGGGATAGAGGCTGAGTTGATCACCAAGTTTGGGCATGGTGGCACCTGTAATCCCAGTGCTGGGGCGGCTGAAAACAGGAGGATCACTGCAAGTCCGATCTGTGTAGTGAGACCCTGTAGGCCTTGTACTAAATAATAAATAAATAAATGTCCATGACCCTCTCCTACCTCATCCTACTGGAGGATCAAAGTCTATTCTCTCACTAGACTCTAAAATCTGAGCCAGGTGTGGTGGTGGCACACTCCTGTAATCCCAGCACTCAGAAGGCTGAGGCAGGAGGGCTGTTGCAAGTCTGAGACCAGCCTGAGCTACAAAGTGAGCTCAAGGCCAGCCTGAGCTGCACAGCAAGACCATGTCTCAAAAAAAGACAAAAAATTAAAAAATAAAATAAGATAAATAAAATCTGAAATAAAAGGCCTATGTCTCTTACTTACCATGATGGAGGGTAGGTAGATGGCTAGATGGAGGGGTGGGTGGGTGGGTGGGAAGGTGGGTAAATGGGTGGATGCGTAGATGCACTCATGGATGCATGGATGGATGCACGGGCTTTCTCAAGATCAGTTTTTCAGAACTAAGACTAAAATCCAAACCCTCTAAATACCAGCCACATTATTTCAAATGTTTTATAGTTAAACATCATTTTGTGTTCAGAAACAACGCTATATATATTGTTAATTCCCTGTCAACAAATTGATTTAAAAGAACTAAAAGCTGTTTCATAAACAATACATATAAAGGATACATACTTGACATGTATTGGATTTTAAATATGTATAGTCACTCAACAAATACTTCTGAGCACCTATTGTATGACAGATTCTGTGCTAGGCACTTGTCACACACCATTTTTTTTTTTTGTTTGTTTCTTGGCTTTTTAGACATTCAACTATGTAATGTATATTTATAAATGAAAAAACAGTCAAATGAATGTTCTATATTGAAAATTTTTCATAGTACACCAGCCATGGAAGCATTTTCCTGTATCCCCAGCTATTTGGGAAGGTGAGGCAGGAGGACATGCTTGAATCTGTGAGTTTAAGACCAGCCTGGGAGGTCCGGGGAGATAGCTCAGTAGAATAAGCGCTTACCTGCTAAGTGCAGGGTCCTGAATTCAATCCCTGGGACCGAAGGAAAAAAAAAAAAAAAAAAAAAAAAAAACAGCCTGGGCTACACAGTAAGGCCCTGTCTAAATTTTTTTTTTGAAAGGTGGCTGGGGAGATGGCTCAGTAGCTAGTTCCCAAGTTTGATCACCAGTGCCACATGTTGTGCCAGCCTCGGAACCCTGGGCGCACCGTGCTGGCCCTGAAACCAGGCATGGTGGCACAAGCCTGTCGTGCCAGCACCGGGGAGGTTGAGACAAGAGGATCACTACAAATTTCATAGTGAGACCCTGTGTCAAACAAATAAAAATAAAAATAATTTAAAAGAAATAAAATGAAAATGTTTTAAATCATAATAATTTGTGAATGTTAAGACTTTTAAGTAACTATTTTGGATGGCAGAGTTCATACTAATCTGTAATTCAGACTGCTTTGAATGTAGAAAATGAGTCTCATGATTTTAGACACTTTTGTAATGTTCTGAGTTATTATAGCAACATTCTATTTTTTGCATGCAAGAGAGTCTTTCCAATTTTCATAGAAAGATGCCTTTATCAAAAAGTGCTTGTTGTAAGCCAACAACAGTGGTTTAGCAAAACCTCTCAGGATGAGCCTCACCAGAAGCACCAAATGTTGCCCCTGATCCCGAGTGGGCAGCCATT
>NW_004524749.1:5331089-5332228 GCF_000260255.1 Octodon degus
TTTTTATCAGTGTATTCTTTAGAAGCACTTAGTACTTCTTTGATTATAGTTACCACTACATTTTTTAGTTCCGAAATAATTTCTGATCTGATTTCTTCTATACCTTTCTGCAGTTGATTCTTTACTGTCAATGCTATTATTTCAGAGATATCTGGTGTCTGATTTCCAGTCTCCTCAGTGCTAGTGTCTTCTGCATTTGTACTGGGTGGACTCGGGACCAATGCATTTTGTTCCTTCTCTTTGTCATTTTGTATACCACTGTCTTCTGACCTTTGGTGTAGAGCTTAGATAGAGTTATTACCTTAGCACCAGGTCCAGATCTATGAAGTTCAGATTCCTCCAGGTGGGTGTTGTTTGGTTCTGGCTGCTGCACTCCACTTCTTTCTGCTGCAAGTGTTAGAGATGAACCCTTTGTGTCTCTCTGGGAAGATGTTCTGCTCCTGAATCAGCTGGGTGGGTCTTACCTCTAGCCTCTTTGCAGGGAGTTCCGCTGAAGGGTTCCTACCATTAGATTTTATTACTGCAGCACAAATGATTCAGACATCTCTTGACACCTGGGTTGTTACTGTATCTTGAGTATTTTGAATAATGTTTCAATGAACATGGGAATACAGTTATTTCTTCAAGTCAAGCCTTTACTTTGTAGTTATTATGAAGCTTATGAGAAACAAAGCTGGGGAGCATAGCTCAGTGGTACAGCATGACTTAGCACACATGAGAACCCCAGTGTAAGTCCTACCAACAACAAAAACGCACCTTGTAACAGTCTGTGTTAAGTTGATAGCTACTCAATTTTTTTTTTTTTTTTTTTGCTACTCAATTGTAATCACACTTATAGTAGTTGACTTTGTTGTCATTATTACAAAATGACTGAGATAATTGACTTACCAAGAAAAAAGACACAGGCCAGGGAGATAGCTCAGTGGTATAAGTGCCTGCCTGGCATGCACAAAGTCCTGAGTTTGATTCCCAATACAGAGAGAGAGAGAGAGAGAGAGAGAGAGAGAGAGAGACAGACAGAGAGACTGAGAGACAGACAGAGAGAGAGAGACAGAGACAAAGACAGAGAGAGAGAGAGAGAGAGAGAGAGAGAGAGAGACAGAGAGACAGAGAGACACAGAGAGAGACAGAGACAGAGA
>NW_004524749.1:5332823-5335170 GCF_000260255.1 Octodon degus
GGCTGGAGAGATGGCTCAGTGGTCTAAAGCACCTACTTGAAACAAGCTTGGCAAAGCACAGGGACCGCGGTTCGATCCCCAGCACCACATGCCAGCCAGACCCGACCCCTGGTGGGCTGAGCTGGCCATACACACACACAATAAATAAATGTAATAAATAAAAATAAATAAATATTAAAAAAAAAAACCCAGGTCCTTGTGCTTGACAGGTAGGTGCTTAGAACGCCAAGCTATCTCCCAAGCCCTACTTTATATTTTTCAAAGACAGAGTCTTACTATGTTTCCAGGGCTGCATGCAGTGTTTATAGCCCAATCCCACTACTGATACTTAAGGAAGATACTCAAGTAGCACAGTACTATACATCCTCAAACTCCCGGGCTCAAGCACTCCTCTGCCTCAGCCTCTCAAGTAGCTGGGACTTCAGACATGACAACAATTGCCTGTGCTTTAGGTTATATTCTTTTAAAGTGTCACACCAGCATATTAGTCACTTTCCCATTACTGGGACAAAATACCCAACATCCCCAACTTAAAAGAGGACGGGTCTGACTTGCCTCGTGGTTTGGAAAGGTTGTGTTTATGGGCGGCTGGCTCCAAAGCAGAAATGGATGATAGACGGACACAAGGAGGAAAGCTGCTCAACCATGTCAGCAAGGAAGCAGAGGGAGCGAAAGCAGGAGCTGGGGACAGAGTGTTTCCTTCCAGGTCACACTCCTCGGTGACCCACTCCTTCCAAACAGTCCCCACCTGGTTTGGACCACCCCCCAATCTGATCCCCTTCCAAATGCATGAGACTCTGGAAGAAACTTTAGATTTAAACCTTAATACTTTGCCCCTGGGTCCCAAAACATCAATGTCTGTCACATAAAAAATATACTTAGTCTATCCATAACAGCAGCCAGTGTCTTAATTCTACCATTACTAAAAACTCAAAGTAAAATATCCTCTGAAACCCAAGGTAAATTCTTAGCTGTGACTCTCTTTTAATCAAAAAAGTTAAACATTTCCAACAGGCAGGGGCACAGGATAAACACTCCTATTCCAAATGAAAGGATAGGGGAACAGACACATGTGAACCAAAGTGAAAGTCAAAACTCATCACATCAAACATTAAATCCTGCACTTGTGTGTCCAGCACCCAGGACAGGTTGTGCTCCAAAAGAGCACAGTGCTATGGCCTTACCAGCTGCAGCCCAGCCGGCCTGTCTTAGGATAGATCCATTCACTGCCTACAACTTTGCTCAACAGATATTCAGCATTCCTTGCATTCCCAACCTCCTGAAATCTCCCTGCAGTGTTGGCTTCACTTTCCCACTTTACACTCTCCTTCCTCAGAGACACACTGCCTAGCCACCCAGACCTTCCTCTGTGACCCCACAACTCTTGCGTTCTACATGCCAGAAAAACCAGCATCATGTGAATAATGACAAGATCTGTCCCAGCTTGAGCAGTCACCAGGCCCCACTGGCCCATGACTACAGTGGACTTCAAGACCCTGCGTGGCTGAGTTTGGACATATAAATTGTGCAGAACTAATTTCCTAGACCACCTTTCTTGAGCAGAGACCTCAGAGGTTCTCAAATGAAAGGTTAATACTTTTGCACTTTGGAACCTATTATGGGTAGAGTCTTACTGATTCCTGAAATATCATCTTTCCTATTGTCTTGATGCAAAATACAGTAATCTCTGTTTGTGAGTTTAATTTGTTCTACACTTTTGAAAAAGATGGCCATATTTGTTGTTTGTGTGGGAAAGATGGTCATGGCCATGTTTGTCACCTGATGCAGAGCTTGCAAACAAAAACAAAATTTTGCCCAAGAGCTCTGTTTGCAAATGAAATTTTTGCAAATAATAATTGTGAACTGAAGCATCACTGTATTTGGCTTCTTTTTCACACTAATCTTCTCAGTAGCCACATTTTCCTTGGCTCCAACTTTACAAGCTCTTCCTTTCTGGCTAAGGTGCAACTTTGTTAAATCATTCCATTCTGATTTTTGCTGTTTATTCTCACTATAGATCTGGCTAAAAGCAGCAAATAATGACCATGCCATACCCTGAACATTATTAAGACTGCCTTGAAATTTTCTCCACTAGATCAATTAGTCCACCACCTTTCACTTCAGCCTCACACAAAGTCGTAAACTATGGATAAAAAAATATAGACTGGGCTGGGAGATAACTCGGTGGCATAAAAGCCTGCCTGGCAAGCACAAGGTCCCAAATTTGATCCCTGGTACCACATGCCATGCAGGCTTGGGAACTGGGCATGGTGGCACATGCCTGTAATCCCAGTGCTAGGGAGGCTGAGAAAGGAAGATCACTATGTGTCTGAACAAGAGCCTGTAT
>NW_004524749.1:5335629-5337238 GCF_000260255.1 Octodon degus
TTTTTTTTTTTTTTTTTGGTGGAACCAGGGATTGAACTCAGACCCTTGTTCTACTGAGCCATCTCCCCAGCTGGGCAGCCATTCTTATTCACAGAGATTCAATAAAGGGAATGAATGTTCCTCAGTAGCTCAAGGGGTGCATGAATGCATAAAGAAGCAAGTAAGAAATAAGAAAATCAGGAGGGAGAAAGAGGGCATGATGGCACATGCCTCTAATCTCGGCACTCTGGAGGTTGAGGCAGAAGGATTGCCATGAATTTGAGGCCAGCCGAGGTACATAGTGATTTCAAGGCAAGCCTGAACTATATTGAAACCCTGTCTCAAACAAACAAAAAGAAGGAAGAGAGGGAGATGGCAAAGGGTATCAGAGACCTTCTGAATCCTCTAATCTCCTAAAGCATAACTTCTCCCTGTATCTCTTCCTCAACACCTGACATTCCATCATTATGGCCCATTACTTTAGATCTGGGACTGGCAAACTACAGCCCAGGGGCCAAATTCAGCCCACTTCCTGCATTGTAAATAAAGTTTTATTGTAATACAACTACATCACTTATTTCTTTATTGTCTGTGGTTGCCTTTATATTAGAAGAACAAGGTGGAGTATAGTCACCCCTAGTGTATAAGGGATTGGCTCTAAAATCTCCAGCAGTTACCAAAAACTACAGCTACTCAAGTCCCTTATGTGACATGAGGCACTACTTGCGTATAACCTGTGCACATCTTCCTGTGGCATTGTTTTTAAGAAAGAATGAGACTCTCACTGTGCTACACACACTGGTCTCTAGTTCCTAGACTGAAGCAATCCTCCCACCTAGCTTCTAAGTAGTTTGGATGACAGATGCATGTCACCATATGTGGCTTCTTCATGTACTTTCAATAGTCTCTAGATTATGTGTAATCTTAATCCAATGTAACTGCTATGTAAATAGTTGTTATATTGTATTGTTTGAGGAGTAATGATAAACTTTCAGTAGAGATGTAATTTTTTAAAATATTTTTAGTACAGATGTAATTTTTTTAAATATTTTCTCTTTTTTGTTGTTTTGGTTTTTGTTTTCTGCAAGACTGGGGATTGAACCCAAGAGTGCTGTACCACTGAGCTACACTCCCAGCTCTTTTTATTTTTTAATTTTGAGACAAGATCTCACTAAGCTGTCCAGGTATGACTCACACTTGTGATGCTCCTGCCTCAGTCCCTCTCTATGCTGGAATTACAGACACATCTCACCATGCCCAGCTTTCTTTTGTAGTATTTCAATCTACAATGAGTTGAATCTGCAAAGGCAGCACCCCTATATTAACAGAGCCAAGAGTAACTGCAGCAAACACTTTAGCCTACAGAGCTGAGGATATTTACTAAGGGGCACTTCACAGGAAAGGTATGGCAATCACTACATTATTTTTGTTCTTTTTTCTCCAGCTGTATTGGGGTATACTGGACAAAGTACAAATGACACACATTCAAGGTGTATGTGTGAAAAATACATTATGAAATGAATACCTCAGTCAAGCTAAATGCCACATCCATCCAAGTGCCTGTGTGTACATGTGTATTGTGTGAATATTTAAAACCTTCCATCAAGGGGCCAGGGAGATGACTCAGTAG
>NW_004524749.1:5343878-5345241 GCF_000260255.1 Octodon degus
CTGATAACGAGATGATAAAACCCCTTTTCTCTGCAGGTGTACCAATCAATTTCAATGAAATAGAAAAAATGAGTTCTTTTCTTGTTGCATCTAAAATTAAAAAGTGATTTATATTTTCTAATAAAGTGGTTTCATTGATCTCCTTCTGAAAATGTATGGTTTCATTTGCACCCTTTTAAATTATAATAGTTTCCGTTTGTAAAAGAATGATTTTTCCAATATCATTTCTGGCTTCCAATTGATGATTAACTTTAGTATGGATTTGAAGGGGAATGTCTGAGGGTCAAGAAGAATATGGCATTACGAGACTCCATTCCCTCAAAAGAAAAAGAAAGAAAAACTGCTACTTTTAAAGAACTTAGTATCCTCAGACTACAAAATTCTTTTCCTAAATACAGTGTTGTCAAAGGAAGTTATGTTTTTCCCCAAGGTATCCATCTTTCTATTTCACAAATTTCCTTTGTCATAGAATTTTATGCCTTCGCCAAATGTTTTTCATTTCTGTTGTGTCAGCCCGGCTGCGAGGCAAATGTGAGAAGCCGAGGTATGTTTTTTCTCTCCATCTCTGCATCACCAAGGGCAAATTCTTACTGGGAGATGCTCAGCGAGAAGAGAATGCTGTTGTTATCAGCTGAATTCTGGCAGTGTGAAAACTAGTACAGCAATTATATTTCACTTTAATTTAGTATTATGGTCTTCTTCTAAGCCGTAATAATTAAGCAGCCAGGGGAAAAAAAGGAAACTATATTCTAAATATGTGATGGAAAATCACAGAGTTCAGAACTGGTATTGAGGAATCCAGGCAGTCTCATTTCTGCATCACCCGGAGGCACCTAGATTCACACTCTGGGTACAGACACATGCTGAATGGACTCAAGAGAGCATTTGGGAATTAGGCTTCATGACAACAGGGAGCAGGAACTTTGTCTGATTAATCACATGAGAGATAAATGTTGGCTGATACATTGGTTAACTTGCTTCTCACTGAGACACACAACTTGACACCCACAAGTAGAAAAAAGAGAGGACCAGGGAGATAGCTCCGCAGTCTAAGCGCCTGCCTGGCAAGTGCAAGGAGCCGGGTTCGATCTCTGGTACTGCATGCCTTGCGGGCCCCACACATGCTGGCCACAGAAACTGGGCGTGATGGCACACACCTGTAATCTCAGCATTGGGCTGCATAGTGAGATCCTGTACCAAATAAGTTAAAAACAAAAAAGGAGATTCAGTCCATCCATGGACAGCTGGCTCCGAGGCAGGAACATAGTGGAAGACTGTGGCAGAGCAGAGAAGCTTAGTTCACAGAAGCTGAGAAGCAGAGCAGGGGAGTAGTGCAGAGGCAGGAACCAGGGGCTGGACGGCT
>NW_004524749.1:5345341-5346360 GCF_000260255.1 Octodon degus
TTTTTTTTTTCTTTTTCATCATTTTTTTTTACTTTTCCCTTCTTTCCTCTCCCTCTACCTGTTCTCCATGTCTAAGAGTATAAATTATTCAGATAACATTTTTATGAGATGAAGGAGTTTTTCTCTTTCTGTGTCTGCTTTATATCATTCAGTGTAATATCCTCCAGATTCTGTCAAAATGGCAAGATTTTTCTCTGTTGTGGTACTCCATTGTAGCTACATGAAAAGATGATAGCTAAATGTAGAGCGCTATCGACAATCAACCTTTTTTCATTTATCTGTTCCTACCGTTTGAACGAGTTCCCTCCGAAGTTCGGGTGTGGAAATTCAATGGCTGGAAAGAGAGCAGAATGGCAGGGGGGGGGGATGTAATAAGAATAAGATGTGCAGACTGGCCCTGCCCTTGGGCGCACTGAGCCAGTGATGGAGTCCCGAGTCTGGGCGTGGTGGCGCATGCCTGTCGTCCCAGCACTGGGGAGGCAGAAAACAGGAGGATCACTGCAAGTCAGAGCTGCTTAGTGAGACCCTGCACTAAATAATTAAAAAATGTTATGTGTGTGTGCTAACTCCCCGTGTTGCATGTAATCAGTACATACTGCAAATTGGGAAGCACTAACAAAAATTAAAACCAGAAATGTGATCATAGTGAGAGGTCAACTTTAACGGATGATTAGGCCGTGAAGGCTCCTCCCCACACACACAAATGGGAATAAAAGTAATATCATTAAAGTAGCGCCACACAGCACCCCGTGCTCCCGCCCTTTCGCCTTCTACATGAGATGCACGCTCGGAAACAGATACTGGCCACTTGCTAGATAGCTAATCTTCTAACACCCTGATTTTGGACTTCCCCTACTCCAGAACTATGGGAAATAAGTATCTGATGTTTATAAATTAGTTGTAACTTATCAGTTGTAGTATTCACATAACTTTATTTACTTATAGTATTTATAAATTATACCATTGGGGCTGGGGAGATGGCTCAGTGGAATAAGTGCTTCTCTGGAGAGCACAAGGGT
>NW_004524749.1:5352261-5361245 GCF_000260255.1 Octodon degus
CTAACTATTCAACTTGACGAACACCTATTTATTCTTGAGATCTTGGTGCTTTGTTTTGTCTCATTTTTGAGGGCTAAGAATCGAGCAGCGCCTCATGCATCCTAAGCATAGGCTACACTGTACACTGTGCTGTACTCCCAGCGCCATCCCTGAGAACTTGCGCTCTCAACTCATGTAAGGCTTTCCTCAGAACAAGTTTTGCTGATGTCTCAGAAGGAAACTTGTAATTATCAATTCCAGAGCATTTGTCACGATTGGAATTTTGCATTTACTTATTTAATTATTGCACTAGAGCCCTTACTGGGTAATAAGCTCTGTGAGCGATGAGACTATTTCCTTTTGCTCACCACCAGCTCCCCAAGGTCCCAAGAAAGCCTGGTATATAGTACACACACAACATTTGTCAAAATTTTAAATGGGCCATGTGTGGTGGTGCACACTTGTAATCGCAGCACTCACTAGGCAGGAGGATCATTATGAGTTCGAGACCAGCCTCAGTTACAAAGCTCAAAGCCAGCCTGAACTACACAGCAAGACTCTGTCTCAAAGAGGCAAAAATAAAATAAAATAAAGCATGGTGTGCTGAGACAGGGATTGAGACTGGGCATGGTGGCGCATGCCTGTAATCCCAGCACTTGGGAGGCTGAAAACAGGAGAATCACTAGGAGTCTGATCTACGTAGTGAGGTCCTGTACTGCCTGTACCAAATATATTTTAGAAAAAGAAAAAAAAAAGTGGGTAGAACTTTCAATAATATGTTAATTAAGAGTTATAAGGACTGGGAATATAGTTTAATGGAAAAGTACATGTACAAGACCCTGAGATACTGCCTTAGCTTGGTATAATAAATAAAACATAAAGCGATGCGGGTGGAAAGGATGGAGAATAAATGAAGACAGTGATGAGAGTGAATCTTTTCATCACTAAATATGTTGCAAACTGTAAAATACTTTGCAAATTGTCTGAAAGAAGCTCAAATTTTTTCCTTTTGTTTTTTACTGAATTTTTTTGTTTTTTGCAATGAGTGCCAGATTTGTGAAATAATTTTCTATGTCAGTTGATACGTTCACATGATTTTCTCCCTTTTCTTCAGTTTTGTTGTGTGGGCATCCAAATTATGTTTCTGTAAAATGAATGAATGCAAAATTAGCTACATATTACCATTTTGCTAATATCACTGTTCCCGTACTCTGACTTTTCTTCTTAGTTTGTAGAAATAATGGATTATATTAACAGATTTATGCATGTTGAAGCAGCCTTGCATACTTGGAAAAAATCGTGCTAGATCATAGTGTTTTGTTCTTCTCACACACTATTGAATTTGATTTTCTAACTTTTTTCATGTTTTGG
Source organism: Octodon degus (assembly GCF_000260255.1). NCBI lineage: Eukaryota > Metazoa > Chordata > Mammalia > Rodentia > Octodontidae > Octodon > Octodon degus. The sequence goes on from NW_004524749.1 coordinate 5,353,612, forward strand.
GGTTTTTTTTTTCTGTTTTTGCTTTTTGAGACAAGGTCTTGCTATAAAGTCCAGGCTGGCCTAAAACTCACTATGTAGGCTAAGCTGGCCTCAAACTCATAGCAATCCTCCTACTTCAGGCTGCTAAGTGCTAGGATTACAGGCATGTGCCAGTAAGTCCAGCTTATTTATTTATGTTTTATTGGGGATTTTTCAAGTTTATGAGATGTATTAATGTACAGTTTTTCTTTTTATGTTTCTGTTTGTAGTATTTGTTTTAGGTTTATTCCTTCTTTTTCATTTCTCTGTTTCTTCTTTATATTCCTATATGTTACCTGTATACATTTTAGAAATCTGTCTTTTATTTTTCTGTCATTTATTTTATGTCACTGAACAAGGTCTACCAGTATTGATATTTTACCACTGAGAATGAAGCACTAAAATTTTACTTCCATTTATGTACCTGTATTATTTAGCTTGCTTGTTAAAATTTGTATCCTTTCATTAATATATCAAAACTGAATCAAAGATTTCTCTAAGTGATAATGTTAACAAGATCAATAAGCCATGTTGTGTGTGTAGCAAACTGTTGTTTTTTTTGTTTTTGTTTTTTGTTTTTTTTTTTCATTCTAACCCAGAACATTGTGGGTTGGCAGCTTCTGGTGAGATCAGTATCTTTCCTCTTCCAGATTCAGTGATTTCAGAATGAGCACAACGCGCTATGACTGTGTTATATAATTGTCTTAGCTGTTTCTTTAGATACATAAACTCTATGTCAGATGGTAATTTGTTTCACCCATTAAATATGGATTTAAGGGCTGGTGAGATGGCTCAGTGGTTTAAAGCACCTACTTAGAACAAGCTTAGCAAAGCACAGGGACCACGGTTCAATCCCCCAGCACCACATGCCTTCCAGCCCCGCCCTCTGGTGGGCTGAGCTGGCCACACACACACACACACACACACACACACAAATAAATAAATAAATTTTTTAAAAATATTGATTTAAGAAAAAAAATTAAAATAAAATAAATTCAGGGAATTAACAAATGAAGAATGAGTGAAGGGATGGATCAATGAAACCTCCAAACCTCCGCTAACCATGTAACTGCATCTGTTCACTTATCCAGACTCTGTGGCAGTATTTTCTCTTCGTAGTTTGAGAACTTTTTCAAAAATACCATTTTTTTAAATTTTTTTATTTTTTGGCAGAACCAGGGATTGAACTCAGGCCCTTGTACTTGCCAGGCAAGCACTTATTCTACTGTCAAAAATGCCATTTTTTATTTATTTTATTTTTTTCCATAATTTTATTGAGAAACAAACAGCAATGAGACAGTTTCAAACCAAATTGGTAGGACAGTTTCAATAATTAACACATTGCATATATTCTTCCTAGTGGTTAATTGCTGTACAAGATGCGGACATGATATCCTATTTACAAACACCATTAGAACAAATCACTCTATTCATTAAGAGAATGTAACTATGTATCTATCCTAACCACTTTGAATACACAGATACAAAATGGACATTCATCTGTATCCCCTTTTTTTGTTAAGTTCCATTATTTGAATATTATAGGTGTGTTAACTCAGCAAAATATTCTAAGAGTCCAGTAGTCCATAATAGTATTGGGTCTTCTGCTTGACTGGCAGTGTCAGAAATTGTTGACCTGAGTCCCCTACAGCTCAACATAACAGCATAGCTTTACTTCTTATATTTCGTTTTTGTACCTTTCTGCTGGATGGATTTTTTTTTTTTTTCTCCAGATGCCTTCTGAGCAGGTTTGGCTGGCTTGAGTTGTGGGGATGGAACCACAGCAACCCAAGCCTGACTGCTTTGTTGAAGCAGCCACTTAAAGAACTGAGCTAAGGGGCAGGCCCCCAAAAATGCCATTTTTTAAATCCACCTCTAATGGACAGGACATCCTGTCTGCTTCTTGTACTATGGATAACCACTAAGAAGATAATAATGTACAATGTATTAATTATTGAAAATGTCCTATCAATCAGCTTTGAAACTCTCATTGATATTTGTTTCTCAATAAAACAAAATTTTTAAAAATCCACCTCTAAAATAACTCAATAAAGAAGAGCTCATCAGTACCTTCTTCTCTGGCACAAACTCATCTCATAGAAAGAACTGCTCACCCCTTAATGCCGCCTCTCTGCCTACAGTGGATGACGGTAAGGAGCAATTAGCTCTACAACTACAGAACAAAAAGAGAGAAACGCATTAAAATGGGATTGATTTTTGTCTAATCAGTGTTTTAATGAACAAAAACAAACTTTTTCTCAGCTAGTTTGTGGCAAATTGTTGGGACTTACAAACTTCATTCTTCCCAAGCAAAGAAGGCCAGAGCTCCTCTACGTCCTAGCTGTACTTTCCTTCCACTGGTATAGTTGGCTCCACTCGCCTCAGGGATAGATGTCTGGGTTCAGGCATGTACCCCTCTCCCATCATTCATACTTCCTGTCCATGACTTACGCCCTGCCATGGGTCACTGGCCTCAGGGCTGTAACTTTGCAGGTTTCACTGTGTGGCCCTGACACAGCTGAGCACTCAAATTCAGGTTAGTTTCTGCCAAGAATAAAGGCCAGAAGATAGATGAGGAACGTTGAAAGGAGCCACGGCCTGCACTCTGCAATTCATTTCTCCTTGTTCATCCCAGATGATAAAAATACCATCTTAGGGGCCAAGCTGTCACTCAGTGGTAGAGCAGGTGCTTAGCATGCACACGGTCCTGGGTTTAATCCTCAGCAGCATACACACACACAAAGAATTTTATTTTTGGTGAAGTGCAGATGTTCTTAACTCAGCACATGAGATAGAGAACTTTGAATCTGCCACCAACACCCGCACCAGACCCAGAGAGTCAGCATTTGCAGGCACAGGCAGTGGGCGTCTTTGGGTTGGTAAAACACCACAGTACCTCCGATGCATAGATGAGGTGGGGCGTCTGAGATGCTCCAGCAGTCTATAGATTGCAAGGAGCATTCACTTTCATCAAAAAGGATGAGGCAAGGAAAGTGACAATCATCACATCATATAGCATGGAAACTGAGGCTCAGAGCCATTGGGTGATTGCCCATGAACACACAGTTTGCATGCTAACCACTCTACACTCAAAAGAAAATGTTAGTTTCCAAGTCCTTGAATCTAAAATAAGTAAAAGGCAGAGGAAACTCAATAGCTACTAAGAACAATGTTTCAGCTGGGCATGGTGCTGCACACCTGTAATCCCAGCACATGGGAGGCTAGTAGGAGGATTGCCACAAGTCCAAGACCGTTACATGGTGACTACATGGTGAGACTTTGTCTTAAGGGAAAAAAAAAAAGAATGATAGTTCAAGGAAATGAAGCCTGAGACTGTTTATCTGGGTTGGCATTGAGTTGGTAGAGCTTTTAATTTATTTTTAAGTATTTTGGGAAATACTCTGGTGCTCACTGTCCTGCTAGAGGAAATTCCTTCCATAAAGTTGTTGTGCCTGGTGTTATGTGGCCTTGATACCCTCTTCCCACTGCTGGATAGCAGGCAAGACATAAAGCAGACCAATGGCCTCCCTGGAGAGGAGGAAGATGAATGCTACATGATTATTTGACCACTACCAATCAGCAGCTCAGAAAAAGCCTTAGGAGAGGTGTCCAGGGAAGCAAGACTGGTGCAAAAGTGAAGAAGCCACAGATGAATGTTAGAAATACAGGAAGAGCTATTGAAGATGAAGCAGAGAGAAGTCATAAGAACAACAGCAACACAAGATGTGAGGGAACTGATGCCCGCTTTAAGGTAACTATTGATATCTTGCATCCCCAAGTTACCCCAGTGTCTCAAAGCCACAATGTGCGCAGCTTTTCTCCCCCGTCATGCCTGAGTATTCCTAAGGGTATTCCTTGCACCTGCAAAGGACAATTAAGGACTGACAATAACAAGGCATCTCCCTGCTCGCTGCATGTTTCGAGGGAGATTGCTTTGGCCTCCGGTCTCCAGAAAGATGCATGAATGAGAGCTTTGGAAATTCCCAGAATCCTCTGCTTCTCTGCGAAACTGCAGTCTCCGCTGATCAGGCCTCTGAATAGGGGAGCTGCTCTTCTTTCCCTTGTCTCTGCTTCCCTCTAGTGGTCACTGCCTATGCTGATCGTTACACACTTTTTTTTTTTTTTTTAAACAAAATTTAAAAATCCAAAACCTAGAAAGATACATTTTAGAAGTTTATCCATCACTTCATAGAAATTCATCTAGCCATATGTACTGATATGTTTGCGCTTTGGGGTGTTCCACTTTTTCTTCCTTTTTTTTTGTATCAGGAACCGAATTCAAGATCTTGCGCTTGCCAGGCACGCACTTGTGCCAAGGAGCTGCATACCAGACCCTTCTCTATTTACAGCAAACTTCAATTAAAATTATTGCTGTATGGAGTGACGCTCTCTGGGACTGAAAGGCAGGTGGATCATAAGGTCGAACCCAGCCTGGGCAACATCAACATAGTGAGATTCTGTCTCAATACATAGGGCCCAGGGAGATACCTCAGTAGAAAATGCGCAAGGGCCTGAGTTCAATTCCCAGTTTCACCAAAAAAAAACCATAGGGGCTGGGGAGATGGTTCAGTGGAATAAGTGCTTGCCTGGCAAGTGCAATGGCCTGAGTTCAATCCCTGGTTCCGCCAATAATAATAATAATAATAATAAATAATAAATGATAGGTTAATAAATAATAAACAAATAAATTAAAGAGGATTTAAAGTTGTGGTTTAATATGAACACCCTGGGTTTATTAGGACGGGGGCAGAGAAGGTGTGTCTGTGTGTGTGTGTGCGTGCGTGAGAGAGAGAGAGAGAGAGAGAGAAAACAATCTTTTTACTTTTTATTTTCAAATAGGTTCCCACTAAACTGCCTTTCCAAGTGCTGAGATTACAGGTGTGTGCCACGGCTGATTATGATTATTTTCAGTCTATCCAGGCTGGGGAAAGTGGCACACGCCTGCAGTCCCAGCACTCCGGGATTATGGGGTGCAGTTGTGAGTTTAAGCTTGGTTATGTAGGGAGTTGAAAGCTAGTGTGGACCACACAGGGAGACCCCATCTCAGAAAAGGTGGGGGGAGTGACCAGACAGTGCAATAGTGTCATTTCCTACGATGGGGGACACTGCATAGCAGAACGATTGCAGGAGCCAAGGGAAGGGAAAACCATGAGTTTGGTTTTGGACAAATGAAGATTAATGTGCCTTTGAGGATACATCAGTGAATTGGTTTATTCAACAAATAATCAGGGCTGGTGAGATGGCTCAGTGGTCTAAAGCACCTACTTGGAACAAGCTTGGCTAAAGCACAGGGACCATGGTTCAATCCCCAGCACCACATGCCAGCCCCGCCCCCTGGTGGGCTGAGCTGGCCACACACACACACACACACACACACACACACACACACATAAATAAAAATTTAAAAAACAACAACAAATAATCAGCCAGTCCTCCATAGGTGTCAGGCGCAATCCTGAGAGTGTTCCCTCACAAAGTTTAGATTGCAACTCACCCTCTTACCTCTGTGCCAAACACTACCCACATGCCCTGGCCAGATGGGAATATATTTAGTATCTTCAGAATTTTTCTTGGGGCTGATTCCCAAGACACTTTGATCTCCATGCTTTCTGGGAGATTCCATTTCTTACCTTCACTTCCTGTGTTCCAAAGTCACCAGGGTCTGGTGGTGAGGACCTCACAAAGGAGGTGGATCTGGTATGCATCTGGGTAAGAGCACCGCTGCTCTGCTGTCCAAGCAGCCCACTGGTATCATACACTCAGCCCCAGTTTAAAAAAAAAAAAAAAATTGAAGGGACAAAGCTTAACAGAAGGAAAACACTTCGTTAAAAAAAAAAAATTAAAAAAAAAAAAAAAAGAAAGAAAGAAAAAGAAAGGAAGGGGAAGAAGATAGTTACCTAAATCAGAAAGAATTGGGGTAGGGGGTCTCTGGAAAGATGGAGGACCCATGGGCCTTTGTGCCTGGCAGCTTTTAAAATGGGGGTCTTAGACACTTTATCCCCATCCAGAAGTTGCCATAACTGTTGAGAGCCACGGAACCTAAAACATTGGTGAAAGGTGTGTAGGTGGGTCTAGGCCTCAGTACTTAAAGCAAACAAGCTACCTCAGTCCTGAGATAAACATCATTTCTGGTTAAGGTTGGCTGTTAGTCGCTAGACAACCTTGTGTCACGAGTTGCTAATTTGCAAAGGTATAAATAAATGTCTGTGGGTTTGTCTCATCAACCAGGCAGACTAGCCACCACCTAGCCCAGCTTATGTCCTCTTGCCTATCTTTTTCTCATTGCTGCCGCCATTTCTCCCCAGGTAAAACCAATCCCACTAAGACCAACAGATCCCTACAGGACTGGATTGGCTTCCAGACATCTCTGTCTAACATCATATTTTCTGGTGGTCTATATGCAGTTTCTCTCTGTCTATTTGCTTGACTTTGACCTACTTTTTCAGGGCCTTGTCTTTGGAGTGGGCAGTGGTTTGGCAAGGTTGTGTATTATTCTTTGTCAGCTTAACATTAGCAAGGGTCATATGGATGTCTATTATACGCTATATGATGAATCTATTGATTCTAGAGAGTATAAAATAGTGACCCTAGAGTGAATATGTATGTGTATGTATATTAATTAGTGCTTACATGTGGGTACATGCCATCTGAAAATTAGTCCCCTCACCACGTCTACATTCTATTGGATGTGGGGGTGGTTCATTGCTTGTGAACTTGGTTTTCTCTGCACTTGTCAGGTTTTTAGTTTTTGTTTTTGTTTGTTTGTTTGTTTGTTTTGCCTCTTGGTCCAAGTCCAAAAGGCATTTAGTATCTTTCTTGATCTGATTTTTTTCTTTCTCTACTCCCTTCTTTGGCTTGCTTCCCACTGGCATCTCTTTAATAAAGCTTGTTTTTAATTCCTTCTAGACAGGATCAGCTAGATGACATAATGAAGTCCCTGCCTGAACAGTATCTCTGTTCGCCTGAACACTCTAGTAAACCTGTTCACACTAGAAGCAGAGAAATACCTTTGTCTGTTTTCTCACCTATTTCACTAAAGAATGAACCTCAGCCAGCATTTTTCCATGTAAATCCTCAGGCCTCAAAATTCCAAGATCTCAAGAAGCTGATGAAGGAAGACCTGAGAGGACTTCCTTAAGCAGAGGAACCAAGGAAACACAGAACTTGAACAATATAAAAGTTTAGAATCCACCCAACCTCTGGCAGGGGTTGTTGCTCAGAGGTGGTGCTGTATAAGTGCTGTGTAGAGTGTGTGAGGCCCTGAGCTTGACCTTCAGCCCTAAATAAATAAATAAATAAATCCATCTAAACAGTCTTTCCCATCGTGAACTCCATGGAGCATGGTTTTCTAAAGATTTCCCGAAACAAAATGACACATGATTCCAAAAGTTGGAAACATTTTTCATGCCTTATTGCCCTCTTAGAATGTATTGATGTACATTAAGATATTAAATGATCTAAATATTCCTACAGAAATGAATTTGTTTAAATTCTGAGGAACTGGGTGTGGTGGCACACACCTAGAATCCCATCACTCAGGTGGCTGAGGCAGGAAGATCCCATAAGAGTTTGAGGCCAACCTGGGTACAAAGTGAGTTCAAGGCCAGCCTGAAATG
>NW_004524749.1:5362072-5364641 GCF_000260255.1 Octodon degus
CTCTTGGACAGGAGCTTTCTCCCAATAAATATATTCTGCTCATAACCTCCGTTTGTTCCTAAAATTCATTCTTCGGTTTTAGAGAACACGAACTCGTGCAGGTCAGGTCCAGAGATTGTTTTTCTCTATGTCATTTGGAGGTTCCCTGTATGGTTTAGAGGTCACCCACCCGAGACCAGTTTTTCTCCCTGTATCACCATGACTTGAGAAGCCTTCCTCCACTGAGCCCCCCACCCCTCAGCCTTGCAGTCCTTCCCTGGAGCCAGGGTTCATGAATGCAGCATCTACAAACATTGAGCTGAAATAAACTGATAGGTTCTATCCCTAGTATGAATTGCTGAACTATTATGGTGGTCATGTAACATGCCTGAAGCCCTTAAAGCAACAGTTTATCTGCCCAGTGACCACTTCCTCCTTCTCCTCCATCCCAGTCCTGGATACAATTGCCTGTCACTTTTCTCACACAAACAGGAGAGACCCCAATCCTCTCCTTATACACAATAGAAGCTCGCCCTCTGACTCCACCCCTAGCAAGAGTCCATAAAAGTCTCAGCACTCTTTGTCTCAAGCCAAAGGATCTGCCCCATCTGCCCTTGATCCTCTCTGTATCTTTAGAGTTACAGGTTTCTTTCATCTTTCCTATCTCTTTACTCCATGCACCATGGAAAAACCCTCACATTTTGGTTCTGGGATTCAGATCGGTGAGTCATGTAGATTCCGGGGCATCCGGAACAAAGCTGCCCCCAACAAAACCACCGCTGCTCCTGCCCCTGTTTTGAGTTCCCTCACTGAGCCACTTTCTACCTCTGCTTCTGCCTCTGCTGTCTGCCATCGCTAGCTCGCATCCAACACTGGCCAACCTCAAACCTCACTGGTGAGCCCAACTCTTCTACCAGGTCTTGTTTCTTTTATTTCTCTTCCTTCTCACAAATCAGGAGCTCAGGTCGGGACCCCTCATCAACGTCCATCTGGACCATCCCCCATTTTTATTGACATTGGTCACAACAGGTGTTGCCTTTTTTTCTCTCACATTCACTCCGGGTTAGCTTTCTTGTCTTCTTTTTTTTTTTTTTTTTTGCGGAACCAGGGATTGAACTCGGGACCTTGTGCTTGCCAGGGAAGTGCTTAACCTACTGAGCCATCTCCTTGGCCCTCACTCCGGGTTAGAAAGTGAGGACTTTCTAACAGGGGGGATGTTGGGCTTTGCCCTAATCTTTGGCTCACCCTAATTCAGTTACAATGGGAAATTTTCCTGTCTTCCAAAGACACCCCACTGGGATGCCTCACCCATAATCTTGGTTCCCTGGAGGTCATAAAAACAAAAATGTGAATGTTTTACTGCCACACGGTTTGGCCACAAAATAAACTCAACAATGACCTGAGGGGAAAATTTTTTAACTCCTTAAAACTTCTATTACTGCAACACCAAAAGGCCAGAAAGCCCTTAAAAGACTTCATTGACTAAAGACACTCCCCTCTCCCTGTACCCACGACCCACCCAGCCTCCTCTCTCTCCCAATCAGATCAGATTCCGCTATACCCCGTGGAGCTGCCCCCAACAGAGCTACTGATGCTGCTGCAGAGACACTGGGGTGTCACTGACACACCCCGGCCCTGACACCACTGCCACTTCACCTTCGGACACTCTCAACTCCCCCCACTTTGCTCTCCCTTCCCTGCCTTTCTCTCATCTGCCTGTGCCCGGTCAGTCCTGCATTCCACCTTCTCCCACCAACTTGCAACCACAGTCTTTTCCCTCCAAGTTTCTCACTTTGGGACAAAGCACAGATCCAGGAACAGCTAATAGCACATTTTCCCCCCTAGAAGCGTGTGCCCCGCTCTCTCATGGGCCCTTATCTATCCTGCCGTTTCCAGTTGAGCCTGCTGCTCACCTCTCCTGCTCCTCAGCCATCTTGGCAAATGGTCTCCTGTTGCAGCCACATAAAAAGAGATTCTGAGTCCCAGCTTCCCTCCTCTCCCCTCCCCCAGGGGGGAGAGAAAAGTCTTCCTCCAGTTATCTTCTGCAAGCTGCGAAGCTAGAAAAGTTACAAAAATAAATTCATCTCAGTTTATAAAAGTTATTCAGGAAGTGTTTCATGCTAGAGAGAATGTAAAATTAAAATATGGACAGGAAAAACAAAATGATGCTGGCAGCCTACAGGAAGGAGGGCCAGTCGGAAAACAGGGAAAAAGCCACGCTTCCCTGAATCCAGACCAGTGTGCCTACTGCAGAGAGAAGGGACATTTCAAGCAGAACATGTCCAAAGCTGCTAGAAAGGGAAAGAAGAAAGGGTTTAATCTTATACTCTGCTCAGTTTGTTTGCCCCCACTGAAACTTGGTACACTGTATTATACCTTAAAAAGAGAGAACATATTAACTATAAATAAGAGGTATTTCTGTTTTTCAAGTTCTTATGAGAAAATTTCTGCTAATTGACCTACAAAAAGTTCTGACTGGTATTTCATAATTATAACCTTTAGGGCTGGCCAAATAGCTCAGCAGATTAAAGCTCAGAGACCGGGGTTTGATTCTTCTCGTGCCATGCCTGCCCCACCCCCAGGGCATGCT
>NW_004524749.1:5365406-5370870 GCF_000260255.1 Octodon degus
AAAACATGCTTTCGGGGGCCTGTGAGATAGCTCAGCAGGCTAAAGCACCTGCTTAGGCAATCTTAGGCAAGCCCTGGGACTGCAGTTTGATCCCTGGCACCACGAGGGTGGGCTGAGACAGCCAGAGTCCAAGCATAGTGGTATACACCTGTAACCCCAGTGCTAGGGAGGCTGAAAACGGGAGGATCACTATGAGTCCAAGCTACATAGTGAGACCCTGTAACAGCCAGTTACATCAAAACAAATTCTTTCTCCTGAGTTACGTTGATCTAAGTGATATTAAAATTGGTTGGCCCACAGATCATCAAAATATTTAAGCTAATTAAACAAAAACTGTTAAAATGGAGAGAGATTATTGTGCAGCACTTCAATTGGTGGACAGAGGGGTTGCCAACCTTTTCCATTAATAAAAAGACCCAAATAATCTCCATAGTCTCTTAAAAGATGCCCCCAATAATTTGGTCATTGGTTAAAAACTTAACATAAACCTCTCCTCCTTTAAGTTGTGGTATTATATCTCAATGACAAGAAAGCGACTACAGGGCTGGTAAGATGGCTCAGTGGTCTAAAGCACCTACTTAGAACAAGCTAAGCTAAGCAAAACACAGGGACCACGGTTCAATCCCCCAGCACCACATGCCAGCCAACCCTGCCCCCTGGTGGGCTGAACTGGCCACACACACACAAAATAAATAAAGTATTAAAAAAGAAAGAAAGAAAGTGACTACAACATATCCTGTAGTACAAATAAATACTGATGTGATGTTTATAGCAACAGCCATGATTTTTTAGTTTTTTTTCTTTTTTTTTTTTTTTTTGTGGCGGAACCAGGGATTGAACTCAGGCCCTTGAGCTTGCCAGGAAAGCATTTATTCCACTGAGCCATCTCCCTGCCCCCCCCCATGTTGTTTATTATCTGCTCTGAGCTATACTCCTCTCACTGGTTCACTTACTCTTCAATAAAATCTTTTGTTTGGTTTTTGTGTGTTTCATTTTGTTTTAACAGGGTATCATTTTCCCAGGCTGTGTTTGAGCTTTTGATCCTCCTGCCTCAACCTCTTAGAATGCTGGGATTACAGGTGTGCCCCAGCCAATCCTGTATTATTAGTGTGTGTGTGTGACCCATATGAATAACACATATTTTATTATGTAACATTTCACAGGTGAGAAAATCAGAGTGTTACCAATCTGAATGGAAAACACTTTGCAGCAAGTAGCAGTTAGGCCTCCAACTTTATTACAGCAGTGAGCTGATGGGGGAATGCTTCTCAAAGCATCAGTGCAGAGCCAGGTTCAGGCTTAGTTTACATAGGTTTTGCAAGGGGGAGATACAAAAGCTTCAGAGCGTGGTGAATTTTTACTGGGTAGCACCAGTTATTCTTCCTGGGCAGAAAATCTTTGAAACAAATTAGCAAACGGAGGCTGGAAAGTGCAGGCCCCGCAGGGTTACCTCAGGTGCAGTCAGTCAAGGCTGAGTGGGTCTAACAGACAAGCTCCATGGTAGGCACAGGATCTCATTTTGTCCTATTATGGTGTCTGATTACTAGTTGATTTTTAAATTTTTTCTAATTCCACCATGAAAGTGTAGCATAGTTTCTCCAAGGCTGGTAAATACTGCCAGGCTTCAGAATGCATTGCCACAGAACTCTCTAGAAGCTGGACTATACCGTGTGAAGATGTCTATTTGGCATAGAAAGTAATTTGAGCTGATTGTTTTGAGAAACAGCAATTTGGGGAAAGTTCTGAAAACAAGAGTAGAAGAGTCTTCATCTTTTGATGGGACAAACTCTAGAGAGGAAACCTCCCCTGCCCCAGGAAAAGAAAGAAGACTAAACCCCCAGGGCCCACGATGGAGCAGGCTGGGCGTACCGCTCTTGACAAGCTTTCCTCTGTCTTCCTTTTGTCAAGCACTTCCAAAGTCAGCCCTTCCCCACACCCTTCTTTTTGTTTCAGTAAACAATGGTTTTTAAACTAGAAGTTTAAACTACTCCTTTGAGATCTACTCTTGGGTGTTTCTCTCAGATATTTCCTGGAGTGTTTCACAGGTACACAGAAAGTATACGTGTTATTAAACTTGCTTGTGTATCCCTTGTTAATCAGTCTTTTATTACAGAAATCCTCAGTAAGACCTGCGGAAAGTAAACAGAAAATTCTTTTCTTCCTTGCAAAGGTCAGGCGATGCTTGGAGTACAGATGCTTACCTACTACTCTCTACTAGTTCAAATCTTCTCTCTTGCTTCAGCAGGCCCACAACACCATGGCAAAGAATTTTCCAATCTCAGGGTCAAGTAGGAAGTGGGTTATTTCTCAGAATAACACATTGAATTGTTGGCTGTCTTTAAACATTTAGAAAGGGAGTTTGTTTTGTTTCTGTAGGACTGGGTATTGAATCCAGAGCATTCTCACTAAGTGACATCCCCTGGCCCCTTTATTACTTTTTACTTCAAAACAGGAATTCACTAAATTTCCAAGGCTGGGTTCCAACGTGCCAGCCTCCTGCATCTGTCTCTCAGAGTGCTGAGATTATGGGGTGTGCCGCTACACCTACCTAAAAAGTCCTTGGTATTTAACTGAAATCCGCCTTCATGTGTCATCTGCTCCTCATACCTGCTGATATTCCACTGGGAAATAATTTGAGTATTTGAAGACAACTGTTTTGTGTGCCTTCAAAAAAGATAATAAAATTATAACTACATTTCTGAAAATGTGCTGTGTCACTAGGTAAACCAGGATCTGAATCAGATCTTCTAAATATTTTGTCTCATCATATTGTCATGGAAGTTTCCTGAATTTCCGCAGTGGCATAGAAGAGGGGTGTGTGTGTGTGTGTGTGTGTGTGCGCGCGCGCGCACGCGCGCGCATGCGCATGCTTTGTTTCATGTTTTTGTCATTGAAAGACCAGAAAGTGAGACAAAGACTTGAGACAGTACTTTGAAAAAATTGTACGGAAAGGCATTTGTTGCTTAGCAATTTTTTAAAAGAAAGAAATCTTGGTGCCTTGGTTACTTTTCTCTCATTAAGGGACAAAATATCTGAAATTAAGTAAGGAAGGGTTTCTTTCACTCACAGTTTATGAAGGCTTCGGTCCATACCTGGCTGGATCCAATGCACAGTGGTACATGGCAAGGGAGTTCATGGCAGTGGAAAACAGCAAAGAGCAAAGGGAAGGGCAGCAGCTAGTTCACCTCTTTCCCCTCCCTCTATTTGTATGCAGATTATCTGATCCAAGCCAGGTGTAGCACTCATAGCCATAATCCCAGCATTGGATCATAAATTAATCACAAACTCTAGAAGCCACCACAATAACTGCATGAGACTTTCAGGGAACAACTAGACACAAAACATAACACTTGGGAAGGTGTTACTTACTCTGGTCTGGTAATTATACATCACATACATGTATGGAAATGTTATATTATAACCCATAAATATGCATAATTACTAAGTGTCCATTAAAAATAATTTGGAATGCTGGGGAGATAGCTCAGCAGTGTAAGCGCTTGTCTGGCAAGTGCAAGCACCCAGGTTCAATCCCCGGTACTGCATGCCATGCTGGCCCCAGGCTCCAATTAGCCCTGGGGAGGCTGAGAAAGGAGAATCACTACAAGTCCAACCTGCATAGCAAGACACTGTACCAAATAAATAAAATATTTTTGATTATTTTTAATAATAATAATAATAATAATTAGGGAATCAGGCATGGTAGTGCATGCCCGTAATGCCAGCACTTGGTTATTTTCACTTTTTTTTTTTTCTTGCAGAACCAGGGATTGAACTCAGGCCCTTGTGCTTGCCAGGGAAGCGCTTATTCCACTGAGCCATCTCCCCGGCCCCTTGAGCCATCTCCCTGGCCCCCTTGAGCCATCTCCCTGGCCCCCTAATGCCAGCACTTGGAAAGTTGAGGCAAGAGGATTGTTGTGAGTTGGTAAGACTAGCCTGGGCTACAAAGTAAGCTCAATGCCAGTCTGAGCTGCCTAGTGAGACTCTGTTTCATAAAGAAAAACAAATGGGGTAACATTGTGAATTAAATCTTGCACATACTGAGCATGGGCTTTACCAAACAGCTTCACTTCAACACCCAAGGGCTTCTGTATAAAGGACCCAGCCAGGGCCTTGCACAAGTTAGGCAATCACTACCACTCAGCCACATCCTTAAATTAAACAATTTTTAAATTTAAAAATTTTAAAGGAAATTTTGGAACAAGAGAATTTATAATTGTGTAACAGAAATCAGTCTGTCAAAGTATGGCCTCTCCTTATACTCCCCCACTGGAGAATCCTTTCTCTTTTGGAGTGATACCAAGCATTTTTGTAGTGTAGAATCACAAAAAAGAATCTGCGGGTGTGGAGGAAGGAATAGTCTTACCAGCCTAATTCCTGAGCTTTTTTTGTTTGTTTGTTAGCTTGTTTGTTTTTTGGTTTACAGTGTTTGTTTGTTTTGGTTTTTTTTTTTTTCTGTTGTTAAGGAGGTCTACATAATGAGCCAAACAGTTTTGTTTGTTTGGTTGGTTGGTTTTTGTTTTGTTTTGTTTTGTTTTGAGCCAGGCTCTTACTCTGTAATGGACCTGCCTCAGATTCCAAGTGCTGAAGTTCCAGGCTGCATGTGCCACAGTGCCCAGCAAAAGAAAAAAGTTTGATAGCAACATGAAATTGACCTGTGTAAAGAACATGGAGGAAGAGGAGGAGGAACAGAAAAGCCATAGGAGTTGGAAGTTGAGGAAGAGTTTGAGGGGATCTGATAAGACACCTGGAGTGGCGCTGGGTGTGGAAAATTGAGGAGGAGAAGGAAAAGAGTTGTGTGTGTGTGTGTGTGTGTGTGTGTGTGCACTCATGTGTGTTACTGAGGATCACAACCAGTGCTCGTGCTGGGCAAGTGCTCTACCACCAAGCTCCACCCCACACTCTGGAAAGGATTTGATAAGCATTGCTGGGGGCAAGAGATGAGGGGCTGGAATGGGCTCTGTTGAGTATGTCTTTAGAGAAGCCACATGGTTGAAATGCCTTTTTAGTTATTTTTCATGATAGATAATGTTTCTGAGATTCTGCAATCTACAATGATTGTAGCCCTCCCCCTTGCCTTACTGAGGATTAAGCCCAGGGCCTCCTCATCCAGTGCATCCCCGCTCCTTTATTTTGCTTGCTAAGACAAGTCCTGACTAAACTGCTAAGTGGCCCAGGCTGGGCCCACACTTGGTGTCCTCCTGCCTCAGCCTTCCCCAGCTTGTTGTTGCTTTGGATGTCCCTCACCCAAGCCCTGAATCTACTACAAGTGGATAATACCACATAAAAAACAAAAAAAAGTAAAGCACAAGTGGTGACACCCTCCAGTAACCCCAGCAATCTGGGAGACCAAGGCAAGAGGATCTGAAGTTTGAGCCCAGCCTGGGGAATTTAGCAAGACCCTGTCTCAAAATGAGAGAGGGAGAGAGAAAGAAAGAGAGAGAGAGAGAGAGAGAGAGAGAGA
>NW_004524749.1:5370970-5372444 GCF_000260255.1 Octodon degus
AAAATAGGCATAAAGAATTATATACTTCTTATGTTTACACATAAGTCCAAAAATCTCACCATCTACAACCTTGAAGCAGGGCAGTCCCACAATATCCCTTTTCCTGTCTCTTGCTTTCATTCACTACCCCCTAGTTTTTGAACAACCATCTACCCAAGAGCCTGTTAAACTTCTTCATGCAAATAGGAGTGAGCATTATGTTTTTCCAGCATCCAAATTCACAGGAAACTCTCTTAAAGGGGGTTTTCATCAGATAAGGGAAATACAATAAGACCTCTTTCAGCATCTTCTATAGCTCAAATGTATTCACTGTGGCAAAACCTTTGTACAAGAAGTTAGGGGCATAGCTCAGAGCTGGAGCACTTGCCTAGCAGTCTCCCTGGATTCCATCTTTAGTGCTATAAGAAAAAAAAAGTTTATGTCAATCTTAGGGATCTAAGAGGGGCCCACAACTCCAAGATGAATTCCCCAAGTCTGGAGCCTAAAGACCCACTGTAAGTCACCTATCAGTCAGGGTCCTCCAGAAATACATAAGAGAAGACATATGATGAGAATTGGGACCCATGACAATGGAGGCCTTATTAGCTACCCCAGGGATGCTGCCTGCAAGTGGAGACCCAGGAAGTGAGTGGTATGATTCGGTCCACATCCAACAGCCCAAGAACCAGGAGCTCCAGGGCAGGCAAGAGAAGACAGCATCCTGGCTCAGAAAGACACATATCTTCCTCTTCCTCCTGCACCACTGATGAATGACACCCGACCACAATGAGAAGTGTGGATCTTCTTTATCCAATTCATGGATACAAAGGCTAACCTCTTCTACAAACACTCTCAAGGACACATATGAAATTAAGTCTCCCAATTACCTGGAGATCCCCTAGACCAGCCAAGCTGACACCTAAAATCAACCACCACATATACACCAAAATAAAAATAATAGTGATAACCATCACACCTCCTACATTTTCCTCTATAAAATGAAGAGTGTGGTTGTAAGGACTGAATGTATCATGCATTTGAAACTGGCCTTGGCTGTAATAACAAAGATGTAAGTGGGCTGAAGGGTGTAGCTCAGTAACATTGCACTTGCCCTAATGTTGGGTTCCATCCCTGGAACCACACACACACACTCTCATAGTATATATTTGTTATCATCATTTTTATTTTGTCCCATAAGCACTTCACACTCCACAGTGATTCCAAAACTCAGCTCCTCCTTGCCCTTCTAAACCTGCCCTTGCTTACACTCTTAGGTCAAGCAATGGTCCCTTAACTGGTATTCATGTTCCTAGCTCTATTACTCCCCAATTCATCCTTCAAACAGCTACCAGGGGGCTGGTGAGATGGCTCAGTGGTCTAAAGCACCTACTTAGAACAGGCTTAGCAAAGCACAAGGACCACGGTTCAATCCCCCAGCACCACATGCCAGCCAGCCCCACCCCCTGGTGGGCTGAGTTGGCCACACACACACACA
>NW_004524749.1:5372544-5376197 GCF_000260255.1 Octodon degus
TTGAACCGCGGTCCCTGTGCTTTGCTAAGCTTGTTCTAAGTAGGTGCTTTAGACCGCTGAGCCATCTCACCAGTCCCTTGTTTTGTTTTTTGTAATTCAAAATTTCAGTTCTGATGCTTAATTACTTTGCCGCCACTTAGTCCAGGATGGTATCTACCCATTAAGCATCACAACACGCCCTCGCTACTCTTTAGAGGGCTATAGGATATGCCACCTTAATCAGCTGAACACTTTAAGAAAAACCAGAGACAAGAAAAATCTTTTGTCCTCCTTCTGTTTGCTTGAAAGCAGGACATGGATGTGTAAAAGTGCCCCTCCTCTCCCAGGAAGGACAGAGAGCTAATTAATCACAGAGACAACGCCAGACCTCTCTCAGCCGGTAGAGGGCACCAGAGGACGCTTCCTTGCCAAATAGCTGCCGCCATCGGTCCCTGCCCCGCGGATTCTCCTTCCCACAATTCGCTACACCAAACACTCCGAGACCCGAGTCTCGTCATTTCTCTAAAGTTAATCGTGTTCTTGTTAACATGCTTGTCACTGCGGACCCTTGTGTACGCGAGGCGCTCATTAGTTAGTGACTCTGTAAGGGGCGGTGTGAAGAAGCAGGGCCAGAAAGACCCGGCAAGGACCGAAGCCACCAGAGCGGTGACCTCGCCCGCCCGGGGGACAGGCTGAAGGAAGGAGAGGCTACAGAGAAAGCAAGGCGAAGGATGAAGGACCGTCTTAGGGAAGATCTTCACCCTGGTCTACCAAACCAGCCCCTTCAGAGCCAGAGCCCTGACCCGGAAAAGCCCTGCAAAGAAAGGAGAGAAGGCGTTGGAGAAGGGGAAGAGAGAAACACTGGTGCAGGCAGAGGCAGAACAACCCTGGAGAAAATGGAAATACGGAACTCCAAGCCAGGTGCCGGAGACTTAGGGGCTCTGTGCATGTTTGATAACTGTGTTCTTCTGGCGACCCGATAGTCATAAATATATTGTTCAGTACTAGGGATTGAACCCAGGGCCTTTGCACCCACCGACATCCTGAGTCCTTTTTTATTTTGTTTATTGGTTTTGTAAGACAGTGTCTCACTGAATTGCTGTTATTCAGACTGAGCTCAAACTTGAGATCCCTCTGCCTCAGTCCCCCAGGAAGCTGGGATTACAAACATGCACCAGCCAGTGCACCCTGAAATAACTATTTTTATCAAGCTTTAGAAAAGTACAGGAGCCAGAGAGATGGCTCAGTAGAATAAGCACTTGTCTGGCAAGCGCAAGGGCCTGAGTTCAATCCCTGGTTCAAAAAAAAGAAAAATACAGAATTTTGTTTTACTTTCTTAAATCTATATTGTTTGCACTGCCTTCTTGTATTTTGTATTTTGGGGAAGGAGCAAATATAACTAATAGAATGTCTCCAAAGCTGGATCAGTGTGGAGGAAACACTTCTCCCAACTAGATTTGAGAGGCTTCCACTTGGCTCCCAGGAGGTGGAGTTCCTGGCCTATTCCCCATGGCCACCTTAGTAAAAATGCCTTATGGGATGGGGACAACCGATTCATTTTTATGGTCTGAGTTCACAGTCATACATTAGACTTCCAAAACAAAAACCCAGAACTTGCACACAGGAATATGTGTGGGTGGAAAATTTAATGTTACAGTCAGCAAACTTACTCAAGGTCACCTAGGGGTTTTTGCTTATACATGTCACACATGATAGCTAGGCAAGCACTCTACCACAGGGTTATATCCCCAGCCCTCTCTAGGTTACCTAGAGAGCTAGGGTGTGGCTCAGGAACTGGCTGGTTCCTTGTAGGTTTCTCCATAGGGCCTTACTTGAAACAAAACCAATGACTTTGAGAAAGAATCTTGATAGTCACTGAAAGGGGCAGCAGATTCCTCAGCCCACACCTCCTCAAGCATAGTTGATTGCCCCTAAGCATATCTGCCCACTAGTGGCTGACAACATTTTCATCAAGTTGGTGTCTCCTGACAGCCATGCCAGGAAGTGGGTAAATGAGACCCTCCAGATCAAAGGAAGGGGTTGCATTCCTTGAAAAAGCCTCCTCACCTCTGTGTGATTAATACAGCTCTAGATCCAAAGGCTCAGCCATGCAAAGTGGCACAAACCATAATCCCACCACTCAGCCAACTCAGGAAAAAGAATTCAGAGTTCGAGGCCAGCCTAGACTACACAGCAAGAACAGTCTTTCAACACAAAAACAGCTGGCTGTGGTAGTACATACCTGTAATCCCAGCACTCTGGGAGCTGAGACAGAAGGATGAGGAATTCAAGGCCAGCCCTGAGCAACTTAGTGACTTTGTAAGACCCTATCTCAAAATAAAGAATATAAAAAGGACTGGAGATATAACTCAGTACAAAGGCTCTGGGTCCAATCTCCCTGTATTTCTACAAAGAAAGAAAGAAAATCAGGTGCAGTGGTATCACAGACAGCTGAGTTAGGTAGAAACAGTATAGGCGGTCAGCCAGGGCTGGGCCTTCAAGAGTTGGGGCAGATGGGGCCGGGGAGATGGCTCAGTAGGATAAGCGCTTGACTGGCAAACGCAAGGCTCTGAGTTCAATCCCCGGTTCTGCCAAAAAAAAAAAAAAAAAAGTTAGGGCAGAGTGGAAACAACACCGCTATGGCTGGAGGCTTATCTGCTGGAGGCCAGGCCTCAAGATAAAGATGGAATGACCAGGACTGAGATAAGTGGTGACACTTAGTCTAATAAAATCTACATAGACATCAGTCAGCTCAGTGAGTGACCAAGACCTTCAGACTCATCACTCCTAAAAAGTTCTTGGTCTTTGCGTGTGCATTTGTGACGTGACCTGCTTCCCCACTGGATCCATATTATCTAGGCGGCTAAGCTTATCTTATTGATTGATCACAGCTGTAACCCACACTGTCCCCACGTGGTTGTGGTCTTTAAAGCTTCCCCTGAGAAGTGAGGTCCCCAGCAACCTGTTTCAGGTCCCCTCCTGCCTCTCAGGAGCTATATCTCTCCACCTCAATAAATATTTCCTACTATTAATCTCCCCTGTTCCTTAAAATTCATTCTTTGATGTTGGGGAACACAAACTTGGTGGACCAGACATCTAGCAGGTTGGGAGTTACAATATTTCCCTTTTATCACATTTGGAGGTTCTGATACAATTCTTGTATCAGTGGCACACACCTGTAATCCCAGCACTCAGGAGGCTGAGGCAGGAAGATTGCATGAGTTCAAGGCCACCCTTGAACAGATAGCAAGATCCTGCAGAAAGAGAGAGAAAGAGAGAGAGAAAAAAACAGAGAAAGAGAGGAGAGTGAGAGAGGAAGAAGAAGAAGAAGAAGAAGAAGAAGAAGAAGAAGAAGAAGAAGAAGAAGAAGAAGAAGAAGAAAGAGGAGGAGGAAGAGGAGGAGGAGGAAGAGGAGGAGGAGGGAAGGAAAGAAAGAAAAAAGAAAGAAAGAAAGAAAGAAAGAAAGAAAGAAAGAAAGAAAGAAAGAAAGAAAGAAAGAGAAAGAAGAAGAAGGGAAGGAAGAAAAGAAAGAGAAAATAAAAGTAGAACAAAAGAATTTGAAGCCTCCCACTTCACCCTCCTAGATTGCTGGGAGGTGTGATACTAGGCATATGTCACCACTCCCAACTTGAGATCAAATTCTTGCCCTGTCACTAATTTGCTATATTAATTTT
>NW_004524749.1:5381204-5387794 GCF_000260255.1 Octodon degus
TGTCTAATATATAAATCTGAGTTATTGATCTGCATCATTCAAAACTCTGAAAACGATAGGAACCACATTCAAACCAAACTAACAAAAAAGCAGGCATGTACTGGCTCATGTGAGTCATCTAGGAGCACTATTATGGATAAATCCAGTTGCCCAAACAAGTTCACTGGAAAGACGTCACTCCTCTCAGCTCCAGTACCCATGGTGGCTTCCCTCTCAAGGAAGCCCTCACCAGTGGTAGAAAGACTGTCACTAAGAGATTCCAGGTTTAATCTTACACTTTTATTAATCACAAATGGAGAAGCTGGGCATGGTGTCACATACCCGTAGTCCCAGTACTCAAGGGATTGAGGCAGGAAGATCATCATGAGTTCAAGGCTAGCCTGAGCTACATAGGGATTTGAAGGCCATCCCCGACTACATAGTAAGACCCTGTCTCAAAAAAAAAAAAAAAAATGGAGGTGTGTATTTATTTCTTAATTGTTTCATAAAAAGTTCAAGGAAGGCACTTGTTGGACTGGTTTAGGTCCTATGCCTGCCCTTGAACCACGGGCTCAGCCTAGAAACTGAGGGTTGGATCTGTCCTGCCTGTTATGCTTTAGGTCTTATATGTCTCCCAACACCCATTTGTTGAAGGCATGAGTCCCAGTGCTGTAGCATTCAGAGGTGGACCTATGGGAGGTGACTGGACCATGACAGTTCTGCCCTTGTGGTTGGATTACTCTACTAACACATTCATGACTTAATGGGCTTGGGAGGGGCTTTACTGTGAAAGCAAGCTCTGCCTCTTTGCTTCTTGGCTGCTGAAGCAAACAGCTTTGCTCCCCACGTACTGCCTGCCATGATGTTCTTCCTCACCTTGGACCCAAAACAACAGAGGCAGCCAACCATGAAATGAAGCCTCTGAAACCACGAGCCAAGGTCCAGTGGACCCATCTCAGGCATTTTACTGCCACAACAGAAAGTGAACATATCACCCAATCATGGAAACTAAGGGTGGGTGAGAAAAGGACTACCCAAAAAGGACAGATACCAGAAGACGGGATATTAAGTAGTCAAAATCCATTGGCTTCCCTAGTATCATTCTGCCTAATGCCCCTTAGTGAGCTGTCTATTCATTGTGATGAACTCTCAGCTTCTTGATAGAAAACATAAGTCTTCTCATGATCAGATCCTTGTTCTTGGTGTAGCCTTGCTTCCATGTCATTATGTGATGTGTATTGCAGGCTCCTCCAGCACTTCACATCATGCTCATGCTTCACATAGCTTTTCTTGTTTCTTTCTTTTTGTTTTTAAGACAGTCTCATTACATGGCTCAGATTGGCCCTAACTCCTGGGCTGAACTGACCCTCCTGTTTCAGCCTCCATAGTAACTAGGAATATGGGAGTCCCTCACCAAATCCAGTCTTGCATCCAATCGTGGGTCATACACTCAGTTTTTTAAATACCCATGCCAGGGAACTGGGCAAACAACTCACTATTAACACACTTGCCTGAGTTTGATTTTTCAATACCATAAAAATAATAACAACAACAGAAAGAAATACCCATCTTCGTTCGTTGACTAATTCTTTTAGGGGAGCATTAATGGGGATTGAACCCAGGGCCTTCATACCTAACTATGTCCCCTGGCCTTTTATTTTAAGAATGGGTCTTTCTTAATTCTCCAGGCAGGACTGGAAATTTCAATCTTCTTTCAGTTTCCCAAAGCACTAGAATCACAGGCATGTATCACCACACCCAGCATCCCACTTACTATTAAAGGCTGAATTTAGGTCTTCTCAGATTGGTAATATCTTACGCTGTTCCTGAACTGCAACATTTTATCAATAGCAAAGAGTTTGGCAGAGTACAATGGTCACCCAGGGATGTGGAGACTCTCCTTGAAAGAAGAGTGGTTGTCTCCATTTTGAGCCTGACCCTATTTCATGTATTGATATGTACAGAGCTGGCTAGGATTTTTCTTTATCCCTTCAGTTGGCTTTAAAGCAATGCATATTGGGCTAGCCAAGGTGCTGGTGGCAAAGTCTTTGAAGATGGCACACATGTTTTCCTGATAACCTGCCCCTGCTGCTCTTTAATACGGCCAGGTTGAGACAGGATGAAGAGCCAATGAGAGCTTTAGCTGGCATCAGAGCTTTAAGATAAGAGGCTATTACTTCCTAGGGTTTGGAAGATTGCACATCATAGCTAAAGCACCGGACCCCAAAACATTAGATACTACTTCAATAGTATAACACAAATTACTTTTTCTGCATAGCCTTCTCTCTGCATATCACAGAGGTAAATGCGGGCCTCCTACCTAGCCCAACTGACAGAACTCACCTACTTCCTGCAATTCTTAGTCATTCATCCTCAAGCCACTCCTCCCTCATGACTAAATAAAACCCAGTTCAGCCCTGGGTCAAGGCCTTTTGTTCCAGATAGCCATCACCATGGCTGGACTTAGGACCCCTTGGCTCCCCATAACTATAAATATGTCTTTGTATCTTTATTCTCACTATGGGTTGCTCTAGAAGTGGTAACTTGATGGGATTCCAGTAACTTCTCCTTGGGATTACAAATATAAACTTCCTGGACTGAAACAAGGACCATCCTACACAGGGATGCCTGAATTCCTAGATCCGTGAAGGAATGAGTGATGGGGAAGAGGAGGAACTCTGACTGAATTGGTTTAAAAGAGAAATTTGCTGTCTCATAGAACTGAAAAGTGTAATGTAAGAGCTGAGTGTGCTCTATGCACATAGATAAGTGCATGGATGGATGAAGGAAGGATGGATGGAAGGAAGGATGGATGGATGGATGGATGGATGGATGGATGGATGGATAGATGGATGGAAAGATACATGGACTAGGCATGGTGGCACAAGCAGAGAACTGAAGTCCCAGCACTCTAGGAGTTCAAGTTCAAGTTCAAGCTCAGCATGGGCAACTTAGCAAGAACCTGTCTCAAATAATAATTTTTTAAAAGGGGTTTAGAATGTAGCTCACTGTGAAAGCATTGGGTTTAATCCCAGTAATATATATATATATATATATATATATATATATATATATATATATACAAATACACTTGCAAATAAATAATAAGCCTTTCCTTTTCCAGCTTGTGAGAAGCCAACTACAGCAACAACTTTCCCATTGTCCTTGAAGACCATCTATACTGACCTATCTTTCCAGAAGCTAAAGCCCTATTTGCATGGACATAGTCCTGACCACTTTCACCTTGCCTTTGAGGCATTCCTGAACCTCACAAGGAGAGATCTGAGAGATACCATGCCCCAGGGGAACAACCAGGATGTCCTTAAAAAGAAATCAGGTATTTTTCTCCCTGTATGGATTAACTTCCAGGCAAATGGCAGCATGCCTGCCCCAGCTGGAAGCGGATGAGAAATCCAGTTCTTAAAAGTCCTCAGAGACCTTAAATTTATTGAATGAGCATTTTGCTCCATTCCAAAAGGAAGCAAAATGAACCACCCAATTTCTGAACTTTTAAGGACCTACAGCCTCCTTCCTTTGATTTGGAAAGAAGCTGAAGGAGTTCAGCCCCTCAGGAGCCCTTAAAAGGAGCTCCATCCTGCCTGGAAGCCTCACTACCTGCTGGGCACCCTTCCTCGGGAGGAATGTGGAAGGCAGTGTGGAGAGCAGAGCCTAGACAGTCAGCCTCCTAACAGGCACCTCCTACCAGGAGCAGTCCTGTTTTGCAGGGTGAATTTCCATTGGGAGGGAGGGGAAAGGAAAACAGAGGTGTCTAAAAAAAAAAAAATTTGAAAGCAGCTCCCAAAGCTTGGCTTCTCCCCAGGAATCTGTAGAGGCCCCAAACCTCCAGCTGCAAGCCCAAGCCTGTTTCCCTGCCCTCGCACAGCACAGCACCCCAGGGACAGAGCGGGGCTGTGGGCCAGCTGAAGAGGCCAGGCTTGCCTGCTCCCTCCTTGTAAGAGGGCAGGTTCTCTGGAGCAAAAAGAACCTTTTGTGTATTATTTGCTTTTTGGATTTTCTTTTTTCAGGCTGAATTGCTCTATTTCTTGTCCTTTCGTGCTTTTTTCCTTCTCTACCACAGTCACCGTAAGGACTCAAAAAATTTTATTCAGTTTCTCAGGTTTTTGTAGACAAAAAAGAAGGGTCCCTCCCAGTAGGCTTGGAAGTTTTCTCCCACCTTCCTTTCCCTTCATTTTCTCCAGTTCCCACTCCCCGCTCCTCTGCTTCCTTTCCCGGTTCTTCTCTCCCTCTCGTCTTCCTCCCGCATTCTCCCTCTCTTTCTTCTCCTCCTCTTTCTCCCACCAAAGTGAAGGAAAGGGCCTCTAGGCCTCACCCAGCCTGCAGGGATGACCACAAGCTTGCCACTTCTCCCCAGGCAGATAGGAGGAGAAACGGTCCCCACCTTACAGGCTGTAAAAGAACTGGGCCTTTATTCACAGGCAAGACCTTCGGCTGGAAGCTGGCGTCCGGGTCGGGGCTTGGCTCTGCGGAGGGCCGTCCTCAGGCGAGTGACTGAACTTACCTACAGACTGGGATGCTTCCGCCAGAGCCAGCCAGAGCCATTAAAGCACCTCGCGGGAGGCCTGGGAGGGCAGGGAATGCTTGCTCCGGTTCCGGCTCTGGTTCCTGACTGCACCCGCCGCACCTACCCCTGCCAATCCTCTCATCTGCATCCCTATCCTGTCTTTCAAATGCGTCGTCATTTATTTGCAAACAGGCTTTTGAGATGCCTTGAGAACAACCACATTCAAGGGGAAAGAGCAAGACTGGCAGACATGTTAGCAAATAATTTTAGTTAAAATACTTTTGAAGGCTGAATGCTAGCGAGTTCACACTGACAGACTTTTTGATAGGAGGAGACATGCGAACATCAGCAGAGGGTCATTTTTCTGGAGACTTGGTAACCAAGAACTGGAATCCCGATTCCTTCCTCTCCACCCACTTACTGGGTGACCAAGGCCTTGCTGCCTTCCAAGTATACGATCCCAGGCTCATCCTGATCGTTCCCATAATTCATTATCAGGACTGTAAGTTAAATACTAAATTATTCATGCAGACAGCACAGCGCGGAGGGAGCCAAACTCAAAACCTTCCTGTCTGGGATGCTCGCTATTCAGAAAGCTGCTAAAAAAATGAAGGGGAGGGGGTACGGGCCGAGGTGCACACAGCCCTGTCCGTGTGGGGACCCCCGCGCCTCCAGAGCTCAGCAGGGGGCAGGGGCTGGGGTCAGCCGCGCCCAGGGTCGCCGGAGCAGAAGCTGCCCTCATTTCCAGGGTCGTGGGCAGATCCCAGGAGGCACGTAGCCGCCTTCATCCTCTGCCAGAAGCCAGAGCAAGGGCTTCTTCCGGCCTCAGGGGCAAAACTCCTCCGCTGAAAGTCACTTCTGAGGCCTGAATCCCCAAGCCACGGGCGTTCCTCGCTCCCTCCCCAAGGGCTTTTGGGGAGCAGGCCCTGCAGGGAAGAGGCTCAGCTCTTCAGCTCGGGCTCTGGTCCTTGAGAAAGGCGTCCTTGCCGTGGGCGGCCTCTGCGGCGTCCGGCTCTGGTTTCTGCTCCTCTCCTTCTGGCTGCACCCCCGGCTTCTGGCCCTGGTCTGCCACCTGCATGCCTTTCCTAAAGTGGCACCTCCTAGTAAGAGGACCCCAGGGAGAGAAGGTCTGCGGCTTGCGTCGTCCTCGGATCTCAGAGTTAAATAACCCCTCTCCCTACGCTGTGCAGCAAAGCTGGGCGGTTTCCATGGTCACCAGGCGACACCCTCCACCCCCACCCCAGCCTAAGGAGCCCAGTGCGGTGTGCAGGGCCTGGAGCGATGTCCTTCCTGCTAACGCAGCCGCCGCTTGATCCAGGACTGTGACCTATTCATTCATCCACTTTCGCTTGCGCTTTTAATTTATTTCCACACATCTCCATCCGCACCCCCACCGAGGCACCTGTAAACACCAGCGATGCCTACACCTCTACCTGAAGCCCTGTTACTAAGCAACCAGCTGATCCTCCCTTTCTGTTCCAGGGTCCTTGCCAGTGGACTCACGGACCTCCTGCTTGGAGGGCAGCGCTTACCCCAGAAGGCCAACTCCACCCAGTGGCAAAGAATAGGGAGACCTGAGACGTGGACTCCCCAGTGACCCAAACATATAAGTAATTAAAAGAATGCAGAGATACTGAGTAATATTGTATTGTCTGCCTAAGGCAGCCCCACCTTGTCCACTGCTGTGTTTACAACTCTGAACTGTATGGCTTTTCTTTTCCTTCCAGTACAGGGGATTGGACCCAGGACTTCACACTAAGCAACAACCCCAGCCCTTTTTCTCCTTTATTTTGACACAAGATCTTACTAAATCTCCAAAATCACCCAGGCTAGGCTCGAATTTGTGATTGTCCTGCCTCCGCCTCCCAGCGTGCAGGTGTTACAGGTGTGCACCAGCAGTCAGCTAGGAGGTTGTATTAGTTACAGCTCATTTCACAGAGGGAGATACCAAGGCACAGACAGACTAAACAATTTGTCTGAAGTACTCAATAAGAACCACCAAGGGCTAGGGAGATAGCTCAGGAGAATAAGCACTAGCCTAGCAAGCACAGTGTCCTGAGTTCAATCCCTGGTACTGCAAAAATAAAAG
>NW_004524749.1:5393469-5394525 GCF_000260255.1 Octodon degus
GGGATTGAACTCAGATCCTTGTGTTTGCCAGTCAAGCGCTTATCCTACTGAGCCATCTCCCTGGCCCCACACACATTTATTTTCTTACAGTCCTAGAAGCTAGAAGTCCAGGATCAAGGTGCCAGCAGTCCCCGTTTCCAGCAAGGGCCCTTTTTCTGAGCATGCAGACGGGCTTCATGTATCTGCACATGGCTTCTCTGAAGTGCTGTCAGGAAAAGAATCTGGTCTCCCTGCCTCTTCTTATAAAGACACGAGTGCTGTCAGATCAGAAAGGCCCCACCTGTATGACTTTGTTAAATTACTGTCATAAAGACCCTGCTCCAGATATAGTCACATTGGCAGCTGGAATTTCAACATATAAATTGGGGAAGGGATACAACTTAGTTCATAACATTATGCAAAGGCGATGAAAGTTGATGCACGAAGAAAAACCTGAACACAAGTTTTTGGTGTTTTTTTTTTTTTAATGTATTTAGTACAGGGTGCTCAGGGTCACACTATGTAGATCAGACTTGTAATGATCCTCCTGTTTTCAGCCTCCCAAATGCTGGGATTACAGGCATGCACCACCATGCCAGTCTCAACGAGCCTTGGGGTTGGAACTGGCACTGCACACTGGGGATTGAACCCTGGCCACTGCACTCCTCCTAAGCAGGCGCTTTAGTCTGCTAAGCTATCAGGCCAGCCCTGCACACAAGTATTTAAGGCAGTTCTGTTCATAATAAAAAACTGGAGGCAGGACTGAAGGTGTAGATGAGTGGTAGAGTTCATGCTTACCACTGCATGCAACCCTGAGCTTGATGTCTAGAGCCACCACCAAGAAGAAAATAAAACTGGAGTTGGATGTGGTTGGCACACACCTATAATCTGGAAGACCGAGGCAGGAGGACTGCAACTTCTAACACAGCCTGGGTGACTGACTTAGCAATTTAGCAAGAACTTATCTTAAAAAATAAAAAGTTTGGGGGGCTGGTGAGATGGCTCAGTGGTCTAAAGCACCTACTTAGAACAAGCTTAGCAAAGCACAGGGACCACGGTTCAATCCCCCAGCACCAC
>NW_004524750.1:0-5351 GCF_000260255.1 Octodon degus
GTTAAACTATCATTATTTGCAGATGACATGATACTTTACTTGGAAGACCCAAAAAAACTCCACCAAAAAGCTTCTAGAATGAATACACAAATTCAGTAGCATAGCAGGCTATAAAGTCCGTACTCAAAAGTCAATAGCATTCCTCTGCACATACAACAAACACCACTGAGAGAGAAATAAGAGAAACAATACCTGTTACAATACCATCATGGAAAATGAAATACTTAGCAATTGCCCTAACTAAAGAAGTAAAATATCTGTTAAATGAAAATCACAGTACTCTTAAAAAAGAGATCATAGAGGATTTCAGAAAATGGAAAGGGGGGCAAGGAAGATGGCTCAGTGGAATAAGTGCTTCCCTGGCAAGCGCAAGGGCATGAGTTCAATTCCCGGTTCCACCAAAAAAAAAAAAAAAAAAAATCCTCCTTGGGGCCAGGGAGATGGCTCAGTAGAATCAGTGCTTGCCTGGCAAGCACAAGGACCTGATTTCAATCCCCAGTTCCACCAAAAAAAAAAAGAAAGAAAGAAAGAAAATGGAAAGGTACTTTCTTCTGATAGGAAAAATCAACATTGTGAAGATGGCCATTCTCCCAAAATTGTTGTACAGATTTAATGCAGTCCCTATCCAAATATACCAACACACATCACAGACATAGAGAAATCATTCATAAAATTTATTTATTTTTCTTTTTTGCGGAACCGGGTATTGAACTCAAGCCATTATGCTTGACAGGGAAGCACTTATTCTACTGAGCTATCTCCCAGCCCCCATATAATTTATTTTGAACCAGAAAAAAAACTAGAATATTAAAGGCAATGTGGGCAACAAAGCCAAGGCAGTAGGCATTATAATTCCTGACTTGAAATTATACTACAAAGCTACAGTGATAAAATCAGCATCCTATTGGTAAAAAAATAGACCAGAGGATCAATGGACTAGATTATAAGATACACAAACAACTACAAACACACATTTATCTTCGACAAAGAGGACAAACATACTTACTGGAAGAAAGATAGCCTTTTTAACAAATGGCTGCAAAAGTGGCTCTCTACATGCCAAAAACTAAAACGGCCCAAGTCTATCACCATACACTAAACTGAAGTCAAAATGCATTAAAGATCTAAACATTAAAGCAGAAACACTAAATCTCCTAGAAGAGAAAGTAGCTAGAAATCTTGAAGACATAGGGGTAGGAAAACAGTTTCTGAACAAAAATCAAACTGCATGGGAATTCTTGAAAGAATTAACAACTGGGACCTCCTCTTATTAAAAAGTTTTTGCACCTCAAAAGAAATTACCAACAGAGTGAAAAGACACCCCAAAAATTTGGAAAATATCTTGACTAATAAACACTCAGACACAGGTTTTTTTGTTTTTTTTTTCACAACCAGGGATTGAACTCAGGCCCTTGCACTTGCCAGGGAAGCGCTTATTCCACTGAGCCATCTCCCTGGCCCCCTGTATTGCTTTATGTTTGTTTTTTTTTTCTATACTTCATGTTATTCATTTTTGTGAAAATAAAACCTACAAGTTGGAAAAAAATCATAACCAACAATCACTCAGGAAAAGGATTTCTATCTAAACTGTATAAAGAGCTAGGGCTGTCCAGATAGCTCAGCAGATTGAAGCACCTACTTAGGCAGTTGCAGGGACCAGGCTTCATTCCCAGCATGCTGTGCTGGCCCTGCCCCCAGGGCACACTCAATGGACACCTGAGAAAGGGAGTGGTGGTGCATGACTGTAATCCCAAAGCTTGGGAGGCTGAAAACAGGAGGATCACTAGGAGTCTGATGTGTGGAGTGAGACCCGTAGACCCTGTACTAAATACATTAAAAAGTAATAAAAATAACACAGTTCTTTTATTTTTTAATATTTTTGTGGAACTGGGGATTGAACTCAGGCCCTTGCGCTTGCTAGGCAAGTGCTTATTCTGCTGAGCCATCTCCCTAGCCCCCAAAACAGTTCTTTTTGAAACATAAATTGTATAAAGAACTGAAAAAAATCAGTCCCCAAAATTTCAAAACCCAATCCAAAAATGGACATCTGAGATGAATACACACTTCTCAGAGAAAGAAATACAAATGGCAAATCAATATATGACAGAATGTTCCACAGCCCTGGCTATTTGAAAAATGCAAATTAAAACAACAGTGACATACCATCTCTACAGAAAGATTGGCTATCATTAAAAAATCAAATAATAAAAAAATAAAAAATCAACTAATAACAAATGCTGGAAAGGCTGTGGGGAAAAGGGAACCTTTCTCCACTGAGGGTAGGAATGTAGACTGGTACAACCACTACAGAAATCAGTGTGGAGGGGCTTCAAAAACTAGGACTAAAATCCCATTCAATTCAGCAATTCCCCTCTGGATGTTTTCCCAAAAGACCTGTAAACATCATACCATAGTGACATATGTGCACCCATGTTTACAGCAGCACAATTTGTCATAGCCAAATCTTGGAAACGACCGAAATGTCTATCACTTGGAATGGATAAGAAAGATTTGTTGTTTTTATATAATGGAGTACTCCTCAGCTATAGAGAAAAACCAACACAAAGCCTTATAGACAAGTGGATGCAAGTAGAGGCTATATTCACAAATGAATCGTACCCACATGTGTAAATATCATGTTGTCTCCCTAGTGTAAGAAACTAAAAGAATAAGTAAAACCTGAAAGGGATAATTGATATAGTAAAATGGAAAGAAACTGAGTTTAAGAATTAAACAATATGGGGCTGGTGAGATGGCTCAGTGGTCTAAAGCACTTAGAACAAGCTTAGCAAAGCACATGGACCAAGGTTCAGCCCCCAGCACCACATGCCAGCCAGCCCCGCCCCCTGATGGGCTGAGCTGGCCACACACACAAACACACACACACACACACACATAAATAAAATAAATAAATTTTTAAAAAAAGAATTAAACAATAAAGAGGAGAGAAAGGAAAAAGTTAGGGGAAAATGAAGGAGAGAAAATCATGAATGTATATATACAGGACCCTGACATGATTGTACTAATCATTTCCATTAGTTATTTGAAAATAGTAGTTAATATTTAGAATTTTCACCTTGATTCACTCTGTATCCTGAAATCTGTGATCTGAGCAGCTACATTGAAGACTACAATGTGTAACACAAAACCCATGTTGAATACTTCTCATCTTGGTCTTCTGAATGTGCTGCCTTCCTACTTCACCAGAGAGAAGTTAATGGCTGCACCCATGAATGTTAATAGTTCTGTTTCTTGGCTGCTGGGGCACACCAGGCTGCTCTGTAGAGTCTCCTAGTACCTGCAGGTCCTAGAGCAACAGACACAGATACTCTGGCCTTCAGAGCATCAGATATTGGCTATGGATCCCGAAGTCGGCGGGCTCCAAAGAAAACACCTGTGTGTTAGGAAAAGCCTTGTGGGTATATTTTATGAAATGATAGTTCGATGTTAGAGCTTGGTGAAGACTACACGTTTCTTGTTAAAATCAATTTTATAATACTCTTACTTTTCTAAAATGTAGTTGTCTTTTAGCTCCTCTTTAAGTAGTGCTTCACTATGAAGTACAATAAGAGACTTGTTTCTTTTTTTTTTTAATTTTATTTATTTATTTATTTGTGTGGGTGTGTGTGTGTGTGTGTGTGGCCAGCTCAGCCCACCAGGGGGCGGGGCAGGCTGGCATGTGGTGCTGGGGGATTGAACCGCAGTCCCTGTGCCTTGCTAAACTCACTCCATGTAGGTGCTTTAGACCACTGAGTCATCTCACCAGCCTGAGACTTATTTCTTAATTCTACTTTTTTTTTTTTAGCAGAACCAGGGATTGAACTCAGACCTTTACGTTTGCCAGAGAAGTGCTTATTCTACTGAGCCATCTCCCTGGCCCTTTAATTCTGCTTTTATCTGTACATATATAACAGCCTTTGGTTGACTCATGAAGTTACTAAAATTTGACAATGAAAAGACAGAGATGTATGTCTTCCAGTAGATGGCAACACAGGATCATGTCATCAGTACTGGGATGTACCTTGTAACCCTGTTGAAGTGAGTTCAAGTGAATTCAACTAAAATCTTTTCTTTTCTAAAAAATTTAAATGCATGTTACTTCTGAGCTCCAGATGATTTCAGGGATGGGCTTTTGGGTATTTTGTTTACTTTGTAATAGTAACAATAGATAAAAAGTGGGGAGTTTGAGTAGAAAGAAGAAAATTTAGGCAACAGATTACATACTGAATTGGATGTGTCAACAATTCTTCAGGTTCCCTTCATTTGATGCTATGTTTATTCTGTCAGATCTATGCACATTGTTATTAGTGGTATAATGATCATGTATTCTTTTATTAGTACACACTTGCAGTATGTAGAGACTGCATCCTTCCAGGGGAGGTGATACATGTAGGTAACACAACTTAATTCCTTTTCTTATCTTCTTTCCTGCTGCTCCATCTCCTGGTCCACCTGTATCTTAATATACAGTAGCTTCAAAGCCAGAAGAATGTCAGAGCTTAGTCAGTCTGCCTCATTCAAGTCCCATCTCTACTATTTATTTAATGAGTGACTCTCAGGTTAGCTTCTATCTCTGTGTCTTCACCTCCTAATCTGTAAAATAAGGATTAATAAACAGAGTAAGTGTGTGGAGCACTCAACACAGTGCCGGGTAGACAAACCATCATCTGCATGATATAGGAAGTCTGCTTAAACACATTTTTTTTTTACCATATTTTATGAAGAGGTATAGTTCTGAGTAGCAGTCAATCTTAGACAGTGGGGAAAATATTTGGAGGTCGGGCTGGTGAGATGGCTCAGTGGTCTAAAGCACCTACTTAGAACAAGCTTAGCAAAGCACATGGACCACAGTTCAATACCCCAGCACCACATGCCAGCCAGCCGCGCCCCCTGGTGGGCTGAACTGGTCACACACACACACACACACACACACACACACACACAAATAAATAAATAAAAATTTAAAAAAAATTTGGGGGCCTAGAGTGTCAAATGACACAGATTTTCATTTTGATTGGGTATTCTGGTTGATGAATCATTCTAATTGCCATTGAAAATCTTTATAGTTGGGCCAGGGAGATAGCTCAGTAGAATAAGTGCTTCTCTGGCAAGTGCAAGGTCCTGAGTTCAATACCCGGTTCCGAAAAAAAAAGGAAGAAAATCTTTATAGTTGCTTATTTGACAAAAAAGTTACATAAGGGAAATTTATCCAAAGAATTTTTTTTTTTACCATTGTATCTCTCTTTTAAAATAAATTTTATATACATCTGAAATTCCAGTCCATGGGCTGGGGAGATGGCTCAGTGGAATAAGCACTTCCCTGGCAAGCGCAAGGGCCTGAGTTCAATCCC
>NW_004524750.1:5566-6391 GCF_000260255.1 Octodon degus
TCACTTGTCAAAGAATGAAAAAACTGAGGGGCAGGGGTGGAGTACAGGTAGAAGTCAAAGGCATAACAAATAATGGATGTGTTATAATGGGCTGAAGAAGCTGGTCTGAAGTTGACAAGCCTGCTATTTCAGAGGTTCAAAAAGTTTATGTCCAAGAGCTCTGCACTCATTCAGCCAGAACCCTTCCACCTGCTGGAGGAAACTCAGGTATGCCCTGACCCACGCTGCCTTCTGGCTCTCCCACAGGGCATTTTTCAGACTTGACTGGTACAGCCAGTGGACCACTACCATTGCATGGCCAGTGTCCTGCCCCAGCACAGGTGAGGTCTGGCTCCATCCACACAGCAGAAATGAAAGTGGCTGAAGAGCACATCTGTGGTACACAGCAATGGGAGAGGAAGTGCTTGTCAGCATTAGATAATGACTCCAAAGTGTAGCGTGAGTCCACAAGGTGGATGCCTACTGGCTAGCCACAGTGAGTAAGTAACAGCCAGCTGACCTGGCTTCTGAACAAGCCCTGGGCAGTGTCTGCTCACAGGGCATTTCAGTCTCCAGGCTGGAAACCACCATGGAAGCAGAAGGAGGAAGTGTTATCTGTCCAGCTGAAGCCTGGGGACTGTCATGACTGTCTAGATCTTTGTGATCAGAGGGCGTCACAGCCTCTAGACACCGAGCCTGGGACGGAGAAGAAACAAGATGCTGATTCCCAGGAGGACTGCCCACCAGGCCCGCCTGGCTCCTCAGGCCTCTGCTTCACCGCTTCTTCTTGGTCTCCTTCTTGGGCCTCTTGCTGGCAGAAGGAACAGGAGCCTTGGCCTTCCTTGT
>NW_004524750.1:7189-9306 GCF_000260255.1 Octodon degus
ATTAGTGGGAACTAATATTTTAAGGGCTTTGGTTTAAGAAAATACCTCCATCTTGCAAAAAGGTGGTCCAAGCTACAGCTGCTAAAAATGCCTGAACTCAACCCAGCTTTGAGGTGCCTCAAGGTAAGAAGAAACCACTAGGAATCATGGGTAGGAAATGGGAGAGAGAAACTTTACTTTCCTCAGGTTTTCATCTATTTGAACATGAACTCTCAAGGGCAAGATAATCTGATGTCAAAAATTTAATTCTTTTGGATATTTCTGTCTTTTGACTTTATCATGTAAGTAGATCTTTAAACTTTCTCCTTGAGAATTTATAATAGAATAGGGATTTATCTTGGTGGGCCTCTAAAATGCTATCAACATGCACAAAAACAAAGTCAAAACGGATCAAATATTTAAGTATTAAAACAGAAACACTAAATCTACTGGAGAGGAAGTAGGTAGAGATCTTGAAGACATAGGGGTAGGTAGAGAGTTCATGAACAAAATCCAAACAGCATGGGAAATACTTCAAAGAATCAACTGAGATCTCATCTTTTTGCAAAGTTTCTAAGAAAAAGAAAAGTTTCTGCACATCAAAACAAATCAATGAAGTAAAAGGAGAACCCATAAATTGAGGAAAAATTTTTAATGAACTGTCCCTTAGACAAAGGACTTCTATCTAGAACATATGAATAATTTTTAAAAATCAAGTCTCCAAAATTCAAAGACCCAGTTAAAAAATGAGCATCTGAGTTGAATACATACCTCTCAGATGAAGAAATACAAATGGTAAATAAATATATGAAAAAATGTTCAACATCATCAATCATTTGAGAAATGCAAATGAAAACAACACTGAGATTCCATCTTACCCTAGAAAGAATTGCTATCATCAAGAATTAAAATGAAAACAAATGCTGGAAGGGTTGTGGGGGTAAAAATAACCCTTCTCTACTATTGGTGGGAGTACAGACTGGTACAACCACTGTGGAAATCAATGTAGAGATTCCTCGAAAAACTAGGATTAGCGGTCCCATTCGATTCAGCTATTCCTCTCCTGGGTATTTTTCTGGAAGAACTGAAAACATCATACCACAGTGATATATGTACACCCATTCCTCAACTGAGGAATGGATAAAGATGTGCAATTTTTATACAATAGAATATTACTCAGCTATAAAAAAGATAAACTCAAGGCTTTATCTGTAATGGATGCAACTAGAGAGCATACTCTTAAATAAATCATACCTGAATGTGTAAACATCATATTGTTTCCCTACTGTAAGAACCTGAAAGAGTAAATAAAACCTGAGAGGTACAACAAATAAAGAGAAAGGAGGCGGCGACCTAGCGCAGCGGTTTCCACGCTGGGCTCTAGAGCGCGAGGTCACCGGTTCGTGCCCCCATCCCGACTCTTTCTATTTGGGGCCGGGGAGATGGCTCAGTGGAATAAGAGCTTCCCTGGCAAGCGCAAGGGCCTGAGTTCAATCCCCAGTTCCAAAAAAAAAAAAAAAAAAAAGAGAAAAAGGGAAAGAAATTGTTCAAAGAGAAGGAACAACTGGGATGAGGAAAAGAAATAAAAGAAGGAAGTCAAAAAGAATATGTATATGTATATACACTGGATAGTTTGGATAATTGTACTGCTCATTCTGCTGCTCTATTGAAAGGAGCAGTTAATGCTTAAATTTTTTTCTCTCCTTTTTAATTTTTTGGACCAATTTTTCATGCTTATATCTGGCAATCTTAACAACTAACTTGAAGACAACAGTATGCAATATAACAACCATTGTTGAATTCCTATCATTCTGTTTAGTGAAATTCTATATTGTTTCTAATGTTTTTTTTTTTTTACTATTATTCTTTTTAAAAATGTTCTATTTTGGGTCCAGCCAGATAGCTCAGCAGATTAAAGCACCTGCTGAGGCAGATACAGGGACCAGGGTTAGATTCCCAGGGTGCCCTATGGGCCCAGCACCAGGAGCATGCTAAGACAGAGATTGAGATTGTGTATGGTGGTGCACACCTGTAATCCTAGCACTCAAGAGGCTGAAAACAGGAGGATCACCACGAGTGTGATCTGTGTAGTGAGACCCTGTACTAAATACATTTTTAAAAAGTTTTTTTTTTTTTTT
>NW_004524750.1:10696-11714 GCF_000260255.1 Octodon degus
TTTGCTTAGCTTAGCTTGTTCTAAGTAGGTGCTTTACACCACTGAGCCATCTCACCAGCCCCGAAATCAGGAAATTTAACACTGATGGATACAAACTTTTCATTTAATGTATAGTCCAAATTTAAATTTTTTCATTGTCTCAATAATGGCTTTGTTTTTTCCAGGATCCATTCCAGGGTTATATACTGTACTTTGTAATCAAATCTCTTTTACTTCCATTAATCTGTACCAGTTTCTAAGGCTCTCTCCTCATCCCTTTCTTGACCTTGACATTTTTGAAGAGTAGAGGCCAGGTTGTTTGGAGAATGTTCCTTGTATGGTTTAATCTCCTATTTCCTCATAATTAGATTAAACTATGTATTTTTGGCAATATTAACATATAAATGATGTTTGTTTTTCTCAGTCCAGCATATTAGGAGGCACAGGAGATTTGTGTATCCCTATTTTTTTTTTATGAATTCAGGACAGGGTCTACGGGGTATATAGGGTCTCACTATGTAAATCAGACTCAGTGATCCTCCTGTTTTTAGCCTCCCAAGCACTGGGATTACAGGTGTGCACCACTATGCCCAGTCTGTGCCCCAGGGGCAGGGTCAGCAGCACAGCATGCCAGGGATCCAACCTTGGCCATTGCGCTCTGCCTAAGCAGGTGCTTGAGCCCACTGAACTATCTGGCCAGCCCAGTGTACCCCTAGTTTAGTGATGTTAGATTAGGGCATGGCAAAGAGGCTAAACAATAAGGGTGTGACCTGTCAGTTACAGAAAACTGTCAAATCACTACCAGCATGCATGTGCAGAACAACTTCTGAAGGTACATCTGACTTCTGCAGAAGACATAAAAAATTGTGATTGATTTCAATGTCACTTGTCCTCTTTTCTTAAGGTGGTCCAGGCTATGCCTTCACTTTTCTTTTTATGCTCCACTTTTTCTCTTCTTCTTCTTCTTCTTCTTCTTCTTCTTCTTCTTCTTCTTCTTCTTCTTCTTCTTCTTCTTCTTCTTCTTCTTCTTCTTCTTCTT
>NW_004524750.1:11849-76823 GCF_000260255.1 Octodon degus
TCTTCTTCTTCTTCTTCTTCTTCTTCTTCTTCTTCTTCTTCTTCTTCTTCTTCTTCTTCTTCTTCTTCTTCTTCTTCTCCTTCTCCTTCTCCTTCTCCTTCTCCTTCTCCTTCTTCTTCCAGCTCAGCCCACCCTGAGGAGGGGGTCAAAATGTGGTCCTCTGTGCCTGCCTAAGCAGGCACTTTAGACTGCTGAGTTATCTCACCAGCCCCCTTCACTTCTTTTAAATAAACATTGCATTTTAAAGTTCTCCAACTGCCCCATCCAGTTCTTTGAATGGGACAGCAAGAGCCTGGAAGAACTGGACATCACTCCATTCAGCAACAGCTTGGTTAAGGTGGAGTGCCCCACAATTGCTCACTACACAGTTACTACTCTCCCCTTTGTAGTTAATAAGCAACATCTAGAGAGATACTTTGGGGTTATGTAAATATATTATTTGCTCTAAAATTCTCCCCAGTATTTTTGGCCATGCTGACAATTTTCTAATTCCACCATTTCTTTTATGATTATTGTTGAATTTCTGTGATAAGGCAAGAACTTTGTTTTAGATTTACTCACTTATTTGTATCAGTATGAGTTATGTAATTTTATTTTATTGGTTAAAATCTGCTCTCACTAAAATTTTAAACTTTGTTTAGGTAAGAGAGGGACTATCTGTAATTTTCAACTCACATCTTACATACCATTTATTTGGACTGATAACTTTCACTTTGCTAACTGACCTAGTCTCTATAGCTAATCAGATACACAGACAGCTCCCTTGTAGTAGCTTAATGAAATCTGCAATGTGTGTCCCTAATTTAGAAGATCTGAGTACTCCCAGAGGGCAGATTAAAGTGAACATGAATATTTATACCATAGCCCCTCACTGAATAATTTGAAGTAGATTATAGAATATTCAACAGTGGTTAAAGTTGATAGGTCAGCAGAACAAAAAGTTAAGGGAAAAATGTATCCACTCCCTAAATTAGCATGATCTCTTATTTTTGTGTACATTTATTTAATCTGAAAAAATGGAATGGTACATTTGGTATCTAAATCTATAGGACTTTACTCATGTAGTAGATTTATTATTTTTTGTATTTAGAATAGGGTGTACAGGGTCTCACTGCATAGATCAAACTCATAGTGATCCTCCTGTTTATAGCCTCCCAAGTGCTGGGATTAAGGAGCATGCCACCTCTCAGTGTGCCCCGGGGGTGGGGCCAGCACAGTACACAGGAGATGGAACTCCTGGCCTAAGCAGGAGCTTTAATCCGCTGATCTATTTGGCGGGTCCTCATGTAGTAGATTTAGTAGGTAAAAAATTAGATGTTTTTTATATTATCTTTCCAATTAAAAATGTTGCATCTTTTATTAGTGTTTCACTCATCCTCCAAATTATAAATAACCAAATTCCTAAGAAATTTAACTTTTAGGCAGGGGAGATAGTTCAGTAGAATAAGTGCTTGCCTGGCAAGCACAAGGGCCTGAGTTCAGTCCCTGGTTCCGCAAAAAAAAAAAAAAAAAAAGAAAAGAAAAGAAAAGAAAAAAAAAAGAAAAAAGAAAAAAAATACATTTGAGCCACAAAAAAGAAGATTTAAAAAAAAAAAAGGAAAAGAAATTCAACTTTTTAAAAAATAAAATCATCCCTCCCAAAGGTGCACTTACTTGTTTCTTTGTGAAGTCCCAAGTGGCTGAATTAGCGGTCATTTGGCTGGGAGACAATCTGAGTATGCATACGGTCCCAGGGGTGCAGCTTGGTTACTCAGCACCTTTCTTCTTACAAGGTCTCTATCTTCAGCAGGATGCTTTGAACTGTGAGGATCCTTAATTCTGGAAACAGGAGCAGCCTCCAAAGCTCCGCTCTGGTCCTAGTGGAAAGTTCTTTGGGGGCTTGGGATGGAGTTTAACAGTTGAGTGCTTGTCTAGAAGGCATGAGGTCTTCAATATGAAACACACACACACACACACACACACACACACACACACACACACACAGAGCTTTCTATGCACAGCAGAAATGAAAGGGTGAAAGGCTATAGCCAGCTGTGGTGGCACATGCACACAGAATCCCAGTATGCTGGCAGCTGTGCTAGGAGAATCACGCTTGAGCCCGGGCTGAGCAAATTAGGGACTTAGTAAAATATAAAAATGAAAAATCTCAAAATATAAAAAGGGCTGGGGATATAGCTCAGTAACAAGGTCCCATGTTCAACCCTCAATACTAAAAGGAAAAAAAAGGCTGCAGCTGAGATCAGAATAAGGAAAGCAGCTGAGTTTGGTGAGGGTGCTTGTGTACTTCAGTAGCCGGACAGAGAGCCATATAGTTAAGAAAGGGGAAGTGGACAGTGGGGAGAATCAGAAATCAGAGGGCACAGCAGGGGATTGTGTACAATGTGGGGAGCTAGGGGGGAAATCTGGGCTGTTTCAGCTGGATCCTATTAATCTCCTCAGCTTGTTCACACAAGCTTTGCCTGAAGGACATTATGGAAACCATCTGCATGGGCTGAGGTCCCACCTCCTCCTTTTTAAAGTCTCAAACATAGGTATAGATTTTTATCCCAAGCCATGACTTATGTTGCCACCTTTATGAGACTAGAGTTCCCAGATAATTGGAGAATCTGTCTACCCTTCCCTCCTCCTTTGTCTTCTTTCTTTCTTCTCTTCCTTCTACTTCAAATTTTTGTTGAGGCAGGGTCTCAACTATACATTCCATGCTGACCTTAAACTATGTACCCCAAGCTAGCCTCAAATTCATGGCCATCCTCCTCCCTCAGCCTGCTGAGTACTGGGATCATAGGTACACCTGGCATATCTTCCTTCTAAATCTTTTTTTTTTTTTTAATTTCTGTATTTGGTACAGGGTCTTGCTATGTATATTGGATTCACAGTGATCTTCCTATTTCAGCCTTCCTAGCACTGGGATTACAGGCATATGCCACCATGCCTGGTCTCAGCAGCTGGCTGGGTGGGCCCTAGGCAGGGATGGCTTGGCATGCAGTAACAAGGATTGAATCTGGGTCCTTGTGCTTGCCAGGCAAGTGCTTAAGACTGCTGAACTATCTCCCTGGCCCTTCCTTCTACATCTATATTGTCTGTCATGCATTCTTTTTCCGGAACCGGGGATTGAACTCAGGCCCTTGTGCTTGCCGGGGAAGCACTTATTCCACTGAGCCATCTCCCCGGCTCCTCATGCATTCTTAATTAATTAATTAATTTATTTTGTGTGCGGGGCTGGCTGGCATGTGGTGCTGGGGATTGAACCGTGGTCTCTGTGCTTTTGCTTAGCTTAGCTTGTTCTAAGTAGGTGCTTTAGACCACTGAGCCATCTCACCAGCACATCCTCATGCATTCTTTATCTGACTTTGAATTTTATCCAAGAAAGGCTTCAGCATATACTAATGCTCAAACCTAAACACAGATCTGTGAAGCTAGTGAACCAGATGCCTGCCACTGTCCAATTATGTGGGTGCTGGAAGCATCTCTGAGGGTCTGTGACTTGGGGTTTACATGGCTGTTGAGTTACTGTGACATGGGCTTTGTGGCCGCCTCTCGAAAGCCTACCACTACATGATGCTTTGCACACAGGAGCTTCCCCTGGGTGGTGTTGGCTCCAGGACAGGTTTCTCAGCTGTTCCGAGAAAAGCAGGTCAAGCCAAAGTGTGGATAGTCAAGTTAATAGTGCAGTTGGAGAGTGTGCCCTTTCAGAGAGGTCAGAATTCAGATCCCTGGATGCTGCTGGTACTAGCCCTTAGCTTCCTTCTCTGTACAATCAAGATGTTACCTCAGACTTGCTGTGAGGGGATGAGATAGCTCAAGAGCTTCGCGTACTGGCTGCCAACACATTACACTCTGTACACTTGTTATTGTTAGCAGGGCAAAGTCATTCTGTCTGGAGAAGAACAGGCAGTGGAAAGGAGTCACACCAGTTGCTGAGTACCATGCCAAAGCCCCTGGATGGTGCACCAATCAGTGTCCAGCAGACTCAGACCCAGCTTGAGCACCTCACTTCTCAGCAAAACCCCCTCCCTTTTCCTGCTATGTTCACCCTCATTCCTCTTCTGGCCAGTACAGTCCTGCAGAAGATATCAAGACAACTGAACAAAGATGGGGTGGGGACAGCTTGGACACAGAGACAGGCAGACCTCATCAAAGTTTCAGATGCTCAGGAGAAACTGGTCTTGCTTCTGCTAGCTCTAGCTTGGCTGTCTTCCCTCTCTGTGGTGATGCTTCTGGTCTCAGCCATAACAGCACCTCAGTATCCTTCTCAAGCATGCTTGTGAGGTGTGGGGGGCGATAGAACGTTCCTGTTATATTTTACCTTATTTGGGCAAGAAGTGCTGC
This sequence comes from Octodon degus, assembly GCF_000260255.1. Lineage (NCBI taxonomy): Eukaryota > Metazoa > Chordata > Mammalia > Rodentia > Octodontidae > Octodon > Octodon degus. The sequence goes on from NW_004524750.1 coordinate 16,179, forward strand.
AGCACCAATCCCTGCTTGCCTCGACATCTTCCTGTGGTCCTGGACCTCCACTACCAATCCACAACTAGTCCCACCCAACTGCTTCCACTATATGGCTATTTAGACCCTGTTCACTTCCTCAATAAACGAGACTTGATCAGAAAGCCTGTCTTGTCTCCGTCTCTCGTGTCTCTTGCCCTGTCTTTTTCATCCCCGTTCCTTCTCCAGGTCATTACCCACGTCTCGACTCGCGGGCCGAGTCAGTGAGGAGGTGCTAAGGACAGCACCTGGCACATTTGGAAAGTGCTTCAAATGCTGGCTCTTAGTCACAGCCAGAACAGTAACGGCTCTCCTCCTGGTTGGGCTCCAAGTGCTACAAGGAGAATCAGGGTGCAGCACTCAGGTCCGGCACCCTAAGATCCGAGATGTGAAGGTGGCTCTCTGGCCATTTGCAAAGAAAGGCGGCTTCCCATAAGGACTTGTCACTCCTCTGGACACGCCTCAGCATCCCCAGCTGTGTTAGTCTCTCATTTGCCACGTCATTAATCCTCTAGGTAGGTTTTTCCCTTGGTAGAATGGAAGATGTAAAGCAGGTACAAGGTGATGAGCAAGCTGTACCTATCACAAGGGGGTAGTCCACATAACATGCTTCCTTGTGGACTGTTCTTTGGCTAAATGATGCTCTATTTCCTCAAGTGAAAGGTCATGGTTTAGTTAGCTTGCCCTTGAAACCACTGTTAGAGTAAGCTGGATAAAGAAATCAAATCACATGCACCCACAAAATACAGGGGCCCTATAATCCACCAGGTGTGATACATGGGCAGCGGAAGGAAACCTGACACTTCCCTTGAGTGCTGGTTTAGGCAGACCCACTTGAGGACTTGTAATGAAGGCTGTAGGACAGCCCCCTAACCTGGAGACTCCGGATAGATTAAACATTGGAGCCATTAATTCCTTTTTTTTTTTTTTTTGGTGGAACCGGGGATTGAACTCAGGCCCTTGTGCTTGCTAGGGAAGCGCTTATTCCACTGAGCCATCTCCCCGGCCCCGGAGCCATTAATTCCTTCACAAAATGAAGTATGAAGAACAGCAACACTGGAAATGACTCACACTATCAGAGACCAAAATGGGAATCACAGTGGAGCAGATTCCCAAAGAAGAAACTCTCAAGTCTCGCCCAACCCCCAGACTGGAATGCAGGATGCCCCACCTCCCAGAGAAAGTCCCTGTGGGCCATGGTAGAGCAAATCCTTTTCCCTTCAGTGAGTCAGCTTCGGGAAGCTTCACTAATGTTCCGCCTGCTCCATTTCCAGAGCCAGACACAATGGGTCTCCAAAGTGTGGTAAGAATCCAAAGGGACAAGGGAAAGTTGCATGGAAACTTGCGCAAGCCTACTCGCCAGCATGGCTGTAAAAGAGCTACCCTCCAGGATGTCTGTGCTGAGATAGGAACACAAAACCAGGGCTCAGCAAGGAATGGCTACAGGCATGGGCACAGGGTGGGCGAGGGGGTGGGACGCCTTTCTGTCCTCTCTGAGTCTCAAAGAATCCTGCTCATACGTCTTCCTGCTATGAGTTGGTCCTCACCATAAGGAAACCAAGCCCTGATAGCTCCTAGCTGGTTGGAAAGGCATGTTGACAGCCAACACTGTTCAGGCAACGAACCCCAGGTTCCTTATCCCTCAGGAAGCTTGCCCCCCCCCCCGCTCCCCTGTGAAGTCAGAGCAAGGAGCTAGCTTGGGATACCTTGACGGCCACCTCCTGTCACCAGCTGTGTCAGGCTGAGCGCCGGGGTGTGGTGCTTCTACAGCCTGAGTGGAAATATCCTGGAAAGGGAAGAGAAGCATCATTTTTTCTCACACATCTGATCCTCAATTTTATAACAGGAAATAACAAGTCTCTTACTACTTTTGTTTTAGAAGGTGGCTGACCCTCCACAATAAACATTCAAAGCTAAAAATAGGATGTAACATTATTTCTCACAGCCAGACCAGTTACATTTTCCTTTTAATGAAGAACTCATGTTTTCTGTAGCTTGTGTTCTTAAATGTAGACCTCAACCTTGACTTTAAGGTTCACATGGATTCCTCTTGGGAAATCCTTATTCAGTTCTGAATCCTTATTCATTCTGAAAGCAATGTGTTTAAGTGTGTAACCCAAAAGTGGGGGCAAGAGAAATCTGTGTGTGTGTGTGTGTGCTCACACATGTACCCATGCACACAACGCACCAAGGGAAAGAGCTTCCGACCACCAAAACGCAGAGGGAGCACAGAGTTCACACTGTTTGGATATGCAACTTCAGGAGCTCTCCAGGTTACAATGGGATTATGCCCCAGTAACATCCATCATAAATTGAAAATATTTTAAGTAAAAGTATATTTAATACACCTAACAAGGAACATTGTAGCAATTCTACATGATCTAACAAAATGTTTTAAAAAGTTGTTCTTCCCACTCTTGGGCATTCCTTTATCCCAGAAACATCTATGTTCACATAAAGCCTCATAAATAAATGTTCACAGCCACTCTATTCTTAAAAACCACTAGAGATAATCTAGATGTGCATCAGTGTGTAGCCACTCACTCACTGAAGTGTATGTAGGTTATCAGAATCCCACAGGATTTTACTGAATTGAGGTGCTAGGAGGTTTCATCCTGTACAGTTTCTTTTTTTTAAATGTATTTTGGTACAGGGTCTCACTATGCAGCTCAGACTCATAGTGATCCTCCTGTTTTCAGCCTCCCTAGTGCTGCGATTACAGGTGTGCATCATCATGCCTGGTCTGGTGGCTGGCACAGCATATGCTGCCAGGCTCAAAGCCCGGTTCCTATGCTTGCCTAAGCAGGAATTACTATTTCATATATACAACAATAACACATTTTCAACAATGGAGATTGGTGGTACTCGAAATTAGCAAAAGCTATTATTTCTCACAACTAGTGTACAAGCCTTGCAAAGAGTGTAATTAAAAGATTAACAGAAAAGAGTAGTGGCATATACTCGCAATCCCACATTCAGGGCGCTGAGGTGGGACGGTTACTGGAGCCTGGCAGTCTGAGACTGGTTTAGGCCACATGAGACCCCAGTTTAGAAACACTGGGTGTTGTGGCCCATGCCTACAAACCACCACTGTGGGAGGATGAGGCCGAAGGATCGAAAGTTCTGTACTTTCAATTTAGGCTTGAAAGGTTGGAGACAAAGCTGTGTGTGAGAGACCCTCAGTTCAATCCCCAGGCCTTGTAAGCAAAACAAATAGTAAATACATGAAAAACAAACAGAAGACAACTGCTTTCAGTGATTACACTGGTGTTAGCAGTATTAATATTACTGTCTGGAGCCTTTGTGATGTGTGTTAGGGTATTAAATACAGTTTTACTTGAAATATTTCCTTGGTGCGTTGTGTGCATGGGTACATGTGTGAGCACACACACAGATTTCTCTTGCCCCCTCTTTTGGGTTACACACTTAAACACATTGCTTTCAGAATGAATAAGGAATCCGGAGAATATTCAGAAGATTCTTTAATCTAGGAGTTAATTGGAAAGATTCTCACCCAGAGTGAATAAGGATTCAGAACTGAATAAGGATTTCCCAAGAGGAATCCATGTGAACCTTAAAGTCAAGGTTGAGGTCTACATTTAAGAACACAAGCTACAGAAAACATGAGTTCTTCATTAAAAGGAAAATGTAACTGGTCTGGCTGTGAGAAATAATGTTACATCCTATTTTTAGCTTTGAATGTTTATTGTGGAGGGTCAGCCACCTTCTAAAACAAAAGTAGTAAGAGACTTGTTATTTCCTGTTATAAAATTGAGGATCAGATGTGTGAGAAAAAATGATGCTTCTCTTCCCTTTCCAGGATATTTCCACTCAGGCTGTAGAAGCACCACACCCCGGCGCTCAGCCTGACACAGCTGGTGACAGGAGGTGGCAGTCAAGGTATCCCAAGCTAGCTCCTTGCTCTGACTTCACAGGGGAGCGGGGGGGGGGGGGGCAAGCTTCCTGAGGGATAAGGAACCTGGGGTTCGTTGCCTGAACAGTGTTGGCTGTCAACATGCCTTTCCAACCAGCTAGGAGCTATCAGGGCTTGGTTTCCTTATGGTGAGGACCAACTCATAGCAGGAAGACGTATGAGCAGGATTCTTTGAGACTCAGAGAGGACAGAAAGGCGTCCCACCCCCTCGCCCACCCTGTGCCCACCCAGCGCTGCACACAGCCCAGCACCCCCAAGTGAGCCCCAGTGGCCACACTGCACTTGGCTACATTATGCTTTGGTCTGTTGGGTCTTCTCAGTTCTGAGGCAGGTATTTCTTGTGTTATTCCAGGAAATTTGTGCAACACGAGAGCAATCCTGAGTGTTCTTGGAGGATTTTTTCCTTTTTTTAAATGGCTTTCTGGGTCATGGGTCATGCTTAGAAAGATCCACTCAAAATTATAAAATATATTGTTAAGGATTTTTTTTCTTTTTCTCCAAATGCCTTCAGGGCAGGTTTGGCTGGCTAGAGTTGTGGGGATGGAAACACAGCAACCTGAGCCTGCTTTGTTGAAACAGCCACTTAAGGAACTAAGCTAAGAAGTGGGCCCACTATATTGTTAAATATTTATTTTATTTGTGTGTGTGTGTGTGTGTGTGCGCGTGCGTGCGTGTGTGTGTGGCCAGCTCAGCCTGCCTGGGGGTGGGGCTGGCTGGCACGTGGTGCTGGGGGATTGAACTGCAGTCTATGTGCGTTGCTAAGCTCGTTCTAAGTAGGTGCTTTAGACCGCTGAGCCATCTCACCAGCCCCTATATTGTTAAATAGTATGAGAAAAACAAGCATTTTCTCACACATTGGGCAAAAGCTGTACTACAAAACCACATCCCCATCCACAGTACTTCTTTTATGTAAGTATTCCAAAGAACAAATGAAAAAGAACATTTCCAAGGAAAATGTCGCAAGACCTCTCGACCCAACCAATTCTATTAGTGCCAGACACTGGGCGACATTAACTCTGTGCCTCTCTTCCAGTCTGATCCACTGCCCCACCTATTCAAGATGCCATGCCTCATAGGAAACATCATCAGGCTCAGCACCCCCAAGAACACTGCAACCAGGTCAGAACTGAACACTGAAGTGCCATCAACTGAAAATACATCCCACATTGAGAAGCTGTGAAAAAAGGAGGCCTTGCCTCAACCAAGAATGCCACTGCATATCCTGTAGCCAGTTTTGTTCTGCTTTCAGACAGGTTCTCGTTGTGTAGTTCAGGCTGGCCTTGAGTTCACTACGTAGCTCAGGCTGGCTTCAAAATTACAGCGATCCTCTCTACACCAGCTTCCCAACTTCTGCGGTTACAAATAGGTGTACACTGTCACAACTGGCTTAACAACCTCATTTTTTAATGTGTGTGTGTGTGTGTGGCCAGCTCAGCCCACCAGGGGGCGGGGCTGGCTGGCATGTGGTGCTGGGGGATTGAATTGCAGTCCCTGTGCTAAGCCTGTTCTAAGAGGTGCTTTAGACCACTGAGCCATCTCACCAGCCCGACAGCCTCATGTTTAATGCTTCTCACTCCTCAGAATTATAAAGAGGCCAACGTCATCACCCATACCGTACTGGCAAATTTTATAGTAAGGTGGCACATTGAATGTGTATAAACCTCAAAATACTAAGTGGAAAAATTAAGACATGATTCATCATTCGCCCTGAAGATCATGGCTCACACGGGAACTCTGCCCAGCACTGCATTTATCTGACTGGGGTCTGCTGATGCTGTCTGCCTGCACTGTCAGGCCTCCATGGAACCTCTACAATTGTAGCAAGCAAGCAAGGACCAGCAAGCCAGGGGCCCCAGACAAGGACTGAACTGCTCACATTACACATAAGTCAGTCTGTGTGCATTTTTAATAATTACAGGATTACTGCTGCAGTCTTCCCACATCTGCATGGCTTTATTAAAAACAGGCTATAATTAATCTCAACTCTTTCCAAGGTGTTTTTCCTTTACTAAATATTTCAGTTTGCTGAGTACTGTATAAGTCAATTCCAACTGTGAGGCAAAGGGCGCAAGAGTAGTGTGGTAAGCCAGGAGGTCTTGAACAGCTGTGAGTAGAGGGGGAGAAGGCGGAAGCGTCTTACTGGATACCCTAATACCTGCATAAACTGCTGCACTTCACGAGCGAAAAGAAAAGCAAATGATACGGATTTAAGACACCCAGACAGGGGCCGGGGAGATGGCTCAGTAGAATAAGCACTTCCCTGGCAAGTGGAAGGACCCGAGTTCAATCCCCGGTTCCGCAAAAAAAAAAAAAAACAACACAAAAAACCAAAACAACACCACCCAGACAAACCAGGCCAAGTATGTCACTAGCAAGCAACCCAAGATTCCAGAGATCAGCAAAGTATAGCTCACAGATCAAATCCGTCTTGTAGGACTTCTGTAAAGTTGATTATGAGTCTTTCAAAGACAAAAATATTGTGTAGCACGTGAAAATTACATGAAATTAAAATGTTTCCTGGACATAGCTTTTCCACAGCTAAGGATTTTATTCTATGAAAGAATTAAGCAAAAGACAGTATAGCCCACAAGATCTAAACTATTTACTACCTCTGGCCTTTACTCAAAGTTTGCCAATCTTTGTCCCAGTCATCAGGGTAAGTAAGTTCTGGTAACATTGTCATGGAGAAAAGATTATACACGGATGTGCCACTACAGTGACACTGTGCGCAGAGCTGGTGCACCACATATGTGTGGAAGAGGGCCCAGGACAGCCGCACCATGCTTCCCAAGTGGCGTTTCTCCTCAATTTTGCTGCCTGGTCTGTGTGTGTCAGAGAGGAAAACAGTAATTCGTCACCATGTTAGATTTAAAAGCATTTAATGACATCGCATATATTTAACAGGGCAAAAGTTGAGCGGTACAGGTCGTACGACGGAGCACCAGGCCTGAGCGACCACTCCCTGTTCAGGCCCAGCCTCTGGAGTTCATTCCTATCAATGCCATTTTGATTGTGCAGTAAGATGAAAATTTGTCATTACAATAGTTACAGTGACAGAGAAATGCACACTATGTATCAAATAGCAAGGTAATGAAGCAAATTATAACACAGTGTGGCAACGCACGAGCAAGTAACCATTAGAGTAACATTACTTTGTCCAGTAAATGCTTCAGTTCCACTTGTACACTTACCAATGATTTAAAGGGTTTATTATACATCTAGTTTTATTATACTTTGTACTAGAATTATCTCAAACATACAATATACTGTATTTCAGCAAGAAAAAAAAATCAAATTACAGATTATTTAAAACAGTATCAGGTTTCTATTCCTTCTTGTATACCAACGTTCTTAACTGTAGTTTTAGTTGATGCAGAAAAGCTGCATGTCGTGTGTTAGTAAGTGATGCCAGGTACAAATGGTTTGGTCTGTAGATTTAACATGGAGCTGCACTACGGTTGCAGCAAGACCATCATACACGATCTGTCTGATAATGGTCAGACCCACACGGGCACATCTAACAGCCAGGAGTCAGGGTAATCACTGGAGGTAAATGGAAAAGGGTGGTGTCAGGAAATCGGCACACTTGTCTCTGGAGAGCACAGGAAGTATCGTACGAGCACCGCTGCCTTGTAAGCCTACAGCACTAGAGGCGGGTTATTTCCAACACAGCCTCACAAAATTGAGGAACAGTTTAAATAGTGAGATCTAACCTATATAATTTCATTAAAAAATCTTGCCTTCCCTCTGCACCTCAAACTTTTGTAACTTGGAGATAAAGTGTTTAGGTATATCCCCCCCAAAATGCTCTATAAATTAAAAAAACAGAAAATCAACCACTCTGAGGAACATTAGGCACAGAGAGTAATGTGTTGGTTGGTTCTGAGCTTGCATGCTGGAATTTCACTGAAAAGGTGAGAGAAGGGCAGGAGGTGACCCACGGAAAGAAGTTCACTTCTTTTTGCCGAACAGGCTGAACCGCTTTTCTTTGTCTTTCTCTTTGTCCTTCTCCCGCTTGCCAGGACTGGATTCGCTGGTGATGACCACACTGGTGGGTAGGGTCTGTGCCCGGCTGGACGCGGGTGTGCTCTGGGTGCTGGCAGACGTGTCGTGTTTGTCAGAGGAGATGGCAGAGGAGATGGCCTGGATCCACGTGTTCATTTCCTCCTGGACAAAGATGAGAACACAGATGAGAGGGTGGGCACGAGGCGTCCCGGCTGCACCTGGTGGCTGTCCAGTCACTTCTGGGCACTGTTGCTAAACACAGCTCTGCTTTCTCTGCACAGCGCTGTGAACATCGCTCGCCTCTTAGAAGTCAGAGCTACAATCCATGGTTCTACAAGGGCAAAGGCTGGATGACTGGGGAGGTGCGAGGCCTCATCCTGTACAAGGCACTTATTCTTTCTTTATAAAAAGACATCTCTCTTGACAGAAGGAGCTTTTTCAAATTTAAAGAGCTACTTATGCTATTTCTTCATCAACTAACCTCTTTCCTCAACATGGAATACAATCATGAAATAGCCAGTTAAGAGGGACGGGGTACAGCAGGAATCCACACTCAGTTCTGGGGTCACTTCACTGTGCTCACCTGCTGGCTGCGGTGGGCAAGGTTTTCTTCCCCTAACTTTAGTGAATGCTGTGTAGCTGTCCTCTCTGCTCACTGCTTTCCAGACACAAAGACAACCAAACCCCTCCTAATGCTGGTGACTGTGAAGACCAGATGAGAGGCATGACCACTGATCTTTAAAAACATGAATTGCATTGTGAACAAAGCCTGTCATCCCATATACATGTGTACCCACCTAGGAATTTAGGAGAAATGAGACTTGGCAACTTACATCATCTTTGGCTTGGAAGAGGTACTCGTTGCCATCATTTAGTCTGCAATTTCAGGAACAAAGTAAATTACAATTTAGTCTCAGGAAAATAAACATTCCCCAACTCCCATAGTCTATGTGGGACACAAGCAGGCCACGCAATTTACATGAGAAACACAAACCGCAGATCCACGCCTGTCACCAACTGTGCCTGCAGACCTGCACTGGCTCAGCTCAGCCCCTTGACATCGAGAAGTCCCAGTACTCAGCTGGTCCTGACCATATAACCCAGTAGCTTAGTGTTCTAACTCGATGGGGAAACCCAAGTCCCAAACATAACAGCACCTGGATTTGTTCTGGCAAAGATCACCTGGGATTCCTGGTCACCGGTCTAAACTGAATTCACATAAATTCCTCAAAAAATGGATATTTTAAAAATTTTGTTACATTTATATCCCTTGTATTTTCAAATTCCAGACTTTGAGTAAACATGCAAAAAGGGTTCCCTACATTTTGCTTCTTACACATGTCTCAGAATGAAAGAAAGAAACCACACTTAGGGGCCATCAGTGTGACACCAGTGGTGCCTGGATTCAGTCATGCACTCCAAGGCTGCCAGGCAAGAAGGGATGCTGGGAGAGCAGATGGGACAGCCCTTTGCCAACACCCTTACTCTCCAATGCAGCTTTGGAAAGCAGATAAGGGAAGGCAGCCAGGGTCTTGGCTGTTTACTGAATGATGGAACATAAAGCATCGTAAAGGCTTATAAAGAGTCTGCCCTCACTGCTCCCCAACAAAGCATCATAATTTATACCATATGCAACTCTTCCCCCTCATAGTCCTTGGCCTAATCCAACTGGCATGGAATGCACGTAACTAAGACAAAGACTCTCAGATCCCAGAGCAATAGCACAAGCCAATACAAAGCTAAGTAAGCAATCATTAGAATGTTTACTTTTTACATTTTCTTTAGCACTTTTTTTTTTTTACATTTATTTAGTGTGTGTGTGTGTGTGTGTGTGTGTGTGTGGCCAGCTCAGTCCACCAGGGGGCACGGCTGGCTGGCATGTGGTGCTGGGGGATCGAACCGCGGTCCCTGCACTTTGCCAAACTTGTTTCAAGTAGGTGCTTTAGACCACTGAGCCATCTCTCCAGCCCCACTTTTTACATTTTCAAAACCTAAGTTTGTCGGCCCATTTCCAAACAGGAGAACTTCTAAGCATGGATGTTTCTGTGGGGAGGTGTATGTGTGACAGGGAGGGGACATCTGGAGCTCCAGGCAGGGATCAGGGGCACAGGGCCCCTCCCCACCCCATTGCTTCCTGCTAAGTCACCATTCCTCTCCAAGATGACTCACTGATCCGCATCCAGATACCTCACAGCAAATAATAGGAACTCCTAGGTCTGGGTAAGCTGAAAAGACAGGAAACGACTTTTCTGTTTTCTTTAAGCTGTGACAGGAATAGCCACCTGAAGTTCAGGGAGCAGCAAGTTCCAAAATGCATACAAGTGCCTTTTCCCTCGAGCTCTTCCACTTATGTGGGTTTAAAATGCCAGAAAAAAACAGATCACAGTATCAGGGAAGAAAACCAATCCTAGAGTAAAAATACACATACTCCTACTTTGGGGCAAGCAAAAAGCACAGTATCTCTCACCTTAGCTTGAACACGTGTTTTTTCTTTTTGTAATCAAGAGCCACTTCACAGACAGCTTCTTTCAAACTCACAGGAACCTCACTGTGGTAGGGGATTCCAGAAGCAGCGGTCTTGGCATCTTTATAGAAACCCATTTCTTGGTTATTTATGACACAATAAACATTGTGCCAAGACCTGAGAACAGCAGAGAAAGGAATGTCAGGATTTCTACTAGTCTGACCTAAAAATGATATTCAGAAAACCCCCTGTCACCCCTTGCTACAAGTTCTTCACAAATTCTGCTACCAGTGGTAAAGAACTCCTCCAGAGCTTATCAGGATATGGCACATTATTACAGAGGCAGGCTTTTGAAGGTTGCATTTCTATTTGGCGACATATTCTATTAAATGAAGGTACTCAGCTTTTCGATTTTTACTAGTGTTCAGGATTCTCTGCTATGATGGGTATAAGGTGGGCTCTTTATCTGAAACATGCCAACTCTCAAGCAAAAGTTCCTTGTCTTATGTTATTCTTCATATGTCTCATTATGTAGGAGTACTGACTACAGTGGCACAATGCGATCAACTGTCACACAGTTACGTGAGTATACTATGAAATCTTTTCACTTAAAAAGATTCCTCAGTCTCAATCTAGCAAACTCCTAGAGATCAACTACTGAGGCCTCTTTTTGCTGTTCCTATCCATTCTCAGTGAATAAACTGCACTTTTCCCCCAACTTCTACTGTCCTGAGAATGGAAAGCCCAGATCCGACCCACATGCTCTCTGGATGCCTGCGCAGTACCATGCCTTCGGATGGGCTGACTTCCCTCTGCTCACCTGCTTGAGGCTTTTTTGTTGTGGGCCTCCCATTCATGCTTCCGGTTCAGGAAGCCTTCCATCTGGGCTGGAGGCGTCTCCTGGGTTCTGGCTGGCAGGGTGGCAGCACTCTGGGCTGGGAGGGCAGTCTTCGCTTTTCGGTCAGAGGTTGGGGAGGGGATGGGGCTGGACTCTTTTGAGCTTGTCCTCTGCTCTGCAGCACCGTTGACCATTTCGCTTGTGTCCGCTGTTTCTGCCATCTAGGGATAGCAGAGAGGCCATTCAGCAAACCCCATGAGCCATAGGAGTGACCACATATGCTCTAGCTGACTCGCACAGTGGCTGTGTATAAATGCCTGGCACAGATCGAGGCAGTACAGTAAAACCATTGCACACCCCACAAAGCCAGCTGGACACTGAGGACATTAGAAGGTGGGAATGGATTAATGCCCGCCCACTTACAGGGAAAAGAGAAAAGCGAAATGCCATTATGAGTTTTACTGCACTCTACTCCTCTGATCAATACATTTTTTAAAAACATAGATTAGGTCATCTCCTCTTACCGTTACTTTAAAACAGAAAGACAACAGTAACAGTCACACATATTAAATATGAGAGAGAGTGGACGTTATACAGCAGCCACCTTACACCCAAGGGTACCAGCAGAAGGGCTGGAAGTATAAGCGAAAGGGCATTCACAAACAGATGGACAGACAACTCTATCAGAACTACACAGCATTCCCCCAAGAAAGACAAGGGAAGACATTCAACTTCTGAAAATGCTGTCTTGTCCTCCTCCCCTCCCCTCATCATATCATCATAAAAACATGCAGAAATTAGGACGACAATCATGCATTTCACATCTACCATCCCAGTTAGACTTTGGAACTTAGGAGCTGGAAGGAAATGAGGCAAGTCAACAAACATCATTTTAACCACATCTGCCGAAGTCGTATCGTGAGTGGGCTGTAGTTTGTGTTAAAAGGAGCTGGTAAAGCCAATCACAGTCACTCAACACCACACAGCTATTTACCCCCAAACAAAGACAGAACCAGGGCCTTCCCCCATCACGGGTTGGTTGATCACGGTGCCTCGCTGCACTGAGACGAGAAAGCCCAGAGAAAGCCAGGCTCCCAGCCGCTCTGACCCTTCAGGCTGGAGACGTCTTCAGGAGTGTTTCTTCCCAAGCTCAATTAAATTGTAACCCTCATGGCTTTTCGGCTTTGGAAATGCAGTAGGGTCTTGATTCATTATTGAGTTCAACCTGTGTACCATCACCTGTGTACCATTAACTGTAGCAACCCCTGGCTGATACACCCAGGGTGTGGGATTAGCGAGTTACTAAAGCTGGGTGTGGCTGACACTTTAGTGGATTACAGACAACCTGCACCCCTCATACACGGACAAACATGGCGGTGTCAATGGCATACTCATTAGCTATGTCCCCATCAATGCTACTCAGAATCAAACTGACATTAAATTAGCAGCAACGACCTTGACAGGATGAGCTAACTAGATGGGTTACCACCACCATTTGAATGCTCAAATCTGTCAACTCTTGGGAACTGGAACTCTCACTCAGGTCTTATCTAATAACAACTGGGTCAATCTTTCATATCAATAGAACTAGTTCTTTTGGGAAAAGACTGAAGAAAAATGGGAAAGAAGAATCACAAGTTTACGTGATGTCTATCACAACATGGAGTTTAGGGTTGGACTACAGGCTACGAGGTTGAATGTGGTTTCTGATTATAATCTTTTACTTTCATAGAAATGTGGAAAGTGTACTAGAACAGGAAGACATGGGATGTGTGATTACCTCAGCTTTGTGTCAGCCTGTAGACACAAGCTTCTGAGTAACAGGCTCTTTAAACTCTGTCGTCCTCTGTTTTCACTCCTCTCCTACCTCCAATGGGGTTTGCTATACAGCCCTATCTTTCTGCCGCAGCCTCCAGAGCAGCTGGGATTACAGGTGTGTACCACTTCCCCAGCTTCCCCTTCATGTCTAAGGGAGAGGTGCAGGAAGGGAAATAACCAAAAAACAAACCCCATGTCAAAAAGATGTGAGTGGGTTTTCAAGTTAACAGATCTCTTCTAGTGTGAGATTCTTGGAAACCTGGGAAAGTGGGAGTGTAAGTTTGGTGTGGAAGGCCTGAGCCAAGTGTGAGTTCAGAGCGACATGGGGTTAGTATGTACAGAAACGAGCTTAAAAAAAAATTTAGTGCTGCAGGTTTGACTTTAAAACTGCTTGTGACCGTCATGATCCGACAGACGTTTATCTGAAAAAGGTTACAATTTATCATACTTGGTCAGACTTCAAGGTGGGTGAAGGCTGGGGAAGTCTTCTGAGGTAAATTCTGCAGCAAAAATTTTTTCTTTAGAGTTAGAAGGAAACAGAAACCCAAACCAGTATGCAAAGGTAATTAATGTTTATGCAAATGAATCACTAACCAAGAAAACAAGGAAAATAAAAGGAATAAAATGAATTTTAATGGACCTGTGCTTTAAGCATGCCAACAGACAACACACCACTACAGACAAACATCAAAAGCAAATCATAGTGCTATGATCAAACAGTGGGTACATGTGAACACACCCCTCCCACGCCTCCCTACCGCCCCATGTTGCTTCTTTCAGCAATTAGTCCAGAGTGCTTTAGTGGCCAGGCACATCTGAGATACATAAATCAGGAGTGAACATGAATGCAACATGACAACTAGTAGCACAGAAAACACCTGATTGGTTTCCAAAGTGCATGAAAGCAATACTATTTTCAAGTTCATTAACTTGAGTCTCTGCATTATCACTCAAAAGAATGAAATGGCTTTTTCTTCTTCCAATATAATCCAATTGTTAATGAAAAATCTGTTCTGGCAAGCTACAGTTTAAGTCTAGATAAAAATAGCCATGAGAGCACTCCTTTCTCATGTGCTTAGTTTTTTGTCTTCTCAATATAAAAAGCATTAAAACTGGATATTCTGATAATATAAAATTTAAACACACAAACATATATATGTAAACATCACATATATACATACAGATCGGTGATATATGTAATGCAATTTGGGGCCAGAAACTCACATCAGGGTTCCCTTATAATAAGGAACAGCAGTTTTCTCCCTGCTGGAATGAATTTTGGTGTATTTTAAAGCAGAGACCCAGTAACGATGCACAGTACCCCAGAACATAAGAAGCTTGGCATCTATCTATATATCCATCTACAGTCACAAGTAGATAGATATGTACATAGAGATAAGGAAAAACAAACAAGATGCTACACGACGTTATCCTGACAAAAGAAAAAAAGACATGCATCATGAAATGAAAAGACAAATGAGACTTAACTCATGGAGAACACATATCAAAACAGGTTTCTGATTCCACTAAGACATCTAAATATGGCAAATAAGCAAGTGAATGTCTCACAAGGCTTTGATGTAATATGGATTTTGTTTTGATCGGTACCAGGAAATCACTTCATTATTCCTAAGGAAAAGGATTTCTGTTAAAACATTTTTAGTCCCCCTTAGCAGCCAATTACATACCATCTCACATGATTCCTTAATAAAGAACTCCATAAAAAGTCTCCAGAAATTAATGAATCAAGAGGTTCATCTGACACGTACAACAGAGTTTTGTCTACAGAGATACAAAAGTGACCTCTGCAGCCAGGAGGCATGCTGGTGCTCCTAGGCACGGGCCATCAAATTCAAGTAATCAGGATGAACCAAAATGGCTTTTGCTCCATTTGTTTAAGAAATTAAAGCAGTTTGACACCCAAAGTCAGTGACTGAATGGAGAGGCCGGGCAGTCTGGCAGGCAGACCTCCAAAACCCTCTGAGAACCGCACTCATCTAGGTCCTGGCGGTGTGGCTCACGACCAGAACAGAGGCGGCAGTGGTGGCAGCGGCAGCAGCAGCACCCAGTGGGCAGCTCACTCCCACGAGGCAGCACCTGCAGCACGAGACTGCTGCACTCAGCTCAGGACTTGGCAGAACAAGGTAAGAGCTAGTTTGTAAAAAGCAGTAAGTGACTCGGGGTCTTAAAATGTTTGCAATTCTGTACTTAAAACAACTTCGCAAAGAAACCCAGCCTCCTTTTACTTTTGTCATCTATGAATGAATGCACGCTTCATGGAATGTTCAGCTGACTACAGAGTTTAATCATAGTACTGAATATCTCCTTTCTTCTATGCCAGTCTTCCTAGTTACTAGCAAACTACTGCAGGTTAATAATATTTATACATAACAGTATCCATAGCATGATACCATACCTGTTAGGATTTTAGTTTTCTTCTTCATTATGCTGTAATCTCATTTACTTTCAATTACTCAAGTAAGAGTTTCACTGTAAAATCTTAATAAAGTAAAAAGCTCACAATAAATAAAAAAACAAGTATGCTGCTTTAAGGCCAAAAACAAAACAAAAACATGAATTAAATGCAAACAAATATGAAACCAAGAAAAGGTATGAATTATGTAAATTTTTAACATTTTTGGTGATATGGAAGCCAGAGTCAAAACCAATAGGATTTTGAAAGAGTAGCTCTTGACAAATGGTAGTGAACTTCACAGTCCAGACCATGGATGGTCACTGGCTGTCCGTCTGCTATTAAAGTTTTTGTAGTTTTGGTAGGTCTGAGAGCGGTAACTAACCCGTGGAGATCCTTGTTCAGCTGGCAGACCATTCTGGGAAACTTGTTCTCCTTTTGAAGTATCCCTGTTAGGTAAAGAGAAAAAACAAAAAGGACAGAACAGGGAAGAGGAAGGAAGGGAAGAGAAGAAAGAGAAAAGTGTAAGCCATCCTCTTTCATGTGATGGAATTTTTATAAAGCTTGGAACTCTGAAGTGTTTCTAAGACTCCAAATAGGCTATACCAATACCCCAACCCCCAGACCCACCAAATAAAGGTGGCATTAGAAATTTTTGTGGAACTTGTGCCACAACAAAATAATTAGCCCCTGCAACCAGAGAACAGTTCTTGCCCTTTATGCAAAGTCATCCAGAAATTTCAAAGCATCCATGTTGCTCACTCTAGCTACTGAATGACATGGGAATTATGTATGTGTATGTGCTAGTGTGTGCTATCTGCAGGCATAGGTGTTCATTCAGTAGGAAGGGCACAGTATATGATACACTTCTGCAAGCTCCATAGTTAATAGACTGTGGATTAGTCAGTGTCCTCAGGGTGCTTATAAGGACTCTTGGCAGTCAGTCCCATGACATAATAGAAAGAGGCGTGTTGGCAAGGCCTTGCAAAGCAGGGCTTTGAAAAACATGCTCCACAGAGCTCAGCTGTCATCCAAGCTGAGACCCAGCCTCCTACACTGCCCAGGACTCACCACTGCTGCTGGGACTCTGTTTCCTCTGAAACCTTCGTGCTCGGCTCAGGAGAAGGTGGCCGCCTTTTCCTTTCCTCTTCCTCTTGCTGTCTGCGCACTTCCAGTAACTCCAACTAAGGGAGAACACAATGACATTCAGCAGAGGCCTAGACCTTGCTGCTTTTAAAGAAAGCAGTCAGAGAACCAAGAAGGCCTTCGGTCTAGTTTTCTGTACTAGCATTTAATGGACAACCTGAAGGAAGTTCTAACATCGTGACAAAAAGGTAATCTGTCCAAGGAAATGCAGTCACATTCTAAACTGCAGCAAGAGGGCTGTATCATGAGCTGGCAGAGTGCCTGTGAGCTGTGTGTGTGCTCCCTGGGAGCAAGGGTTTAACTTCTGGACACACTGCATGAATCTCCTCTTTGCTGAGGAGGACAAGGTCTGAGCCCAGGGGCAGAAGTATCTAAATTGGACTTTCTGCGAGAGCTCAGGTAAACTTTCAATTCCGTTAACTAAAAATGATCAAGCAATGTTAAATGTGCATACCAATTTTCCAAAATGACCCTTATTCTGTATTACTAACATGGTCTAATTAAAAAAAAGGCAAACACAACAAAACCTCAAAATTCAGATAAACACAAAGATAGAACTGCAAAAATTTTGAAGCCAACACTGTTTAGCTCATACTCCAATAACATAAAAAAGCCACTCTATGAAATACAAATACAATTACCCGGGGCTGGTGAGATGGCTCAGTGGTCTAAAGCAACTACATAGAACAAGCTTGGCAAAGCACAGGGACCGTGGTTCAATCCCCCAGCACCACATGCCAGCCAGCCCCGCCTCCTGGTGGTCTGAGCTGGCCACACACACACACACACACACACACACACAAATAAATAAATAAAATTAAAAAAAAATACAATTACCCATTTTATGAGCAAAATGCAGACATCAAAAAGTATTCTGTTTTAACATAAAAGTACCAAGATACATTTTTAACTTCCCAGAACTGTAGAAACTATAAAGAAAAGTACTTTTATACATTGCAAAGAGCCCATTTCTACCAGGAGGACAACTGTCTGGGGAAAAGAAACGGCACCAATGTACAAGCCCTGCTTAAGTCCTTTATGCTAGCAAAAGATAGGGTTGGGAGCAGGCAGGGTTTACGGCAGCTCAGGACTAACATACTATCTGCAGGGCCAGGGATATAGCTCAGCGCACAAGCATCTGCCTTACAAGCGGAAGCTCCTAAGTTCAACGCAAAAAACCCCAAAACCCATTTGATATGGCTTCTAATCATGAAATTTTGAAGGCAAATTTAAGGCTATGTCCCCTGTAAACCAAAGATTCTGAGATATTGGAGAAAAATCAAATGAAAAGAGAAAAGCATCACCAATAAGTTCCTAAGCAAGAGGCCACTAAGAGTGACCCTAAATCTAAGTGCTTAGGTGATGACTGAGAAAGTACTGGCCTGAACCCCTTCATACATCCTGTTCCAAGAGTCAACAGTGTCAAGAGATCTTCACAAACAGTGGCTACTTACTGTTGTCAGCCTTTCTAGGGCGGAGAACCTCTCATCCCAGGTTGCTGCAGACTTTTCAAATGCCTCGTGGCGCTTGATGAGCTTCTCCACCTCGTCCACACTTTGGCCGATTTCCCGGCTGGATAGGTAGGGCTCCTGTCCAAGCAGCCAGGCCTCGGCCACGCTGGCATCCCTTGAGAACTGATGGACCTCCAAAACTGCACAGGGCACCAAGAACGAGTGAGTGCAGGCCGCAGGCCCCCTGGTACTGCCGCCCTCTGGTGACAGCTACATGCACAAGACATTTACAGTCTCCTCATGTCTCAGTGCTGTCCAGTCAAGCCCAACACGAGCCACAAACGCAGCTTTAACTTTGCAGCACCAATGTTAGGCAGAATAAAAACAGATGAGATTAATTTTAATAAGATTTTTAACCCACTATTGGGATCCAAAACGGCAGTTAAAAGTATGGTTAGTAATGCTTGAATTAGGCCACTTTCGGTGTTTATTCCAATTATGAGCTGCCACTCCCAATACTATCAACCCTACATTACCAACCCTGTGGTGACTCATACATCGCTTCTAAAATCAGGATAAATAAGAGTTTACCTCACAGCATCATTTTTTTTTTTCAGTTAAACTGATGAACTTTATTCTATTGGGATTAAAACTATAACAAAGTTCATCCTAAAACATTTTGCAATGCAAAATTATTTCACTCAGAGTGAAATACTTCAAATTTAATAAATTTGAACACTAGAAATTACAAGCAATTTTCAAAAGCAGTCTCACATTCATAAAACTTTATACATCATTTGAACATTTATACTATTATAATCAAACATGCATCATCACCTCACAGCATCATTGTAAGACATAAATTGAGGAATATGTTTTAAAATTCCTAGAACAATGCCTAGTTCACTAGCAGACTTCAGCTTTTTTTGGTTATCAACATTCCATTAAGATCACCAAACGTGATCTGACACTGAGGTAAACTTTCAACCTTTTTGATTGTGAAACAAAAAATTCTTCTTGAAAACAATGGGCTTTTTTCTGTACTCTCCAGAAAGATGCTTAAGTCATTTCCATGTTCTCCTTAAGAAAATCTAAATCCTATTCACAACCCTGAGACCAATCATAAGTGAAAAATAATGAATATTCCACATACAACTTCTGTAAAAATAGTATCTGGCATGAAATAGGTCACTACCAAAAGAAGCATCCATTGCTCCAAAAGTCATTAAATAATAAGATTAGTTAGACAGGAAAATAGGCTTTCATGCTTTCTGTGGACACCTAAAAGAGCAGAAAGACAAATAAGTTATGTCCTTACTCAGTCTCAACCACTCCCATCGGTCTTCCCACTTGTCAATCATTTCTTTTCTCTTTTCGGTCAACTGCAGTAACTTTTCCTTGATCTGCATGAAAGAAAGGACCGCAGGGACATCTTAATAGAATGTACTATATCCACTTTGTTTTCCTCTGATGGGTCAACTTCATACAAGAAAAATTGTTTTTCTGCAATGAGTACTATTAGGAAATACCTGCCTAGTCTATCCTGAGCGAGAAACGAGAAAGCCGTTTTGTAAGGAGATCAAGGCTGCACCAGACAGAGGGGCTTTCGGCAGCAAATACAGTTGCAGCAGAAGGAGAGCAAGAGGGGCATAGCCCTGGTCTCTCCAAGAAGTCATCCATTTCCATTAAGGAAGTATACAGTGAATTTAGCATTTACATCCTAACCAGAATACAAAATCATTCAACTGAAAATGACTAGGGCAAAACGACATCAGAAAAGGGTGTCAGCTAGATGAGTACTAGAGAAGGTAAGTGAGACCATTTCTCAACCTGGCCCCTATTTGTCTTTTGTGCCATGGAGTCACTGACGCTGAGTCTAGAGTCTTACATAAGTGTTTAGTCTAGGCAGGCAGGAATGAAGCAAGCTTTGAAATATATGTAAGGACTGGGGAGATAGCTCAGTGGTCTAAATGCCTGCTTGCCAAGCTCAAGGACTGGGGTTCAATCCCCAATACTGCATGCTGTGCTGGCCCGCGAACTCTGGGCACGCTGTGCCAGTCACCAAAACTGTGGGAGTAGTGGCACACGCCTGTAATCCCAGCACCAAGAGGCCGAGACAGGAGGATCACTATTAGTCCAAGCTGTGTAGTGAGACTCTGCACCAAATAAATAAATAAATGATTTAAAGAAGTATCTAAGTATGCAGATTAAGGGTATGTATCTAGAGATGATATACATCACATCTGAGGATATGTATAATTCATATTTATTGCTGTGGCATGGATTTTGGTATTCCTGGGGATCTTGAAGTATCCCCTGTGGATAATGAAGGACAGCTTTCCATATTTCTCTGTGTGTGCATACACATATGCAGGACAAAGTCATTTTGCATTTTACCACCAGGGCATCTGTCCCATGGCCCCAAAGTAAAGCAGCATCCTACCTCCTCAGATGCGTAGTGTTTTCTTGCCAGCAGGGACTTCCCAAGCTCAATGCAAGTTGTGAAACTGTCATTACGGGCATCAATTTCAGCTTTGATACCTTGATGATTATTCATTAATAGCTCTACAGATGATACATCCCTAAAATTAAACCAAAACATCTTTAGGAAATCAAGCTTTTCAAATAAATGTGGAGATTTCAAAACACATAACTGACTCGAAGGAAACAATCTGGTGGCACAATTAGCCTTTCAGGGCTGATTTCTATGCAAAGATCAGTTTGAGTCACTGGGGCTGAGGAACAATGACAACATAACTTAAGACCAGCTCTAAAAGCAGATATTCCTAAGAAAGGCTCCTTTTATTTTTGCATGTGTGCTCAAGTAACTTAAACTGTTTGCTAGGCATATTCACGAAAGTCGCTGGAATTCTGTTCAAATTTTTACCTTCAAGTTCAATTAAAAAAGACTCACTTTAAGTTGGTACAGATGCAGTAACACTCCAAGCCATGAGCTGCTACTAGCTGAGAACAAGTATTCCCAAAGAGCAGCAGTGTCTCTGTACTCAGACGTGAAGAAAGAGATACACAAAAAGGCAACCAGCTCAAGAAACACACACTGGTTTGTCTGGGAGCTACTCGTGGACAAAAATCTACTGATGCTGGCCTAGGGGGACTAAGCTGCTTTTTTTTTTTTTTTTTTTTGCCAGAACCGGGGATTGAACTCAGGCCCTTGCGCTTGCCAGGGAAGCACTTATTCCACTGAGCCATCTCACCAGCCCCTAAAGCTGCTTTCTAAATATAATATAATGACAAAAGGTATTTCCTCTATCATGGAACAGTTCATTTTGCACTTATGGCACAGTCAGGAGCTGGCTGGGTAGACCTGGGTCTGCTTGCTCATCAGTTAATTTCTCACTACTTGGTGTGAAAGTCAAATACAACACAGGGAATAAATACTGAATAATCACCCCCACCATTAAAATAGATGTTCATAGTAAGTGACATCTTCTGTAATGTGTATAAAAAAGAGTGGCTTTTAAACCAATAAAGACACACAGGAAAAGAACTCAGAAAAGCCATGTCATTCAAAAGATGAGGCAGCTGCACCCTAAGTACACTGGTGGTTGAAGCTTTTGGTCCACAGACATTGGCAGGAAGCGCATGGAAATGAGGAACACAAGAGGAGAACCTAGGAGGTACTGGTACCTCCACAGCCCTTTCTTCTTGGCATTGCTTTGCAGGACGCAATTTAAGCAGTAGAGGCTACCTTCAAACAAACAGAACCCCAGAGCCAAGGAGCTTTACCTTGGCTTTTCCTGGGCTTCAATCTGCCGAATGACATCTTCCATCCAGAGCATGAGGTCACGAACCATGCTGAAGAAGCGGAACTTATCTCCTGTGTCCACCAGCCGCACCCTGCGGCCCTCACAGGAATCTAGCAGGGACTTCCAGGCTTCCAGGACCTCATTCTCCCGCTTCTGGATGTCATCAGCCTTGTCTCCTGCATAGGCTGCCTGGAGGCGGGCTGCATCCTCCTGTAGCTGCCTCACCTGTGAAGCCATGGGGAATGTGAGTCAAGATCCACCACTACAGCCTACTTTTATCACCCCCTTCCTCCACCACGCCACTTACAAACTAAAGGGAACACTAGATCAAAACAGGTCCTGTGCCCCTTGAGAATGTTCAATTTTACTACACATCCAAGCCATAGAAACTCAACTTTTCCCATTAAACTACATTGCTAAGTTCTCCACACATAACAGAGGAAATTTTATAGGAAGACATGAGCAACTGAGCTGAGGAAGGGTCACCCAGAGCTAGGCCTTGAGATACAAAATGGTATGAATGGTTGGGCACAGTGGCACATTGCTGTGATCCTACTAGCACTCACGGGGAGAGATGGTATGGATGGACATACCCAGATACAGTCCAAAGAAACCTAAGTACTTTAGCTGCTCATTCATGTAAAAATAGAGGCTGAGGCACTCAAATGAGTCTTTCTGGGCCAAATCTGGGCTGTTTTTCTAAATAAAGACTCACAGAACACAGCCCTCATTTCAGTGTCCTGTGGCTATTAAGATGGCAGAGCTACAATATAGCTCGTGGCCCACAAAATATTTACTACCTGGCCTTTTAATAGGTAACACATGCCAATCCTCACACTAGTCAACAAGTTCTTACTAGACCAGAAAAAACTGGAACAGCAGGACTGAACATCTTTAATCAAACTGGCTTCTCTAGGACCATGAAATTCAGGGAAAAAAATATAATTTGCTTTTCAACTAAAAGGTAAAAGATGAAACAGGAAACTGCAGAAATTAGAAAGATAACTAGAAAATAATTACACTGAATTTTTACTGTGGTATTACTACTTTGTTAAATGCCTTTTAAACAAAACCTTAGTGGTAGCCACTTTATACTGGGGAAAAAAGACCAGGCATATTACAATTTAAGTGTCTGGGCTGGGAAGATAGTTCAGCAGATGAAGTGCCTGCCTGGCAACCGCAAGGTCCTGAGTTCAATCTGTGCTACCAACAACAATCCCCCCCCCCAAAAAAAACCCCACCCTTAAAATACAAGAATCCTTTTTTTTTTCTCTTTTGGGATAGCTGGTGAAAATAATAAGGCATTGTTTTGGAAGTTATTATGGAAGGATATAATGACAATACAAACTTATACTAAGTCTTGTAACTTGCAAATGTTTGTGTGCACACATGATTTACTTATCTGTTTTAATCATGGGCATATTCATCTAACAATGTCCAAAAATACGGCAAATTTAGAGCCAGCAAGATAGCTCAGTGGACTAAGCACCTGCTTAGGCAAGCCCAAGGACCAGGGTTCGATCTGGCAGCACATGACACACCAGCCCTGGTCCAGGGCGCATTGGGCCAGCTACCAAGACTAGGCATGGGGGCCGGGGAGATGGCTCAGTGGAATAAGTGCTTCCCTGGAAGAGCAAGGGCCTGAGTTCAATCCCCGGTTCCGCAAAATAAATGAATGAATGAATGAATGAATTAAAAAAAAAAAAAAAAAAAAAGACTAGGCATGGTGGTGCATGCCTGTAATTCTAGCATTAGGGAGGCTGAAAACAGGAGGATCACAATGAGTCCAAGCTGCGTAGTGAGACCCTGTACCAAATACATTTAAAAAAAAAAAAATGGCAAGCTTAAGAACTTTAATGGGCTGAGCAGCTCTCTCAAACAGCACACTGTAACAGAGTATGAGTGTACAAGTATGTTTAATCTGAGCAAACCTTTAGGGCATATTTTGAGAAGTCAAGGAATAGAGATCTCAGAGGGGCACAATGATAGCAACAACGATACTGCCCTCAGGGAGCTCACCACCTACCTGAGTGCCCAGAGCCTGGATGTCATGCTCAAAGGTGGTATGCATTCGCTGTAAGGTCTCCACTGTGTTTTGATCTCTCCCAAGCTCTTCAGGGAGTTTCTTGTGTTTGTCCTGGATACGCCCAAAGATTTCCTTGGCATCATGGTAAAACTTATGCAGTTCATAGGAAGCAGCGAGAATCTGTGTTCTCGTGTCAATGAGCTCCAGCAGGTCAGCCCAGGCTTCATTGAGGCCATCCTTCCACTCAGCGATGGTGGCGGCATCTGAATGTCCAGAGTTGATGAGTTCGTCTGCCATGTGATTGACTGTGTCCACACGCTCCTGCCCAATGTTCCCTGTGTCTCGAGCAAATTCCCGAAAGCGTTCTTGCAACATCTGAAATTGGGATGGGTATAAAGAAATCAGTGAGACCTTTGTGAACATTTTACTTAGTGATCACATGAAAGTCATTTGTAAAGAAACTGCGTCAAACCAGGAGGCAGCAAGTAATATACATGGTCTAAGAACAACAGAACTCAGCTCCAAAGCATCTAACTGGATCTCTTCCTGACTTGTACAGCAGAGTAGAGCACTGCCTCCATCTCTATGGGGAAGTGCACACAGGGCAACCAACCCAAGTTGAGATCACCCACTGAAAAAGCATGCTGAAAGTGACCTCTAATTTGAATCAGGGCATTTTATCTACTCAGAAATGAAGAATGCAAATGGCTTTCAATACCACGATTCACTGAAAAATCTCTCATGCTCTGCCCAAAGTACTTGCCGTGACATGCTCATAGTCCTGCCCCAGCTCGTGGGACCCTGCGACCACCTCCCTCTCGGCGATCCACTGCTCCAGGTCGTCCACCTCACGATTAAGCTGGAACAACCTGTGCCTCTCATCCAGCTTGCCTCTCCTCTCTTCAGCAAGGTCCTTCAGGCCAGCATATAGCTTATCCACTTTGGACTGCCGCATGCTGATGCGCTCACTAAGAGAGGGAGCAGTGGAGAGAAAGAGGCTTTACATTTCAACTTTCTTCAAGGGGAAAAATAAAAGAGATGGAGATAGTAAGAGTTTATTGTATCAATTTTCCTCAAGGAGGTCTCGTAACAGGGGACCAGAGACAAGGACTAGTAGGGCCTCTCCCTGCAGACTAGTAGGGCTACCTTTTGGGAACATGATCAGCAGCACATTACGAACTTAAACTCTGCTACAGACACCTAACCTTTCCTAACCCACCTTGACTGAATGCATACAGTCAATACTGTTCCTTTCTTTCTTTTTTTTTTTTTTTTTTTTAATTTTTTTTTTTTATGTGTGTGTGTGTGTATGTGTGTGGCCAGCTCAGCCCACCAGGGGGCGGGGCTGGCTGGCATGTGGTGCTGGGGGATTGAACCGCAGTCCCTGTGCTTTGCTAAGCTTGTTGTAAGTAGGTGCTTTAGACCACTGAGCCATCTCACCAGCCCAATACTGTTCCTTTCTAAGATGACAGAAAGATGCAGAGAAAGCATGGAGTGACTGCTCTTGAAGTTAACAGAAACTTACTATACAGTTAGGGAGTACCAAGAGTTAGGAGGCACTAGCATTTTATTCTTTCTTGGAGCCTTCTATTTTACAGGTCCATCTATTCTGGTCTACTACTCTTCAAGTTAGTAACTACTGTCCCAAATGGGAGACTTTTTCAACTCAGCATAAGTACTCTGATTCCTTGTATCTGTACATCAATTGGTACCTTCAATCTTTGTTTCGAGAGGCAGGGTCTCCCTATGTAGTACAGACCATCCCTGAACTTACTGTACCATCAAGCTGGCCTCAAGCTTGCAATCCTCCTGCCACACTTCACCAAGTACCAGGTGACAGGTATCACCATGTCTATAACTATTACTCTGACTCATGACACCAACAGTCTTTCAATAAAGCCTCGGCCAACAAGAGATACTTAACCCATAAGAACAATTTCCAAATCTAATGGTTCACCCCTTCCTATCCATCATACGCTATTTTGTTTTTTTAAATTAATTTTATTGAGAAACAAATAGCAATGAGACAGTTTCAAAACAGGTTAGTAGGACAGTTACAGTAATTAATACATTGCATATTGTCTTCGTAGTATTCATAGTACAAGATATATATTATGATACATATATAATATACATATATGTGTGTATGTATACACACACACACACACACACACACACACATATATTTCACTACAAAATTGTCCTTCATTTATATCCCCTTTTTAGCTAGTTTTGTCAGAGATGGGTATTCCATTGCCATTTAAATATTGTAGGTGTGTGAATTCAGCAAAATATTCCAATATAGTCCAGTAGTCCATACTAGTAGTAGGTTTTCCATAAGACTGGCAATGTCGGAAGTTGCTGACTTGAGCCTTTTACAGCTCAGCATATTAATATGGCTTTACTTTTTATACCTCGTTTTTATACTTTTCTGCTGGATGGTTATAAGACCAAGATAAAGCAAGACCTATATAACAAGAAATGTAACTTTTGTATCTGACAAGGTTAGTCAAATCCCCTCAGGATTTACCCAGAAACCCTGTACTGCCACCATTAGCTATTGAGTCTGTTTTAAAAATGCTTCCTAGGGGGCGGGGGAGATAGCTCAATAGAGTAAGTGCTTGCCTGGCAAGAGCAGGGTCCTGAGTTCAATCCCTGGTACTAAAAAAAAAAAAAAAGAAAGCTTCCTAAAAATCTACCACTATTTTCTTTTAGGGTTAGTAAGACATCTTCACTGAGAAACATCCTAGTATCACCCTTCTGATGTGGCACTCACCTTTCAGGGTGGCTGTCAGCCACAAGGGCCCGACTAGTTTTGGAGAGCTGGTGTACTGTCTCTGCATAGTCCTCTACAGCTTGTTCCAAAATCTGGTGCTTTTTCAACATGGAGACAGCACTCTGCTCATCCTAAAAAGAGAGGGGCTGTCATAACCAGAACCAGACCCTCTGACCTGAGGGAGCACCTTGAGGAGTGACAGACTAGCCAGTGGGGCAGGAAGAATGATTATCAGAAAGAACCACCCTGGAAGTGTGACAGTGACTAGGAATACAGAAGCTTTATGAGAATATAAAAACGTGGACTAGACTTCAGCTGATTGTGGTCAAAGCACATGTGGCAATGCAGTGAGAGACCGAGTAAAGCTCAGGCAGAGCAGGTGTGTCCTGGCTGGCTGAACTCAAGTCTGTGTGCTGTATAGCACCCAGCATCCTAGAACATTTCTTACAAATGATCACAAAACCCATCTTGTATGTTGTATAGGTTACACGTAACTCCATAAAGGACTCTAGCAAACCATTGCTTTAAAAAAAAAAAAAAAAAAAAAAAAAAGGGATAGAAGTATCTTAATGACAAATGACGATTCAGGCAAGAAAAACTCTTTTGAAACAGAGTTTACTGTGTAGCCCAGGCAGACCTCAAACTCAGATCTTCCTGCCTCAGCCTCCTGAGTGCAGGGATTATAGGCATATGCTATCATGCCTGGTTTTATGAAAGAAAATCTACCAAGGGGAAACAGCAGCCCAAATTTAGACAGCTTTGTGCACTATAATGGTCCTTGCATGGTCAAAGGCAGTAGGTGAAAGGTCTCACAAAAAACAAGCTCAGAGTCAGAGACAGAGTCTGAGGCTTTTCTGCAACACACTCTCATGAAGGGAAGGGACTCTCTCACCTTGGCCTTCTCTTCAGACATCATGTACAGCTCCTGCTCACTCATCCATGCCTCAGCCTCAGCTGCATCAAAGTAGTACTGCTGGGCCTTGTGGGCCTCCTCAAGCCGCCTGTGACGCTTCTCCGTCTCCTCGATCAGGAGGCCCCACAGCTGCTTCAGGTCGGTGAGCCTCTGTCGAATGGCCTCAGCGTTGAGGCTGCTGCTGTCAGTCACAATGTTCTGGCTCCTCTCAAAAATGTCATCGATGCGAGGCTGGTGGCCCTGGATTTCTTTCTGGAGGGTCTGTGTTGGTGTAGAAAACAGACACAACATCTTGCTAAATGGCCATGACCTGCTTGCTAGATTAAAGATGAAACCACAAGTCTCAAAACGCTCTCCCTTTTTGTGCTTGTGATTGAGAACAACTATCTGTTAAGCTGAGCTAGCCACAGCAGCAGAAACACTTACCTGATTTTTCTTTATTAGCAACTGTACAGTCTGGAGATTGTGGCCATGATCTGTGGAAGTTGCCAAAGGCATTCTTTCACCAACCCACAACTGCAAATAATGTAAATAAGTGGTCAGGACATAACAGAACAACAAATACATGACAGAAACTAGAACAGCAGGTGGGGGGCCAGTTTTAGAGAGGAAGTATAGCCATATCCCAGTTAAGAGGATTCAAGTTAACCTGCACTTCTCTTCAGATGTATGGTGAGAGTCTTCAAACTTTGTTTCACCCTCAGTGTCAGACTCATTAGGAATATTTGTGGTTGCTTTTAAAAGCACTGCTCTAGGGGTATTAAAACCTGGAGTTTCTTTAGAAAACCAGAGGACACTGGAGTTGCATTTTGTGGATGAGGTGAAAATACCATAAACATGCTTAGTGTGGGCTGTAAGAGCTCAGCGCACCAATGTGGCCCAATGACAGAGAAGCGAGCACATGGGCTTGGGATAAGGCCAAGTTTATTGTGGAAAAGCCACTTGTGCAGAGTCCACTCACAATCTCATCCTCCACATCCCTGTTGAACTGATGGATCTCTTTGGAAGCCAGCAGATTATGCTTCCTTTCGCTCAGGGGCTCCAGGAGCTCCATGAACTTGGTCTGCACCGTGAGGCGCTTGCTGTCCACCTCATCGGTGCTCTTCCCCTCCTGACTCAGCGCCTGCGCTTGGCTCTGGAGCTCCTCTATCTCCTTCTTCCGCACCTCCATCTGGTTCTCCAGCATCTGAGGATGAGAGACAGAGCAGCTATGAACGAACAGTAATGTGAAATGTTCTGTGCATTGGGAAAAATGGAATATTGAAGAATATGAACTTAACAGTGCCGAGCCAAGGAAGGTTCTAATATTGGTCACAGTATCAGTAATCTAGTTTGTCAGTTAATGTTTAAAACACTCCTTTCAAAGATTTTAAAGCATGTAGTGATATTCAAAATAACCCAAAAACTTTAGGAAAGAAAAAAACTGGGAGGACTGGGGAGATAGCTCAGCTGACTAAGCACATGCTTAGGCAAGCACACACCAGGGTTCGATCCCCAGCACCATGTGCCTTGCTGGCTCTTCCCCCCAGGCAGGCTGAGCTGGCCATCAAGACCGGGCATGGTGGTGCATGCCTATAATCCCAGCGCTAGGTAGGCTGAAAACAGGAGGCTCACTATAAGTCTGAGCTGTGCAGTGAGACCCTGTACCAAATACACAACAAAACAAAAAGCAAAACTGGAACACAGGAACTAATTATGAAAGAGTCATTGTTTACTTTTCTAGAAGCCAGTTTCACCAAAGAAAGGAGTTACTCAGAGTTCATTCTTTTAAGCAAGAAAATGTCTCTGCCCTTCCTTTAATGAGAAAGCAAACTGGTCACACTGGATAATGAAGTGGAATACAAACTAATTCTTCATTTATAGGAAGAAAATGAGCAACAGTGAAAGCAGAGGTATCTTGCTAGAAATTTTCACACTGGGAAGACCATATACTGCTCAGCATGGGGATACAGGGATCTGCATCTGGTAACAAACTGACTCCCTCTTCTTGGAAGTAAATGAGTAGGACTAAAAATCCCTTGTGAAAAAAATTCCTTAGTGCCCCAAACCTGAAGAGATGCCAAATCATGCAGCAAAAGGAATGGTGTCACTTTGGATGAAAATCAGCCTTCGCATGTGACCAAGCCCACCCTTAACAACTGGTTCCAGCTGGACGCTGGCCTTGGCCTTGGCTACAGGCCACGAAGCTCAGCAGAGGGGCTCCCGGAGCACTCCGCCACGGGCTGGCTTTCTCTAGCTGACGCTGGCCCTGGCCTCAGCTACAGGCCACGAAGCCCAGCAGAGGGGCTCCACGGGCTGGCTTTCTCAGCAGAACTCTTCTTCTCATACATTCAAGGGAAATTCATTTGCCCTTAGAGCTCTTTGTTGTGATATAAAAAACCTCAGACTTTTATTACCTATAAAGTGTCATGAACAATCCATATTATGTCACCTAGCTAGACATTATACAGCCAAAAAAGCAAACGTGATTACTCTTATTCACATAAAGTGCAGAACTATATGAAATAAATATGTACTCAACTAATTAATGGTTATAACACCCATCACCTAAGAAGACAGTAAGAAAAACTACTGCCGTACATGGGCACCCAACGCTTGCACAAATATTGGCTCTTCAGCTGACCCTGGAAACAGCCCATGACGCCATTAGAGTGAGCACCTCGCTGGGCACTGCAGTGCCTCCCTATATAGGGCAAAGCGAGTAAGGCCAATGAAGACATGCTGCCTGGCGCTGAGTGGCCCACTTGCCTGTTGCTTCTTCAGCAGGATGTTGACACTGGTAAGGTCTTTGCCATAGTCATCAGACTGAATCTGACTCTCTAGGCCGTGTAGCCACTTGTCTAGATCCGCACAGCTCTGGGTGAAGAGTTCAGCCTTATTTGCGTCGAAGAGCCTCTGGGCCTTGGTCTGGGTGGTGGACTCAAGGACTTCCCACATTTTATGTAGACCAGTGAGTTTTTCTTTCACCACAGCTTCCGTCTCTGGTTTTTCTGAAATGAGCTGCATTCCTTCCTGGAAAACATGAGCCCACGTAGTTACAAATGAATTAATATAGTCTACAGAGAATAAATGCTACTGAGAAAAACTTAAGAGGTTTGCTCTGTGATTTACCCTTTCACTCAACAGTCTTTCCACATGGAGTTACTGCTCAACAAAATCAAC
Organism: Octodon degus; assembly: GCF_000260255.1. Lineage (NCBI taxonomy): Eukaryota > Metazoa > Chordata > Mammalia > Rodentia > Octodontidae > Octodon > Octodon degus. The sequence continues at coordinate 46,910 of NW_004524750.1, forward strand.
ACTGGCAGGGGCTGGTGAGATGGCTCAGTAGTCTAAAGCAACTACTTAGAACAAGCTTAGCAAAAGCACAGGGACCGCGGTTCAATCCCCCAGCACTACATGCCAGCCAGCCCCGCCCCATGGTGGGCTGAGCTGGACACACACACACACACACACACAAATAAATAAATAAATAAATAAAATTAAAAAAAAAATCAACACTGGCCTCATGTGCATACTATTGGGCTTCCTGAGAGCTGAGGAACAGGTAGAGCGTACTGAATCAGTTTCAGGAGAGCAATGAGATAGTTAATGCTGATGACCTCACATTTTATTCCTTCCCCTTTACGGCCATACGATTCCATGTAACACTTTAACCCTAAGAGCCTAACACAAATGGAGCACAGGGGCACTTGCTTGTATCCTGGCTACCTGGGAGGCCCAGAGAGTATTACAACTCTGAGATCAGCATGGACAACTTACTGAGACCAAGTCTCAGACAATAAAAAGGGGTGGGGGATGTAGGTCGGGGGTAGAGTGCTTGCCTATCCTGTTTGAAACTCTGGGTTCAATTCCCAGTACTATGATTTTTTTTTTTTTTTTTCCAGAACCGGGGATTGAACTCAGACTCCTGTGCTTGCCAGGCAAGCGTTTATTCTACTGAGCCATCTCCCTGGCCCCTATGATTTTTTTTTTAAAGTGCCTCACACAATATAAAAATTAAGGGAGGGAAAAGGCGGGAAATTCATTCATCTCACTTGTGTACAGAATTTCCAGAGCAAAAATCATATACTGTAATGATTATCACAGTGCCTGGTACATACTCAAATAAGGAAAAGACAGTGTTTTGAAATTCTGTGTGAGTATAACTCTGATAAAGCTAGTCAAATGGGAATGAGCACTATGATCAAGGGAGTGGAGATTGCATGGGGCTCAGGCCTTCAGCAGCAGAGGAAATGTACAACAGAGACCAACGCCTAGCACACACTGGGAGATCAGCGAGGGTCTTATATCACTTGGCTGGATTTCTGGATTTTCTCTCTTCTGGTAGCCAGGACCTGATAGGTGGAAGAGGTGTTGATACTGGCTCAACAACTTTCATAAATAATCAGGGAAGACTCAAACATGCTGGAAAGCCTTCTAACTAAAAAGTTCTCACCACAGCCAAGAAGTGAAAGGGGGACATCTTTAAACATTGTAACTCACCTTCTCAATTTTGTCAAGCCATTCTTTGTTGGATGCAAGTTCTGCCATGAATGCTTGATGTTTTAACCATTTACTGTGCAGATTTCTGGCTTCATCATAAGACATATCCTGGGCTGTAAGCATCTTTTCATTGATCCAGAGAGAGAGCTAGGGAAAAACATCAGGAAGGCTTCAGAGATTATAATTGTAAACATTTGCCTTTTTCCAGCCTGGAAAGGGCTGTGTTCATGTCATGCTATGTATGCATACTGTATGTTTTCATGTCAAGATATGACCAAGTACTTAAATCTACAAATTAGGTCCATCATAATATATGTCCATCATAAAGGAGCCTTGTACTATGCATCTCACATTAGACCCAGGACACTAAAGTGCTGAACCAGCTTTCAAACTGTATAACATTCTCAACCAACTTTTCCCCAAAGGGCTAGGTTTAAAATTCTGTTTTAAACAGTCCAGTCACAAAATGTATTCTCTTTCAAATACCTGTCTGAGCTATACCAACTCAATCACTTCTGAGTTGGCTTTTATACTTCACTTGGCAGTTAAGTCTTTTTTAGCTCAAGTAAAAAATGATGCAAAACAAAAACAAATCTATTTGTTTATCCACAGAAAGCGTCACACTGTGGGTATGTGCATGGGAATGCCAGAAAGCATGAATACCGGGTTTACTGTAGAACAAAGCTAACAAAGGTGCCCATTCTAGGTTTTCAATCTTCACTTTTTTTTTTTTTCCTATAGCCTCTAGTTCTCTAAAGTGTCTTCCATTCAGATCAAGAGCACCTCATAGGACTTGATTCTGAGACCTAACATGACTACTCAGACTCAACTCTTAAAAGTTGGCACACAGCCTTCCAGGTGCTGACAGACTCAAAGGGGGCTCTCTTAAGAAGCTCTGGGTAGCAGTCACTCAAATACTAGGCTCTGACCCACCTCTTCTGTGTCTTTTCTGCTGACTCAGCCCCTGCTTATTCCTGTTTGTCTGTAAGTGGACAGACCAGAGTCCTGACTCTTATAGACTCATGGCATTACCTCAGGGAGAGCTGTGTTCATCCAGGCAGGAAATACACAAAAGAAGAGTTGGCTAAGTCAAAAGGAGATGTCTACAGGACCATGTCCCTTTCCCTGGAGACTACAGAAGTCCACTTTTGTGCTAGCCACAAGTTTGCACCTCAACACCTTCACTGCTTCATCTCCCAAGGTCTAGAAGTAGCACAAAAACCAAAAGAAGTCCTTACAGAAATGATACTGCTCACTTACACTCTGTCTGCAGTTGGGAAAGGCTTGCCTGTAAATGCACTGTGACAACCCAAGTTCTGTCCTTTAGAAATGACGTTACAGAGGCATGGTAGGGCTTAGGAGCACTCCTGGCTTGCAGAGTAGGTGAACTTGGCCACAAACCCTACCTTTCTCTAGCTATTCACATGAAAAACAGTAGGAAGCAGGGCTGGAAATGAAAGGGAGCAGCACTTTGATGTCATTCTTCAGAGAAAAAAAACTCAGCCCTATGTAATCAACAACCTCACTTTAAAAGAATTACTTATTTTTCAGTTATCTAAGTAGCTGAAATCTGAAGTAGTATGGGCATTCATTTAATCTAAGAAAAAAGGTTAAGAGGAAGTGAAATGATAAAATTGTGCCTATATTCCACACAATAGAAAGCATTTATTTATTCAAGTGCCAAAGACATTCACATATTTTTTGCTATTCATAACCACCTAACCAAAAAGGATTAAAAAAAAAAAAAAGAGCACTCACTACATAAAAACCAGAGGCTTATAAACAAATCTGTTCTCTGTTACACACATCACCCTGCAGATAAAGCATCACAGTGCAGCACAACGCAACGGACCTGTGGGACTGGCCAGCTCATCAGAGGTTTGGAACTAGAACTACAGTTATTATTTGCGGGCATTTATAAAGGTCATGTAAGAATATATTCATTCTCTACAGAAAGGAACAGTGTGTAGATGAGGAAAAGATTTTAAAAAATGCTTCACTCTTTGAAGACAAGGGCAAAGCACTGAATTCACATCCCTGTAAGAACACAATAGCCTGCTATCCTAGAAAAAAAAAAAAAAAAAAAACCCAAAAACAAAAAACCAGTTTCAGAAATATGAGATGCATCACTGAGACACTATAATAAGAACAAAACAGTACTTCTTCATATCATTCATCTGCTTTTCAGGGCAGCCTATTAAAATTAGCACTATAAAACTTGAGATGTTGTCTGTATCCCCTTCTATTCAATGGGACCCTGCTCCCCACCCCAGCACTGCTAGTGCAACAGCTGCCTCCTATCCAGGGTGGGGGCAGCGGTGGCGGAGACATGAGCAGATCTCACCATCCAAGGCTCCCAGGAGAAAAGACATATGCAAAAAAGGGCAATGCTCTGGACCTCAAGCCACACCAACCAGGAATAGTTATTAAATTGCCTTGGGGCCCAAGGTCTAGTACTATTAGGCCAACAGGTATATTTTTTTAAACATGTAGAACTAGTGTATAAAGTCCATTCTCAGAGATTCTGACTTTAAAGGGGTATCTTTTGATGAGTATGAATGATGGTAAGTTTATTAAAGTATGACATATATTGCCTCTTTGCTTATATTTCTATACCAAGGGTTTCAGAGCCCCCAACCCTGACCTACACTTTGTCCTATATTGACTCCTATGTGCTGGTGTGGGACACCTGACATTGTCAGTAAACATTACAGCTGTACTAACTTTTAAAGGGACTCACAGAGAAAAGGGCAGAACAAGGGAAGTAAGATAAAGCCGAAGACTCAGCAGAGCAGTCAGACTTGCAAAACTTCTCTTGGGACATAAAAAGAAGCCTAATCCAAGCTTTCCTAAAAATTCTGAGGAAAAATTACACAGGAGTGAGGCCCTGGGAAGGCCTTGCAGTTGCTGGAAATCATCCAAAGAGTGTGCAGAGTGAATTTGTAACCAAGGATGCTAATTTACAGACAGTGGACACATAGATCAAAAGATCTTTTAAGATGGTTTAACCACTTCCTGTGATTCCACTGGGAAGAACATCACTTTATCTCCTAACATTTCCTGCACACTTCTATGAGTGGAAAACAGGACTGGAAATTTCCAATATAAACAATTTTCTGCTCGATCACTTTGCCCATTCCTTGGCATTCTCGTCTCACTAGCCTAGGTCTTATAGTGAATCAATTTTACTTTACTAACTTGCCCTTTAAAAGCAGGAACACAAGATCCTATCCACACCCTGTCCAAAGCATCAGGGGCTGGGGGTAAAGCCCCTCTGTCCAGCCTGCAAACCCTAAATTACTTTAATATCCTTCACCATGAAGAGGCTACTAGCACCTTCTGTAGCACAACAAGCACACTTCATATCTCATGTCAAGTCCCACTCCCTTCCTATAGCTCCTGTCCTGGGCTGTGGGTGCTTCTGCCAGAGAACAACCTGTCGAGATGTGTGATTTGTGCTCGCAAGGCACTCAGAAGAGGAATTTGTGTCTTTGGCCTGTCTGCTTGGTAGCAAGCACATCCCTAGAGACCTAGATTTGTGACTTTGTTACATAAAGCTGACAGACCCTAAGCTACAGTTTTTTTCTTTTCTCCTGTTATTTTAGGATTAGGGTTAGGGGATGGGGTCAGCATGGCATGTCGGGGATCAAACCCTGGCTGTTGTGCTCTGCCTAAGCAGGCTCTTTAGTAAGCTACATAGTTTAAGGACTTTCCTTTTCAACCTTTAGCTTCTAGAGCACGCTGCAAGATTTATAGTAATTATGAGCACAAAAGATGGCTTCTGTCATAGAAAACCTAGTAGCTATCATTAGAAACATACTTAGCAGATCACCACAGACTTGTATGCACGATATAATGATGTGATTGTATTCTTAGCACAAGCCCCGATCCTGCCCCCATGCTTCTCACTCTCTAGGGGCCTGAAGCTTTTTGTGGATGGTCTTTACCCCATTTTTACAGCCAAGGGTATTTATTCTAATAAAGCTGAAAAGACTTGAGTATTACCATTGTGCTTTGGCAGACAGAAACACAATGTGCTCACGAACTCACACAGAGTCAGCTAAATACTTTTCTCCAACTAGCTTGTAGCGATACTACAATTTCCTGGCCAACTTCAGTTTTCAAACTTTGTTTATGTATGTTTTAGGGGAGCACAAAGTACTATGAGAATCATGAGATTAATACCATATGTTAAAACTAGGGCTTAAATGAGTGCTTGAATATTGTTCTTGGCATACTGAACACATATTTAGGAAGCCTAAAAAGTAAATACTTTAAGGTCATAGGTAAATGGAAATCTAGTTTACAGTTTATGGTTTTAAAATATCTGCTTCTTACTTAGCAGCCAGTTTTGGTGCCTGTCAGTTCTTTTATCCCATGCTGTACTATTCAAATGACTCTTGCTTTAGAGTTGCACTGCAGGCTTTTTAGGGTACAGAACCCTTCTGAACACCACTGCTCAACAATCTCCAGCACCGCAGTGACAGAGGCTCCACGTTAGGGCTGGACAGTATGATGGCTACTAACCCTATCTGGCAACTGACCACAGAACATATGCTAATGTTCTTAATTTTAATTAATTTACATAACTGCTACTTACGGCTAATGACTACTATAATGGACTGCTCAGTCTTATACTGAAATTTTCTAGATTACCATAGTCTAGGTTCACCTAAGTGACAGTTCATAAGATGGAGAACTGACAAAGTGCCTTGTCCTTCCCTAGTGTAAGAACCTGAAAGAGTAAATAAAATCTGAAAGGTACAATAGATCCTATAAAAGTGAAAGAATCTGTTCCAAAGGAAAGAGCAACTGGGATGAGGGAAAGGCGAAAAGAAAAAAGGAAGGAAGGAAGGAAGGAAGAAATATATATGTATATACACAGGATAGCTTAGATAACCATACTGCTGATTTCTGCTAATCTACTGAAAGGAGCAGTTAATGCTCAGATTTTTCTTTTTAAATATCTATATCTATATCTATCTATATATATATATGTATATCTACTTTTACATGTTTATATCTGATAATCTGAACAACTAATTTGAAGACAATATGCAGTGTACCAACAATTGTTGAATTCCTATCATCTTGTTTAGTGACATTCTGTATACTTTCTAATTTTTTTAAAATACTTTTTTATTCCCAAAAAAGTGCTTTATCTGTCATTGGTAAACCAAAGGATAATATAAATTTCTGACCTCATTAATTTTATAATTCAAGGGGCTTTTACAGCCAAACATTGGTGGCTATTGTTGAAAAGCAAGAAGGGAAGGGCTGAAGGACAACATACCTCTTGGCAGTCTTGCAGGAATTTCTGAAGATCCCTGTTGTCTTTTAATCTCATTAGAAGTTCGCTGGCTGCCTCACGATTCTTCCTATGTCTGTTGAAATAATAAAAAAATACAGAATACAAGTCAATTTCTTCCCTGAGTTTCTATATATGTCAGAAAGTTTGCTTACTGTTCCTAATTATGTGAAGGAGGCAAGATAAACAAAAGATTCTTAGCATCTTTTACATGAGGAAACCATGGTACAAGAGTGATCCAAACACCTCCCTAGGTTACAATGACACAGGAAAATAATCTGCATTATCAAATGAAGTACAAGGGAAAAAAATCTGAGCACATACTGTATTGCAAGTCTCCATTTGGACACTGCAAAAATTAAAAACCTGTCACTGGCTGATATGCACAAGGCTAAGAAAATGTACACAGTCATATAATTTGGTTTGAAAAAATGTTTCCTGATAGTGTCCCATTTCAAAAAGCAAAATTAAAAATAAAAACCAAAATAAAATAATCCAGGAATAAAAATTTTTGGACTTGTTGAGATGATATAATTACTCCATTCCATTCTTAACTAACAGGAAAACTTAACCAAGGTTTAAAGAGTTATAGACTCTTAAACAAAAAACTTAAGAGTCTGATCTGTGTAATGAGACCCTGTACTAAATACATTAAAAAAAAAAAAAGAAAAAAAAAAAAAAAGAATTCGTAAATCCTTGTTTCTCACACTAATTTAAGAAACTTTTGGTGGAAGTGTGTGTGAGTATGCGAAAGAGACAGAGAAGGAGAGAGGTGCTGATTTAAAAAGAAACTGATACTATAATTACTCAAAGTTGCATCTATTCCATGGTACCTACCCTTAGAACATACAGTTTAGGAAACTGAAAGTTGGGAGCTTAACCTTTACGGAAATAGGAGTAACTCCCCTCCTTAGCTCATACATCAAGTGAGATAGGTCTCCCAGGAGACCCTTTCGTACGTGGTAAGCAACACTTTCAGCAGGCAAGTCTTCCTTCTGAACTGCACATGCATGTCAGAAGAGCCCTGCCATCAGCCTCAAAATGAGCAGGTTGAAGAGAGTGACTGATCCAACGGGGCAACTGAGGCCCAGAGCCGGCTGATGCTGGTGCACCCAAACTTTGACCACCTCCCACTTTAGTAATCCAGGCAGGGTAAGAGTCAGGATAAGTCATAATTTAGAGTCAACCAGAGCACATGCATTAGCTTTCAAAGTGGGGAGCAAAGCTTTCAGAAAAACACAAAACACAATACATAGGAATGAAAAGAAAAGGTATTTAATCCTGGTGATGCCCTGGCAGAAAAGGAAAATGGTCTTTTCTCTCATTAGGTAAAGGGTCCTATCACAGCATTCTCCAAGGCAACTTATAAAGAAAGGCCAGACAGCGTCTGTGGCTCTCCCAGGTACTCAGCACATAAAAACCTCACTCGGTCTCCTCTGACAGGCTTCAGCAACATTGCAGGGATGAAGGTGAAATGGGCCTGGGCTGAGAAACGTCTAGCTCTTGGGGACTCAGTGGGTGACACACTGTGATTAACTTAAGAGCATGGCTTACACCAGATGGCTCTTCAGCATTCTGATTCTTACAGCTCTTATGTTAGGGGTTGGCTTGGCTTCTTAGTTTCTCTTCTTTTGTGTATTTTCAGATGAGACAGACATGTGCTGGTTACTAATTTTCTATGTGGGCAGATAAAATTTTGTGTGGTGCCAACTGGTAAACTTACAGCAATAGTCCCAAGGACTTCTGGCCACTCTCTCAACAGCCAGAGTCACAGGTCACAGGACTTCTTTCACAACCTCAGAAAACTGTACCTGTCATCAATAGAGTCCACCTTCTCCTGGATGCGATCCGAGCTGGTGTTCCCATCGCTCACCAGCCTCCGGCCTGTCTCCACAACAGCATTGATCTTTTCCTCATTGGCATCCATAGTGGTCATGAAATCCTCTTGTTTTTTAATAGCTGCTTCTGCTCCTTCCAGGGTGGTGGGCATTTCAGTGTGAGCCAAAACATACTCCTTATTTTAAAAGAGGAAATAAAAGTAGGATGATGTATAATGACAGAACTTTTTCCTACGCTCTATAATTTCTATGCAACATACTTCCCAGCAACTGCTTCACTGTAGTTACGTGAAATAATCTATTGAATCATAAAATGAAATGTTGAGAGGCAAAATACTGCAGTGGTACACCATAGGTAACTAAATTTTCCTAAGCAGTTAAATGCTCTATTCTTTCCCCCCCTAAAGAAAGTACCCAAAGATTTGTCCCCTGGGGTCCTCTCGTACTTAGGAAGGCAATAGGTGAAATAACCACCCGTCATTTTCACAACTATTCTCAGATATTTCTGATGTCTGCCTTGCGACCTTGGATGAAGTCCTTGATCTCTCTACCCTTTGAATTGTATTACTACCTCACAGAACGATGCCATTCAATAAGAGACCATGAGGCCATACCACGAATATTAATGCCTTCAAAGTAGTTGAAATGGAACCATGCTTTTGTAAGGCAACAGCTTTCCCAGAGATCTTCAACTCCTGTCCCTACACTGTGGCAGACTTCAATGTCTAAGCATCAGGAAAAAAACCACCTATTTCTGTATCATCTACCTAATGTCACACGGGCATGGCTTATGCTTTCCTGGACAAAATGTTTCAAAGGAAACCAGGGCCCACTATTCAGGAGGAGCTAAGGCAATGTCAAATGTTACCTGGTTGTTAAGAAAGGCTTCGGCTTGTTTTGTGTCCCTAAGGAACTGCTGGTACGCATGTGACTGAGAGAGGAGGTTTTGCCTATTCTCCCACATTCTGTGAAGCTCATTCCACCCCGTGTCCAAGGCCTGCAGCCGCTGCCGCAGAAACATGTACTGGGCGTCGGTCTGTCCCTGGGTGACCATCTCGCCCATGTCCCTCATCTTCTGGTAGTCTTCCTCGTAGTTGTCAATCTCATTTTTGATGTTTTCGTGCTGCGTGAGAAGCTTCTCTGCTTCAGTCAGGGTATTGGGCATGTCCTCCGAGGCAATGGCTGTCTGGGTCCTGGAGAGCCAGGACTGGAAGTCGTCCAAGTCTCGCAGGAACTGCTGCAGCTTGCTGGCCTCTCCCAGGGAGGCCTCGCGGTTCTTCAGGGTGGTTTTCATCTCCTCCCACACGTCGCTGATCTCAGCCAGCCGAGACAGAATGGCCTGGGCCTGCTCAGGGTGCTCAGACTCCAGCTTCTCTGCCTCCTTCTGCAGGTCGCTCAGCTTTGCCTCAATGGCCACCAAGTCTCTCTCCATGCCAGTCAGCTTGCGCTGCAGGGCCATGACACCAGCCAGGTCGTTGCCCAAGTCCTGGGTAGACTCGATAACCTTTGTCTTTTCCCGAATCCACGATTTGGTTTCATTGCACTCAAGGTGGTAGTTCTGGATGCTCAGAGCAGACAGAAGAGCATCTTTCTTCCTGTCAACTAGTTCTCTGAACTGACTCCACCTGTGAGAGCAGGGGCAGTAGAAAGAAGCATGCAAAGGGCTGAACCCATCACTGAATACCCAAATGAACAGTGGTGGTTGAATCTACATATTTTTTTTTATCTTCTCTTTGACTATATGCTTTCTGGAAAAATCATCTCAATAAGTGAACACCAAACACTACGGATATGGCTCAGGGATGCAATATAATCCAGAAAACGCCTGGCAGAGAATGTATAAAACGTTCTAACATGAGCTGTTACATCTGTCCTCAGCGATTGGGTGATTTCTATCTGCTCCTAAGAACACTTCCCCAAAACCAAAGACTATGCCTACCTTTAGAACTGAGGTCAACATTCTACCCAAACTACTACTCAGAAGTGTTTGTTCAGCTGAAAGGACCAGGACAAAGGTCTATCCTGACAATCAGGACTTATTTTCCCCTATGTTTTAGGAAAGGGTCTACAGGGTGTTCAGGTCTCACTAATAGATTGGACTCGTAGTGATTTTCCTGTTTACAGCCTCCCAAGTGCTGGGATTACAGGCACGGGCCACCATACCCAGTCTCAATCGCAGTCTCAGAGTGCTCCAGGGGCAGGCCGGCAAGGCAGGCTAGGACTTTCACTGGCAAATTCAATTTCAAATATGCAAGAACCCAGTTTTAGAAATCATTTTAAAGGGAACAGCACAGGTGTCACCTTGGTACCTCCCACTACACTAGATGCTGGCCACACCAAGCCTGAGAAATAGAGAGGGGTAAATACTAGGCTGACTCAACCTGTTCTCATCCTGAATGCTGTCACCCCACCTAAGAACCACTTCCCACAAAATCAGGATGAGGACATGTGGAAAAGCAGATGCCAATGTCCTGATATCAACATTGCAACACCATGACTCTGTGCAGTGCCAGTTTATCACATCAAGGCTCAGTGAGTGACCTCATCCCCTCAATCCCCCACAGAAAGATAGCTCACGCTGGCCTCATGCTCACCTGGTGTTCAGTTTGTCCTGCTGGGCTTTGATCTCCTTCTCACTGGGGTGACCACTATGCATTAGCTGACGTGCAATCTGATTCACAACAGCAACCCGAGAAGCCTGGTTGTTCATTTCTGGCTCTAGGCTCTCAAATCTGAAAAAGTAATTCAACACAATGGTCATTTTTGTGGCTACTGATGACCACAAGGTGGGGGCCGCGGCCCTGGCACCCGGGCTGCTCACCTGTGTTGGATGACTTCCAGGTCTTCGAGCTTCTCCGGGATCTGCATATTATTGAGCCACTGCTCTTTCTCGTCAATCCAGAGCTCACAAGCGTCAGCCTCACTGAACATCTTGTATAGGGCTAGGGTGTCCTGCAGCGCCTGCTTCCTCAGCCGCGTCAGCTCTGCCACTTCTTTGTACCGCTCCTCGATGCCCGACAGCCTGCCCCTCACATCTGGAGACTCTGCATGCTCTTGGGGGAGGGCACTGGCTTGCTCATGCAGCGAGTCAATGGTGGGCCTATAATTGGTGATTTCTTCTGCCACATCCTTGTGTTTCTTGACCAGAGACTGTGTAGAATACTCGTCGTGGCCCACGTCACTGCTGGAGACTATCTTGAGGATGTCCAGCATCCAGGCATCAATGTCATCAGCATCGGCCTGGAATTGGTGCAGCAATGAGGCTTCTTCCAGGCGCTTTTTCCGAACGGCTGAAAGCTGCTCCAGGTTGGCCCACTGCTCCCGAATGTAAATGATCCGCTCACGGATCTTTTCTGACCCGAAGTGCTCCTCTGCAATCATGTCTTCACCTTCTCTGATGGCCTGCTCAAAATGGCCACTGCGGCCGCTCATCTCGTCCTCAAAGGCACGGTGCTTGCTGAGCAAGCGCACAACGCTGGTGAGGTCCTTTCCGTAATCGTCAGAGGAGAGGATCTTCTCCTTTTCCCGTATCCAGCCTTCTTCTTCTGCCATCTCCCAGAAGAACTTCCAGAGGCGACGGGACTCTTCCAGACGAGCCCGGCGCTCAGCCGCCAGCTGGCAAAGCTCTTGGTAGCAGAACTCCATGTGAGCCACGCGGTCTCTGATCACCTGGGGGTCACAGGGCTTATAGCCTGTGATCAAGGAGAGGAACGTGGCTTCAGTAAGAATGCAGCACAGGTCCCTAGTCATTCGCAGGCGGGGGCTACCCCTCATGTCCTAAGTGGCAGGGTCACATGGAGGCAAAAGCACCTGCTAAGTCTTAACTGGAAAGGAGGGAGAGGCAATGGTACATAGTATTCTTTTGGTCCCACCATACACAAAGTGATCATTTATAAATGAAGAAAGCACATACTTGTATGAAAGAAAATAAATGCATTTAATTGGTTCTAAAAGCACTGCAAAGCCAAAACTCCTAAATATCCTCTAAGGATGTAACCAAACATGGAAGCCATGAACTGCTGGAGTAGCCACCTTGGGCTGCCAGTACATGTTGTTACCCAGTATGGTAAGCTGAGCTTCGTTATCAAAACATCAAACCACTCAAAATCAAACATGTGTTTGAGAAAAGCATGTGTCTATTTCAGAAATGAGACAGAATTAAACTATCTAGAAGGCCACTTCATTGTATCTTGCAACACAGAGATCAACAGGAGCCTACAATGGTATGAATCAAAAGCCTCTGTGTCAACTATAACTTACAGAGAAGGATCTCTGTCGTCGAGGAGGCAATGTTTAGAATGGTCCATGCTTACCTTCCCCATCTGTAGCAAACTTCTGGGCAGAAGCATTGACACCTCTCACTCGCTCTGCTTGGATCCCAATGTCTGCTTCAACTAGGGCATGCTTCTGTAACAGATCTTCCACCCCAAGCAAGTGTTTGCCATAGTCTTGAGATAATAACAGCACCTACGCAGAAGAGGAGGTAGAAAAAAGATGTGTGCCCTAATTTCAGCATGATGCCATCTTTGGACAAGCAGAAAAAGCTAGTGACCAAGCTCTACCTTCCTCTAGGCTTGCCACTGACCCCATAGTTTTAAGGGAAGACGGCAGTGAAGCACAAAACATTATGAAAGACAGCATCAGGAGAGGCATAAACTAAACATCACCTACCTTGGAGTAAATAAGCTTAATTGATACTAAAAAGCAGAGAACAATAAAAAAAAAGATGTGTGTATATATGGTGCATCTTTATGAAAGATTCCAAAATGTAAACTGAGGCTACAAAACCAAACATACTGCCAGGCACGATGACACACACCTATAATCCCAGCACTCCAGGAGACTGAGGCAGGTGGATCACAAGTTTGAGTTGAGCCTAGGCAACTAGTGAGACCCTATCTCATAGTGATGTATCTTACCATGAAAACCTAGGTTTGGCCTCAGTACTACACCCCCAAATTAAAATATAAAAAAAAACTGTAGTAGCATTATTCCAGAAGGTAAAGATGAAGGTGACAGGTTTGTTCACTTCAAAGTTTAAAGAAATTGCTTACAAATTACTGACCTCTTGAATGAATGCCTTTCCTTCCTTAGAAGCACATTCATGTGCCTCTAGGCCACGCACATGTAATCAGCGGGAGAAAGGCCCAGCTAAGAAGTCCTTTCTTTACCAAACAAGAGTGGGATCAGGTACCTGCCACACTTAGGAGACCCAAACAATCCCTTAGGTCTAAGTTGAGAGAACTGATATTCTCCTCTATCAACTGTCCCACGTCTTTTCTAGATGGGACTTCCATTTCATTCACCTATTTCTGAGGAAGTCCCTGGCTTGATTGACATGGAAGTCCCTGAGCTTGCACCACGGGACATGAATAGGAATAGGTCTATGACACAACAGCTCTTTCAACTGAGTGGTAGAAAGCTTGGAACTCCATGCTCAAAGTTGTCAATAATGGAAGAAGCACAAACCAGCATCAGCAGCCATTAGCACTCAGTCCTGTCCAACACTCAGCACTCACTAGGTAAGCTCTAACTGCCTGGGTACCAGTCTGTGACCTGTCCACCACCCTTCCACCTCCCTATACCACCTCATACACAGAAGCATAACTCAGATATAGAAGGATCTGAAGAATTAAATACAAAGACAGTTTGATTAAAGACTTACACTGGAATACAAATATCTAAAATCTAAATTACAATAACAGACCTCTGGCTACTGAGATGGTTATCTTTACAACAATTTTTACTTGTCTTTCCACTGTTAGAGTGGTCCATTCTACTCTGGCTTTACAGTATGGGCATTAAACAAGGGGCATGAATAAGAGTTAGTGGGTGGGTTCTACAAAAGAAAGGCCCAGGGCTGGCCAAATAGCTCAGTGGATTAAAGCGCCTGCCAGCAGGCACAGGGGCTAGGGTTCGATCCCCGGCCCTGTAGTGCTGGCCCCACCCCCGAGGTGCACTGAGACGGCGAATGAGACTGGGCGTGATGGCGTGCACCTGTAATCCCAGCTCTTGGGAGGCTATAAACAGGTGGATTACTACGAGTCCAATCTAGTAGTGAGACCCTGGACATCCCGTAGACCCTTCCCTAATGAAAATGAAAAAAAAAAAAAAAAAAAAAAAAAGGCCCACTTGGATCGACTCTGATTTCTGTCTGCTTTTAGTAAAGCATTACCTTCATTTCATCCATCCAGTCCATAATGTAGAGCATTTCCTGGAATATCTTCTGCAGCCCTAGGTTCATCTCAAGGCGCTGCCTTCGGGCCCTGAGTAGTTCCAACAGGTATTCCCAGAGCCGAATGACATTGTCTTTTCTTGCTGTGATACGCTTGATGTCATGGTAGTTCTCTGCCTCAAGCTCCCTTGCCACAGCAACCACGGCCTGCACACGCTCCTCATATGCAGCAATGTCTGTCTCAATGGCCTCGTGTTTTTTGGTGGCGGCCTCAACTGCAGGAAGGTCAAATCCAAAGTTGTCCTACAGACAAATTGAATGAAAAGAAAACAAAATAAGCCATATGCTCTAACAGAAATAAAAAGAGAGAACAGAAGCAATGCCTCCTGAATCTTCATCTCACTGGCTTCTGCCTTCCATAGGGCCCTTGAAACTTCCTACTAGAGATCAGATGCCATCCCCCAAAAAACAAACCAGTTAACTTCTCACTTTATAGAGAGGCCCAGCTCATCTCTAGCACCTGACTTGAGACTGGAAAAGACGACAGTTTATATCACATCAAGGAAAAGAAAGCCAGTTTTATTTATTTCATGACCAGTCTCTCTCTGCATTGATGAGTTGGCTGGTTAAAGACTGAGTGACAGGACGACAGTGTGGGGGATTTTCCTCCATGATGAATGTGATCATTATGTATATCAAAAGTGTACCAATACAAATAATTTTTTAAAATAATTTAAAAAAAACATAAATGTGAATGGTTCACACACACTCGCTGGCTCTTAACAAACTCTGGTTGAGCTGCTTCCAAATGCATGACAAGTTACATAAACAGAAGAGAAAGTGTGCTAGAAATTATAAACATCCTCTTCATGGGAAGTGGACAGGATAACTGGACAGTTTCCTCACCACAACGGATAAGCTCTGAGCCCCTTGGCTATAGTTGACATTGCTAGACTACTCCAGAACAGTTTCTTTAGTAATGCTGAGAGCAGAACCTGAGACACAAGACGCTGGTTCTCACTCAGCCAAGTCTCCCTCATAGCTGCCTTGCGGTCAAATCTGCGGGCAAGTTGTTCCAGTTTCTCCTGTCTGATGAGCTCATTCCGCAGAGCCAGTTCTCGCTCATGTTCAGCCTTTTCCAGTCTTTCCCAGGCCTGCAGAAAAGAAAAAGGAATGGTTTCCTGCAGTGTTCAAGAAACACTCCCTAGCGATAGCTGACATCTACTATTTCTCAACATGACCTAACAGCTTGAAAGGGAGATCCTAGCTCCACATTCATCCTCATGGACTCTTAAATAAATTTCTCCTAATGTAACTTCATGGGAACACGTTCTCCTGTCTAAACTTAAAGACCCTGTCTCATACTTGTGAAACAAAACAGTGCACACACCCTATGATCCCCATAACTCAGGAAGCTGAGGTAGGAGGATTACTGTGAGGTTCAGGCCAGTGTGGGCTATATAAGTGAGTTTGATGACAGCCTGCACTGCACAGCTATAGAACAATGTAACTAAAATATGAATCTCTTACTTAAGAGGAAACAATGTAATTATCTTAAGTAGCTGGTCATATAAAAAAAGATAAAAGACCTTTCTTTGAAAAATCATATTATGAATCCTCTGTTCACTCCATTCTGGGCTACTTTTAAAATACTCACATATCTGAGCATTTTGATTGCCCACACTGAATTCATTTCTATAAAATGTCATGCTTCACAATAAAAACTCCAAAGTATGTTCAAGTTACCAGAGAATTTCAGATGTCTCAAGTTGCAAATTACAAATAATGCCCACTGTGAAATTCTCTTAACTGTAGACATAAAAGGCATGATAATGGAAACTACTGACAGCTCCTTTAACTGGAGAAGCCAATATCCCAAGCCTGCAGCTCAGAGATCCCCAACACATGAAATAGCGTTTTCATATTCTTTTTTCTAAAATCTGAGGCAAGTTGAGTTTACTATCTTAGACAGGTGAAATGTGAATTAAATACACACATATCTCACAAAGAAAATAGCCTGGCTTGATAGAATCTGACAGTGTCCCCAGAGTTCCAATAGACTGGTCCCTCTGCCATCCCTATCAGCAGGGAGGGAGAGACACTTTCATTGTCCTGCCCTCTTGGCAATGAAGTCCAGAGACAGAACCTGAGGCTGCAGGAGGGCAAGGTCAAAATGGGTCTGGATGGATCAATTTTACCTTGTTGATATCAGAGATGAGCTTTCCCTCACGGGGCATGTAGACTTTCTGATTATTGGCCCTCATCTTGCTCTGAATAGTGAAAAGCAGCACTTCCAAGTTCCCCTTCTCTGTAAATCTAAGCACAGAGAGAAAGAGTCATAAACATATTTACTGTATTTTGTTCCTTCAAGAGGTGAAATTCGTTTTTTTTAGTGGAGGAAAAAAATTTCACACAATCTTAAGAGTCATTTATTTTTGGCCTGAATTTATGTGAAATTCATGTTAGAAAGTACAGGGTTATCCACTTATAAACCTCAGAAAAAAAAAAAAAAAACTGTGATTTTTCTTTTTGGTAGTTGGTTGGCTGTTGCTGGGGCTTACTGGGGTATCAAGGGCACACACTACTCTTTTATTAATCATTTCAATCAAGGTTTAAACCGTTAGTCTTAGACAATGATTTGTTTCTAATGTATTTGGTTACTATAGGGTTTCACTATGCAGCTTGAACTCATAGTGATGCTCCTGCTTTTAGCATCCCCACTGCTGGAATTATAGGCATATGTCACCAAGCCCGGACTGTGTGGCTAGCTCAGCCCGCCCTATGGGCAGGGCTGGCACAGCATGTGGTGCCTGGGATCAAACCAGTCCTTGCGCTTGCCTAAGCAGATGCTTTAGTACACTGAGTTATCTCGCAAGCCCTGACAATGGACTATTTTATTCAGAGAATGAATTAAGCAGTGGTTATTTCAAGTGTTTACCTAATTTTTGATGAGTTTCAAAGATCTCAAAGATTGCAAAGTCGTATTTTTAGAAAAGTAACTTCAGAACTATAATAAACGATAGCCCACAATCCTTATGTAAGATTATGAACTTCAACCAGGTATATAGCTCAGTGCCATAGAGTGTACCTGACAAGCACAAGGTCTGGAACGCAATTAACAGCACCCCCCACCAAAAAAAAAAAATCTTGAAAAAAATACAAAAACTCAAATTTTGGGGGGCAGCAAAACCTGATTTGAACTTATATGAAGAAATTTACTGTCTTTCTTTATCCAATATAATGTGACTACTTAATTTATTGAGCTTAACTACAGATAACAGTCTCCGACCTGCCTAGGGTCTTACAGTTACAACATATGCACTATGCCTCTTTCCTAAAATCTAGTTTGAAAGACATACTAGACATTTGAAAGACATTTGGCACAAAGGTTCTGGAGAAGGACTGAGGACCCACATAATTTCTTAGGTTTCTCCGTATCCTGTGCGTTTCTACTAAAAGAGGCCCACAAGGCATGATTTATGATAAATGCTAGCAACTCATGAAAAATAGTATGACAGGTCTCTGATGAGATCAGAAATCTCTCCTCCCAGGCAAATGTACTACAATTTGCATCTTACTTGGGTGGTTTCTCCACAGTGCGGTAAGTGTTGAAGGCCTGAAGTTGCTGCTGAACGCCAACCAGTGAATTAGCGAATTTGCGATTGTTCAGAATAATGATGGTTTGTTCAATCCATTCCAGAAGGTCAGAGGCAAGTGATTCATATTTTTCAATCATTTTTTCTGTTTCAATAGCATTGTCAAGCACCTGTGAATAAGGGTTATGAAAACACCATGGAGATTATATCACCATGCAAGGAAACATGATTGTAAACCGTCATGACGGCACACATGCTTAATGACTACTTTTGAAGTGGTTCCGGGCCACTCTGGCTAAAGTATTTTAACTCAAGGAACCATATGGTAACAGGTATCCACACTGTGACTATTATATGTGAGCAGTGACAGAGGAACAGAATTATAATTGGTTTTGAAACCACCCAACCTCCCCAGGCAAAGATTCTCAACGACTCATACAGCCCAACTGTATTTCTAGAGAAGCAAAAAAGGGCTCTGTTTAGCTTGACTCTGTCCCAAGAATTTTCCATTCCAGTGCACTGGGAGGACAATGTCATCTTACCTGAAGTGTTTTGAAAAATGCAGCAGAAGCATATCAGCCAAATGAAAAGTAAAAAAGCCTAAGATTTTTTGTTATAAAGGTGAGGAGATTCCTTGAGTGGATCCCTCTCAACACCCCTCTCAGACCTTCTGGCTATCATTTCTCGCCCGCCTGCTACCCTCTGAGAAGGGGCTTCTGGCTCCTTCCCTGTCATGTGGACAGAACACCCCAGGATGCTGGTTTGTTACTGGCAAACCTCGTGAGTCCTTGGGAGAATGAGGTGCTCAGCAGCACACGGACTTTCATCCGTCTCATAATTTCCTGAATTAATGTGAGTTCACCTTTCCAATTCGCTTTCCTTCAACAGCCAAGGCCTTCATTTTAGAGAAGTAGTGGTAGTAAGTCACTACATATGTGATGATAGACTTCTCATCAGGATGGTCCACGCTGATATCTGTAACCCAGAGAAGACCCTATTCAGTGTCCTGCTTAGAATACTGCTACCCAGGGAGCCGGAACAACCTAGAACTGCTGGACAGCACTGAACAGCCCAACGCGTTTCTTGAGAGTTTTGTCATCATTACATGAATTAGGATGATGAGGAGGAAACCATGTCACCAATTTGTTTACCATATGAACACACGAAATGACTTCTACAGACAGACCATATACATCTCTTTACCTTATCCCCACCCTCTAACAAACTGGGTTTGTGGTTCTTGAGACCAAGACCTGCTGCAGTCACCCCATCTCTGGACATCCTTGACTCCCTTTCAACCATATACAGTTGGTCGATCCCAACTTCACTCACCTTTCAAACCACTCTGTCACATAACTAGACCCACAACAGAAGCTTTTTTGGACAGCTTCTCTACTGCCCTACTCACTTTGCACACTGCAGAGCCACAAACACTCTCTCTTACCTCCAACATTCTTTTTTTTTTTTTTTTTTTTTGCAGAACCGGGGATTGAACTCAGACCCTTACGCTTGCCAAGGAAGCGCTTATTCCACTGAGCCAGCTCCCCGGCCCACCTCCAACATTCTTAAACACACCAAGGCTTTTTCCTCTGCAGCCTGGCTATAGCCTTCCCTTTTCTTCACATCCACCCATTTCTCAAATATTTATCACGTGTTTTCTAAGTACCAAGCATTGTTCTAGGTATTTGTAAGTCCACTATGAATCTGAACCGAACTTTACTCCTCAGCGTTCCCCCTACTTCGCCACACGCCCCCCTTTCTTCACCACTTCTTTGCCTGAAACAGCTTTCCCCAGCCCATCATCTCCTACTACCCTTGCAGGGCCAGCTTGAAAGTTACAACACAGCTATTTCTGATTCCCAAAGCTATAATTATGTCTTCCTCTCTGCTCCTTTTGCAGTTTGCCATAAAGTCCAATTCTAGCAGGTGTTTTCATTTAGGCACAATTTATTGGCTTACAAGACTCAGTCTGTAAGGGAAAGAAACATGTCTTAGCTATGCACTTCCCAAAATCCTAGTCTGCTGTCCTATACAAAGCATTGGTTAGTAACCAGTTATTAAGAGAGGAATCAAATAAGTGAAATGGCAAGTCTTCAGGCATGGCAAGCATTTAATCTAGGATAGATTAAGAACAGAATATATAGGGTAGCTCCTAAAGATAACATCACCTGTTTTTTTCACTCCTATCTATACCTTCATTTCCACACTCTACACAGCTCTGTGTGAAATGAGACTGAGAACGCTATGGCTCAGCTGTTGGATTCTCAGCTCAGGGTCACCAAGCAGTCACTGGCATCAAGAATTAGACTACAGGGGCTGGGGAGACGGCTCAGTGGAGTAAGCACTTGCCTGGCAAGTGCAGGAGCCTGAGTTCAATTCCCAGTTCCGGGGGGAAAAAAAAAAAAAATTAAGACTACAGCTATGGTTTCGACCTCAGGGTTCCTGCATCTGGTTAGTCTCACTCAAGTATGCCCAGAGGAGAGAAAATGGGAGGAAAATGCTGGACTTGAATGCAATTTAATAAATACAAAATGCCAACAAGTGGAATGAATAAGAAAAACTTAAAAAAAAAATGAACCTGTTTATATATTTTAAATTATGTTTTTTTAAGCACTGTACAACTAATAAAAGTTGAGCCCAATCTTAGTCTGGGCTGTAATAACTTCATGCTCAAGATCAAACTCACAAGATCCATGACATCAACTACTATTTTAGTTCCTATCTTGTTATCTGAGAAACATCAACCCCTTTTTATACTGAATAGTGATTAAAAAGATTTAACAAATAAGCAAGTTATTACAAAATTGTCAGTGTGACAGAAAAAAACAGGTTCTTTGTAAAAGCACAAAGAACTAGTGCTAGGGTAAATATTTCCATAGTAAAGGAGGGGTTAAGCACAAAAATGTATCATAACTCAAAAGAATTTTAGTTTTCTGTTTATGTTAAGAAATCATTTCACTGGTTTAGCACAAAGATAATGTTATCTCAGCTTCCTGTAACGAATATATCAGTGAATCTGATGCACTGGGAAATAGCTGCACACCAGTCTGGCAGCCTTATGACCTCGATCTGCCCTTGGGGAGTTAAACTTCCTGTTGTATATTTATAAGAACTCTGAACTTTCACTTTGGTCCATACGCTTTTTCTCTCTAATATTTGTGCACAGTTGAGAGAACATAAACCTTTAGCACTATGAACAAATTCTCTTATATTTTAAATGCTTCGCAAAACTAGAGAAAGTTCCTTTGACAGCCCGCATAAACCTGGGATTAGGATTTTGGAGACTGCCCCACACAGCCTTGAGGCAGTTGCAAGGACCCACAAAGAACACAGAGATCACTTCCATGCAGAGAATGGGACACAGTTTGAAGATAAAACTGTGAGTGCTACTGCTTCCTCTACTTACATCTTCCCTTTCCTGATTATATTTTCCTCATTTAAGTGCTTCTCTGCACACAGCAGACAAGGTACCACCTCCTAACAAGTGTCCTGTCTCAAGTCCCCGTGTTCCACAGCACTGATAGCTGAACGCCAATCAACAAGCATTTGGTGAGCACCTATGCTAGGTCGTCTGCTATGAACATCATTAGTAAGAACCTTCAATGACTCCCCAGTGCCTGCTGAACAATCTCTAAGTCAGCATGCAAGCCCTATATCCAAAACACAATTCCCACTGAGTCTCTGGTCCTCAAATTGTCCTTCACCTTTTCTTATTCTGCATTTGTTTCATATATATCCTTCTAACATGATCTCTCCTGTCCTTGAGGTTGGAAACTTATCTTTCAAATCCTTTTCTAATATTACCGTATCCCACAAAGCCTCATTTAATTTCTATAACTAAGATTATGGTCCTCGCCCTTTGATAATTCCCAAAGCACACTGTACAAATAAACATATAGACCCTAAGCAAGTTTCACATTAACTCTTTGATAGAGATGTTGAAATCCCTGCAGCCCTTACCCTCAGGGTCCAGCAGTTTAGTGAGGCCGAGGTGCTGCTCTGCCAGGTTAAATGCATTCTGCAAATTGTAGTGTGCATTGGATTTCTTGAGCTTATCAAAATCTATCAGGTCAGGCCTATGTAGAGCAACAGAACAAAAAAACCATGGTAAATCTCTTAGATCTACCTATTCTCCACACCCCCACTCTGCTGCAGAAAGACAGAAAAATTCAATCCCACAAACATTCTACCCCACAATTA
The DNA here is from genome assembly GCF_000260255.1 of Octodon degus. NCBI lineage: Eukaryota > Metazoa > Chordata > Mammalia > Rodentia > Octodontidae > Octodon > Octodon degus. Next base: position 69,212 of record NW_004524750.1, read on the forward strand.
TTAGCATAATTTTATTTTATTTGTTACCGGTGTTTGTGTATCAGTGCATTGAAGGCCATGCCATCCCTCCAGCTAGTGGTGAAATTGTGAATGTTGACATTGGGATAGCTGCCAATGGAAAAAAAAAAAAAAACACAAAAGAAAAGTAACAATTAACACATAAATGCTTATACTTTTACTAAATGCGGTATTTTTAAAAACAATGCTTGTAAGTACTGTAAAATTCAAGACAGTGACATAAAGGATAATTAAGTTGAGAGAAATATCCCTTCAATTCAGCTTGCTGTAAAATACAAACTCTGTGGCTCTGCTTGGGAATTGACTCTCACGAAGATGAAGCTAGATAGAGCCAAGGCCTCTTGCTTCCTTCTGGCTTTCTACTCCACCTACCAGGATCTGTAGTCACTGGGATCTGAATTCATGCATCATCTGGGCATAAGGAGTCTGGGCTGCCTGTTTATATGATGCTCAACTTTCACTGTTCCTTGTATTGTCTTGCTGGATGAAGCTTTCTAAGTACACTGTTACCTTGGTCCACAAATTCAATTCTTTCCATGACTAAGTTTGCAAACTGAATCAAATTTCCCCTTAAGGTCAATATTGAACCTAATCATTGAACTTGATTTAGTTCATGACCAATTCAGTTTGTGACCAGAGTTGTGGGAAGAATTCATGAAAATTGTACCTATCTAAAAAACTCCCTATGTTTGAAACTTAGCCCCAACAAAACAACTTTTCTATACCACACTGATTAATAACTTTGTATCTGTGGTTGATTAAAGGCTCATACCTAACGACCCATTTATTGGACATCAGCTCTTCCATCTGCATATGCCAGTCATATAATTACATCTACATATGAAGCAGTTATGACAATAACTCTCTAATTAACCTGATATGAAATCAATTCTCAAACAGATCATATGACCCTTACCAATACGATGAGAACTTTATAGGTTTCGTTTTAGTTGAATCTGGGCAACTTCAGTAACCAAGAAAAAAGATGCAGTTCTCAATATGTATCTTCACTAAAATTTCAGTGAAAAGACTAAATGTGCTGGGTGTGGTGGTACACACCTGTGATTCCAGTACTCAGGAGGTTGAGGCAGGACTGCCCTGAATTTAAGACAAGACCGAAGTACATAGCGACTTCAAGGCCAGCCTGAACTACATAATGAGACCAGTCTCAAAAAAAGAAAGAATAAATAGAAGAAAACCTGGGACAGAAAATACATTAAGATTACTCTGAAATTTACTGTGCAAAGCTCTCCCAAATAGCCAAAATTAAAAGGAAAACTCTCAACTGCATTTTTGAAATATGGGAGGTATGATGCTTTCAGTATTTTAAATTTTAAAATATAAGAGTCTCAAACCACAAGTTTTGGCACATGGCTATAATCTTATTTCTCTCTTAACAATGGAAAGGATGAGGCAGCAAGACTGTCAGGAGTTCAAGGCCAGATTAGATTATATTGTGAGTTCAAGGGTAGCCTGAACTACATAGCAAAATCCTGTCTCAAAAAAACAAAAACAAAACAAAGCAAAAGGTCTCTGGAACTTTCTTAATAAAGAGAAGGCAACTGATTGAAGAAATATGTATGACAGGTCTTCAATATAAATCAGAACGCTTCCCATTCTGGGAGATAGTGGAAACACCAACACAGCAACTGCTATTATAGCAATGTGCTAATAAGATTTCTCAATGGAAACTACGGAAAAAACACTAGTCAGCACTTTCTGAGTGACTAGAATAGAAGGCAGTCCTAGAAGACACAGCCCTGATATTCTTTGCATTCACACTCACCCAGCTGTCTTCATCTGGCACCACAACAGCAAAGCATCCTTGGCAGACTTCTTTTCTTTGTTATCTTCAGTTTCTACACTTATATCTTGAATCTAGGATTTACAGAGAAATATTAGTCAAACAGATGGGTCAGCTGCCTAACAGCCACTGAAGAACAGGTCTTCATTTAGGTAAGAGCAACCCTTAGATCAAAGCCTCCCCCTGCAGACTATTTGTTCTGTGTGTCAATGACAACTGCTTCCTGAAGTCAGGGCTCACCTGAGAAATACCAGAGAGAACCAGGTTTCCCACTTTGCACAAGGTTAAGGCTGCCAGAAAATAGGTTGCCGTCATGACTTTCCAGCACCTGTTAGAGGTTATTTCTGCATTAAGAGATCTTTGCAACTACGACCTGGTATGGTGGTTCTCACACATGTACTGGATTTTTCTAAGAAAGATATTTGGCCCAAAAAAATTTCACAACAGGAGAAAGGCTTCATTGACAAGGCCATTACGTGCACTATTTCCTGCAAGTTAGCTCAAACTCTCAAAGAAAGAACATATTCCATGCTACGCTTCCATGGTCTTCACTGGTAAGCCCCTCTCAGGCAGCATGTCCAACACTGTGCATACGGCCTGCTCCCCTGGCAGCACAGCTAGCCTGGGGTCTATCATTTGGGTTATGCAGCTTCCTCACCTAGGACTGGAATAAGCTTGGCTATCTCAGAAGGTGGCTGTGTTTTTTAATGAGATGAGGAATATGAAGTGCTAAGCTTACCAGAGGACCCATGAACATCTGTTTCTGGACTAAGAACCGCTTATCAGCAGTTGTGTGATTTTAGATAAATGCTCCAAATACCCTTTTGTCAGTTTCATAAATTTGGGGTGGGAGTTGAAAAGGGATGGCGTCAGCCTAGGAGAGTGGCACCCAGACCCCTCTCTATTGACATGTGAGCCAAGTTGCTCTCAACAAGGTTTGACAAATTATCAGCATGCATACAAACTGCAAAGATCACATCAACTGTGCAAAAGCACACCGAATAACAATTTTTGTCTTTTAATAAAAAGCTGTCTGTATCACTGAAAGATCCATTATTGTGTTTTTCTTTTAAGATAGAAGATATTAACATATGAGATTTTTTTCCCCCTAAGCTAAAACCTCAGTATTCAGGTGTAAGTGTAATGCTGGCACTCAGTGATAAGTGAGTTTTGGGTTGCAGTCTGGGTTGAACCATGCACTAAAAGGTTTGTCATCTCTGGCCTAGAAAGCCATATTTCTCCTTCTGATTTTAACCATTCCAAACTTCTCTGCCCTGTTTAATGTCAAGCCTCCTTCCTTTCTTTTTTTTTTTTTTAAATATTTATTTATTTTTATTTATTACATTTATTTATTGTGTGTGTGTGTGGCCAGCTCAGCCCACCAGGGGGCGGGGCTGGCTGGCATGTGGTCCTGGGGGATCGAACCGCGGTCCCTGTGCTTTGCCAAGCTTGTTTCAAGTAGGTGCTTTAGACCACTGAGCCATCTCTCCAGCCCCGTTCCTTTCAATCTACAAATAGCTCCCAGAATATTTTTAAAAAGAGAAAGGATAAAAGATCTACATATAACAATAAACTTATATACTTAATTAGGAAACATATACAGAGCAATTAAGACAACCGCATTTAAAAAAAATCTCCAGTTTTAATTGTGGTAAGAATATGAAGTTTGAACAAATTCCAAACACTTATTATATCATCAGTTCATATGCAGAGAGTAAATATGAAAGAATTACTCGCTCACTGAATGAAACAAAATTACAGGAAAAGGCAAACTGAACTGTACTATCAGATTTCTTATGCTTCTTCATAAAGGACATGTGCTCCCAGATATGCTCTTACATAAATGAGTTCCAGCTACCATTATGAAGTGAGACCACTACTTGCTGACTAGGCAAGCTTAAGACTTCCTGTTTCTGCACTGTCCTGCTACAATGCTGTATATGGTTAATTTCTAAATTTCTGTGTAAAAATATGTAATTGTTTATTCCTATTTTTTAAAAATACTTTTTATTTTTTAAATTTTTTTCTTCTTTTCTGTAGGGACTCAAAGTTTAACATATCAATATTTGATGGAAAATGCCTGTTCCATGTTATGTCTAAGATGTTTGATATTCAGACAGATAGTGAAGTTAAGCTCAACTGCCTATGTTGTAGGGCAATGATAATAAGCTTCTCTTCTGGAGGGTTAACAACCTAAGCTTGCAGACCAATAATTAGAGAAAAAGAAGGTCTGCAAGGACAGCCAACATTTTGGCCCTAGCGTTTCAAGGTCAGTGAAGACTCAGGACATAAGAGAACCTGTGCTGTAGCATCCTGTAACTCAGTTGTGTCCCAAATTTTCTGATCAAGGATTTATGGGCCACAGAGGAAAGTGATCGATGACGTAGAATGTGCCTAAGGAGAGTCACATGGAGAGAAAACATTCTCTCAGGCTTTCACAGAGAGCACATGGGTCAAGCAATGGCTGTTACTCATCCACATGGCTGACACTGACAAAGGATCTATAAACTGCGGTACAGGGTCTCGGGATAAATCCTGAGGGGATTTGACTGACCTTATCAGATACAAAAATTACATTTCTTGTTATATAGGTCTTGCTTTATCTTGGTGTTAACCATCCAGCAGAAAAGTATAAAAATGAAGTATAAAAAGTAAAGCTGTATTAATATGCTGAGCTGTAAAAGACTCAAGTCAACAACTTCTGACATTGCCAGTCATGTGGATAACCCACTACTATTATGGACTACTGGTCTACATTGGAATATTTGCTGAATTCATGCACCTATAATATTTAAATGACAATGGAATACTCTTCTCTGACGAAACTAAACAAAAAAAGGGATACAAATGAAGGACCATTTTGTATCTGTATACTCAAAGTAATTAGGATAGATATACAACTACTTTCTTTTAATTCAATGAGTAGAGAGATTTGTTCTAATAGTGTTTCGGGGACAGGATATCATGTCTGCATCTTGTACAATGAATAACCACTAAGACAACAATATGCAATGTATTCATTATTGAAACTGTCCTACTAATTGGTTTTGAAACTGTCTCATTGCTATTTTTCTCTCAATAAAATTATTTTTAAAAAAATACTTCCTGTTTCTCTCACCATCTTTCACTCTCTTTAAAGGGACAGCAGAACAAAACCTGTATCACTATCATTACTTAATGGAGTTCTTTTATGCACACAGAGGACAGGGAACACAGAAACAAGCACCCGGAACTGAATGAAGAGGAGTCTGTGTATTCAAGCTAGGTGAAGAGGTCTCTGTGGATGGGCACCCCGAAATTTCACTGAGAAGACAATATGAGCTGAGCTGTGGCTGATACAGAGTGAACAAATATGCAGTGTGTCTGTGCCTCAAAGAAGCAAAGTAATGTCAAGATACCAACACTGCAGGCCACACACTAATACAGCAGTCTTCGCCTCTTGCCGTAAAGGGAAAAACGCCTGTGCCACCACTTAGAGTGACGTGCAGGAGTGAAGCTGTCAGGAAGCTAATTAGTCCATGACCCAACCTAGTTCATGCTGAGAATCCTGAAAAGGGCTGTGTGTGCCAGTTCCTTCACTTGCACACTGGCCTGCTGTCAAGAGAAGCTACAGCATATGTTTATCAATAAAACTTTGAAAAGAAAAAAAAAAAAAAAGAGAGAAGCTACAGCCACAATCAGGATGTCCTTCCATGCGATAATTACCAGAGGTCAAAGGCAATAGAAATAAAACGCTTTATTCTACTAAACTAGGGTAAAGCTCAAAGAATGTCTGACTAGTTCCACCTTTGTTGACATAAGTAATGCTCATGAGTTTAACGACATTCATTCCATTTTCAAATTATTCATGAAGTAGATGACAGAAATCTAGCTAAGAGTTCTGGTCTGGGTGTGGTGGAGGTAGTAAAGAAAAAGATTTTGATTGTGACAATTAACTCCACTAAAGATGTCATTATCAAAAGTGGTTCTCTTCTCATACTTTATTAGAATCACTAGGTAAGCCCTGGGAAGCTGAATTATTAAAAGGCTTGCTCAATGGAGTCAGATGATCAGCCAGGTTTTGGAAGCAGCCAATCAGGCAGTTGTTTCTTTCTGTAACTCCATTTAGCTTTCTGCTCCTTCCTTACACATATCTACACCCAGAACACTGTAAGCCAAAGACCAATTCTAGAAGAGAAAAAGGATTGGTCACAAGCTAATTTCAGGGTGTCAAGGAGAAAAGAAAGCCTTTTGTGAGGTTTTTTATTTACCTAAGCAACGCAAGATCTTTATCAAAAGGGGAAATCAGGAAGGAAAGGCGCAGAGAACATGGTCACCCAGGAGACAGGACTTTTAGGATATTTGCTTGCCAAGTAACCTGATACCAGGGTAAGAAGCTGTCCCTGCATTTCCAATAATGGGGAAGCATGAACATTAAGCCTGTGCCTGGAGAGTGAGCCAGGACTCAGGACAGAGGTACTTCACTCTCAGATCCTGAGCTCCTTCTCCGAAAGGGTCAACAACAATGCAGTCTTGGCTGGCTATGTAACCCCAGAAAAGGCTCCAAACTTCTCAGTCCTCAGTTTCCTCATAAACTGAAGGATTTGGACAAAATGACCTAAAAAGTATCTTTCTGGGGCCTGGGGAGATGGCTCAGTGGAATAAGCACTTCCCTGGCAAGCACAAGGGCCTGAGTTCAAGCCCCGGTTCGGGGGGGGGGGGAATATCTTTCTGTACCTAGAACCTTCCCCCAGAAATAATAATATAACCCATAAAATCATCATAGCTTCAAAACACACAGGATTTTGTTCTTCCTCACATCTAAGAGAGAATAAGAAGGTAAAAATAGAGGCCACATACATGCATTGCCCCAAACAGATTCTTCTAGAAATATTTTACAAAATGTACCACAATCTGGTGAATTTTAGTCTAGTGCTAATAGTTTACCATGAGCCCTATCTTTGTACCTTTGTTCCTGAATGCCAAGTGGAAGAGACCAAACATTCAGAGGTGGTATCAGGAAAGCAGTGGGCTGACATGCAACCTGCAAACCCCCACACGCTGAGCCCTATCAGACAAGGGTGCCAAGGCTATCAGGTGCATCATCATTAGCAGTCCCTGGTCTGGGTCCTTACCTGGAAGCGCAGGATGATGGTCCAGATGAGCCCGAGGGTCAGCCGATGGTTCCCATCCACAATGTCATGGGAACCCATGTTCTCGAGATGGACTCTCTGTTCCTTCAGAAACTGAAGAGCTTTGTCCACATTCTCCAGACAATGGATGCGCATTCGCCCCTTGGTGGGTTTAGGCTAGAAATGAAAGAGCAGAGGTAGAAACAATCATCCACCAGGGCAGAGATGGGCCCAGGGAATTACATTCATGCATCACATGGTGCTCTCCCACTTAAAACCAGAATTTTAAAAACATGTGCTCAACTGGCCCGAGAGCAGCATTTACTTAACAGTCTTACATAAAGAAAATTTACTTCAGATGGTAAGGAGTTACTTTTTAAAGGTTTAACATAGAAACTATACAATTTACAAAGAAGCACAAAAATGGAAGTTTAGAGAAAAAAACAAATCCACTTCTCAGAGAATTTCAGCACTACTGCTACCATCCACACAATTTTTTATAGATGCACAACAAAACACCCGTGAAAAGCTGCTGATTGTTTTAAATATACTAACAGGGTTGTCACCTGCTAGATGGATCATCTCCTAAAGCTGATTCAAAATGAAATAGCACAGGGGCTGGAGAGATGGCTCAGTGGTCTAAAGCACCTACTTAGAACAAGCTTGGCAAAGCATCAGG
>NW_004524750.1:76923-164564 GCF_000260255.1 Octodon degus
CTCTCTCTCTCTCTCTCTCAAATAAATAAATAAATAAAATTAAAAAAAAATGAAATAGCACACTCCATCAAATCAGAATTTCCATGTGATCATTTGTAAGAGAGACAGGCAGGGACTAAATGAGAGGGTGTGAATTAATAAAAAGTAAAAAAGAAAGATAATCTAATGTGAATACACCAAATAGTACTTTCTTTTATCCAGTTATATCAAAATCTTATTCTCAAAAAGTAGACATATTTTAAATAAAGAAAAAATATACAAACTCATATATGTATATAATACCTCCTTCATATATATGTACTATTATATATGTACATTATTTACTATGAAATACCTAGCATAGATGCCTAACGTATACAGTATATATCTGTGTATGCGTATCTGACTCTGGCTGTGAGAAGAATGCACTTATCTTGGCTGACCATGGTCTTATCTCCCTGCTTCTCCTGGGCCATCTCACCATGCCCCACCCCTTGCAAGGCCCTGGTCAAGGTATATCTTCCCATCTTGCAGACATTTCCAATCATTTTAGTTCTCATGGGTCTCTTCCCTCATAACTACACACTAATGGCATCAACAAATCAGAGAACTAATCACTGTCCTGTAGTTTTGCTTCTGTCTCTTCTTAAAATTTTTCTCCAGAGCTGGCGACAGAACCCATCTCTGGTGCATGGTAGGCAAATGCTCCACCTCCGAGCTACGCCCATAACCCTGCTGCTTCTTACATGGCTCTGACTACTTTCACCTTGACTGCTGGCTTGCTGAGGGCAAGACTGATGCTTTATTGTGCTACATTATCCAGCTGTGAACACAGAGCATGTGCACAGTGAACTAAAGTCCATAGATGAACTGTATTGATGAGAAAGGCCAGGTGTCAGCCTTCTGCTAATAGCTTGTCCATTTCCTGAGCTTGCTGATAAGGACATCTAAGAAGGAAGAACGTGCTTTGACACTGAAGAAATAAGATTAGAAGCTGAGGCCTTACCACAAGTGATAAATTCTACTTTCAAATTATAGTAATAGAAAAAGAAGTGTCTCTAAAAATGAAGGTGTTCACAATATGACAGCACTGCTTACAAGAAAAAGTGGGGAGGGAGGTGTCTTCTCTTTGGAAACTTCAAAACTATTTTAATTCCAGTATACTGGAATATTCAGTTGAAGGACAAGCAAAGGACAAGTACTTAGCTGCCCCTAAGAAAAGTGTGTGAATTCTACTACAAGGGTTCCTAGCATTTCATCCAGATCTTTTCTTCTCCTCTCAGTGTTTGTGTCCCAGACCAATGAATTGTCTGCCTACAGGTGCTGCTTCCTGTTCCCTAGCAGCACACACACTCTTAAGCCTACCTCTAGCAGGGCAGAAAAGTTATTGCCTAAGTGGAGGTAGGCAGGACGGTGTGGATGAAAAGTAAAAGGACAGCTGAGGAATAGATGGTGCTCTCTGTTCCTTCTCAGTTTCGACCCAGCATAACATCACCACTCTTCTTTGGAATTTGACCCTGAAAGTCCAGATCCCAAATCACTTCGTACTGCCCCACATTTACATAAACATGATAGGGAAGGGGTCTTCTCAGAACTCCCTTCCCACAACAGGAAGAAGCGTTTTTCACTTCCACATGAACACAGAGAATGAGGGGCTGAGGAGGGGAAGGTGATGAATGACGCTCTTGCCCAGGTTACAAGTATGATGTACATCTCAGGGATCTCACACGGATGCTGATTGACTACGCCAAGTGAGCTAAGGATGGTTTGCTCCAGACCTGGATGCAACTCAAGTACCCAGCTAGAGCAAGCCATTAGGAACACAGAACATGAGACCAAGGAAAAGAAACAAAAAATAGTTGACAAACCCTCTTTCTGGACAGTGGCTAGAAATCTTCAAATGACTAAAGGAAAAATAATCCTATCAAGAAGCAGAGTAAAGGACTAGCCAGATAGCTCAGCGGATTAAAGCGCCTGCTTAGGCAGAGCGCAGGGGCCAGGGTCCAATCCCTGGCATGCAGTGCTGGCCCTGCCCCCGGGGCACACTGAGACAGTGACAGAGACTGGGTGTGGTGGTGCATGCTTGAAATCCCAGCGCTTGGGAGGCTGAAAAACAGGAGGATCACTACAAGTCCAATCTGTGTAGTAAGACCCTGTACTAAATATATATGAAAGCAAGCAAGCAAGCAAGCAAGCAAGCAAGCAAGCAGAATAAGTAGAAAGTTGTCAAAAAAAGGTGTTTTTTTTTTTTTTTGTATTTCCTTCAAATTCATAGTAATATAGGGAAAAGGTCTTTACCTCCCAAGTGTGTTATTGTTCTACTGTTCCTGGCCTTTACATCTTTTAAAGCGTCAAATGAGAATAAGCCAGCTGTAGAGAACATGCTTTTTTGGGCAATTTGGTACAGAAAAGGATGATTCTAATTGTCAAGTTACAATTTCTGTATACTTTCGCAAATCAGTGCTTTCTCAACTGTTTGCCTCTAAAATGGGGATAATATCAATAATTATTTCCACCCCCCCCCCCCGAACCGGGGATGGAACTCAAGGTCCTTGCGCTTGCCAGGGAAGCGCTTATTCCACTGAACTGTCTCCCCGGCCACCCACTTTCACTTATAAAAGAATCTCCATACTGATTTCCATAGTGGTTACATTAATTCACATTCCCACCAGCAATGTAGTAAGGCTCCTTTTCCCTCAGAACCCCATCACCATCTGCTGCTTTTGTAGTCCTTGACAATAGCCACTCTAACTGGAATAAGGTAGTCTCAGCATAGTTTGGACTTACATTTCTCTAATTGCCAAAAGATGCTGAACATTTTTTTCATGTACTTACTGGCCATTTGTATTTCTTATTTTGAGAAGTGTCTAATATTTTAACTGCCTATTTTATGATTGGGTCTTTTATGTTTGGTGTCTAATTTTTAAAAATTCTTTATATAACCTATATATTAGTCCTCCGTCAGAGATGTTGCTGACAAAAATGCTATTCCATTCTGTGGACTGACTCTTCACAATATTATTTGTTTTCTTTGCTGAGAAGAAGCTTTTGATTTGGTATAATCCCACTTGTTGATTTCTGGTATAGTATCTCGTACAACTGGGATTTTATTCACCAAGTGATTATGCCTATATCTGCAAGAGTTTTACCATTTTCTTCTTCAGCAGATTCAGTGATTCTGCTTTTATATCTGTGTCTCTTGGTCCATCTTGATTTGATTTTAGGTACTACATACAGAGATATGGATCTAAATTCATTCTTCTACATATGGATAATCAGCTTTACCAGCACCCATCTGTTAAAGAAACTATCTTTTTCAGAGCATAAGTTATTGGCTCCTTTGTAAAAATCAGATGGGTGAAGGTGCATAGGGTTGTTTCTGCATCCTTTATTCTATTCCACTGGTTAAAATGTCTATTTCTGTGCATTAATATTTTTATTAATGTTGTACTAATTTGAGGTCTGGGACTACAATGCCCCCTTTTTTGTTCTTGTTGCTCGGGATGGGTTTAGCTATTAGGTCTCTTTAGGTTCCACACAAATTGTAGAATTTTTTTCTGGCTCTGTGAAAAATTCTGATGGTTTTTATTGGATTAAAAAGCATTTTTTGGGAACTGCATTAATATTTTTGGCTACAGAGCTATTCTAACAATATTACTTCTCCCTATCCAAGAACAGGTGATATCTTTGATTTTCTAATGTGGTCTTCAATTTTTTTCTTGTGGCAATGCAGTCTTTTGTTACAGTGATCTTCCAATCTTTAATATGTAGGTATTTAATTTTTTAAAAAATATCTATTCTGAATAGAAAAACTTTTTTTTCTGATTTCTTTCTTGTTGAGTTCATTGTTAGTATTTCAGAGCACTACTGATTTTTGTGTGTTTGTGTTGATTTTATATCCTGCCACTTTGCTGAGTTTTTTAGTTCTAAGAATTTTCTGATAGTGTTATTTTTAATCTAGTAAAGAATCATGTGAACTGCAAATAAGGGTACTCTGGCTTCTTCCTTGCCTATTTGAATCCTTTGATTTCATTCTCTTGCATGACTGCTCTGGGTAAACTGTCAAGCACATAATATATCACTGTGTCGTCTCTTGATTTTAGAAGGAATACTTTTTTTTTTTTTCAGAACCAGGGATTGAACTCAGATCCTTGTGTTTGCCAGTCAAGCGCTTATCCTACTGAGCCATCTCCCCGGCCCCTAGAAGGAATACTTTCACTCTTTCCTCATTTAATATATTCCTGCCTTCACATGTTAAAAACATTTCCCTCTACTTCATGAAGTCACTCATTATAGATGGAATGTTAATCACTTTTATAATAAAACAGACAAGATATGGCAAAGTTGGGTGATGTTCTGGTGGTAGAATACAAGAAAGAGTAAATCAAAGCCACAGCCAAAGTGTACCAACTCCCTTGACTTGTGTTCTGTTGCTTCAGGGGGGATTTCTCAAATATTCTAAGGCACAACACCTGAGCAAGTTCAGGAAGCAATAATTACAGGAAATTAATTTAAAGAGATGGTAATGATCTTAGAGTTACACATACAAATGTAAGGGTCAACTACATTGTTGCCGAGATCTACTTTCTTATTTGTCATTTCCCAAACTACTGTGTTTACCTCTTTGTTAGGTGGTTTACAGCTTTGTCATATTTAATGCTCATCGCAACCTTGAATTATAGGAATTATTCTTGCTATTTTATAAAGGAACACAAACTTCAGAGAGATGATGCAACCAGTCTAGCTGTTAGCATGTGGCAAACCAGGACTACAAAGTTAATTCTCTTCATGTTACACTAAGAACCTAGAATACCAGAGTGGCATACATTTCTATATAAAAGGAAGGAATAGACTTGGTTCCCATCTGGCAAAGAGTGCTCTTTTGTTTTTTAAGAGCTTTTTTTATATTACTAAACTTCATCTTTTCAAAAGGAAGAAGAGGTAATAATGGAGAGAACTAAACACAATGGAACAGGGTAGAAGTGGGAAAGAGTTGTGTCTCTCAGTCATAAACACTTTTTGAAGCCTCATCCTTAGAGTGGCTAATTCTGCCAAAGAAAGGAACATCCTCTCTCGCCTCTATTAGTCAGAGTCCTAGTGTGACAGGCCTGTTTCCATAGCAACAAGTGCATTTCTGCCCTGTGTCTTTTTTTTTTTTTTTTGAGGAACCGGGGATTGATTTTAGGCCCTTGCGCTTGCCAGGGAAGCGCTTATTCCACTGAGCCATCTCCCCTATGTCATTTTTGATGTGGAAGTCTGAATGCCCATTCACATGGAGACAAGGATCAATATCAGCCTTATGGGATTTGGATTGAAGGGGGGTGGGTATCTGCTGGCAGGCAGGCAGTTTCTCTGTGGGAATGACTACTTTTACTGATTGCTTTTTTTTTTTCTGATTGCTTTTTAAAATCATTTTAACAAGTGTCCCCTTCATTCCCACACCAACATCTGTGTTTTTTTTTTTTAATTTTTTATTTATTTGTGTGGCCAGCTCAGCCCACCAGGGGGCGGGGCTGGCTGGCATGTGGTGCTGGGGGATTGAACCGTGGTCCCTGTGCTTTACTAAGCTTGTTCTAAGTAGGTGCTTTAGACCACTGAGTCATCTCACCAGCCCAACATCTGTGTTCTGTGGGGTTTTTTCAGGTGTTTTCCTGTTTCTTTCCCAAAGGTCTCTTCTTGCCCCAAATCTTTGTCAACTACATCTCTGTCCCAGATCCAAGTTGCTTCTGATTCCAAAGGAGACGGAATTGTGGCCCTAAAGAGTCACTCCTAGTGTCTGAAAGCGTAATTCTAACTGTTTAATACAGCAATCAGGGCAAATCCTGCCTCTGAGACTCAGTTTGGCTTTGAGTTAATTCCCTACAGACACGAGTCACTCAGAGAGAAAAGATGGAGCTGGATCCCAGACCCTCTGTTCCGCCCCAACTGTTCTGCAGACTTGGGTTGGGTCACTTATGCACTGCAGGAGATAGGTATTTGCTTTACTATGAAATAATTGTACTGGTAAGGTTTTTCTGAGAGTCTAGAGACAAAAACACTTCCTGGGCCTGATTTGATCTCTTATCTGAATAGAAGAGGAGCACACAAGGGAGGTTCCTGGCAGGGTGTTCTGTAAGGTCCCTGGAGGAGCTGTCCCCAGTAGGTAGTCCCTGCTCTCTCTCTGGGTGTCCAAAAAAAAAAACAAAAACAAAACAAAAAAAACAAAACAAAAAAAACAAAACCATGAAGCTACCTAAAGTGGAGTGCTAATTTTCTAGGAAAGTACTGGTCCTGGGAAGTGAGAAGCTGGCTATATCTGTGAAATACTGCTGCCTTTCCATCTACTTTGAGTTGCAATATCTACAAAGTAAAGGAATTTATTTAACTTGGTGGCCAGTAAAGTCACTTCAAATAGTAGAATACAAGCTACATTATTTCAGATGGTGACTTGTCGTCAATATGCAAGGTGGATTCTCAAGTGCCTGCTGATGAGTCAGGTGAAGAGAACATGAGAAAGTACCCCTGTGTGAATAACACTTGCTTATGTTTTTGTCTTTTAACCAAAACAGATCTTTGTTATGTGCACGCGCGCAACACACACACACACACACACACACACACGCCCATAGCACACAGGATGGGAGGCACCAATTCAAAACTCTTCTAACAGGTGATAAAGTCAAACTCATACTAGTCTCCAAACTCTTCCCCATAGATCACACCACACTTTCAGAAGGGTGCTAGTGATTTTGCTCTAGTTAAAACTAATCAGGATCTGGGGATATGCTCAGTGGCACAGGGTCTGCCTGGCAAACACAAGGTCCTGAGCTTGATTCTCAGTACCAAAAAATTCAAACAAAAACCCCACTAATCAGGGACCATCACATTGTCCTGTCACCTCCCAAGAATCAATGAAAAAGGGGAGGCCCACAGGCAGGAAACAGTGATGCTCCCGGCAAGTCACTAGTGACTGCTAGTTTCTTCTATGAAGCACAATGTTAAGCTGCCACTTTATTAAGCTCTAAGAACTAAAAAAAAATGTGTGTCCACACTCTATAAGCCTTAAAAGACAGATATCCTCAAGTTACTGCCATTACTGTTTTGAAAAAAGGAATACCAACACAGCTGGGAAATCTCCCCAAGAGCAGAGTCCCTGACACCCAGCCTCAACACCTTCTTTGCATGGTCCTTATGGTGAGCTTTGCATATTTTCCGTCCAGCTAACACTGCACCCCATAGTCTATGGCTAGCTACTCTTGCGTCTCCTGAGTCACAGTGAGCCCTACCCACTTACTACGTCTGGATACATAATCAAGAGGGCTTGTTTCCTCTTTTCAACTCCAGAGCTTTGAGGTCACTCATCAGGCACTTAGGCACATGCCAGCTCTGTTATTTCACTTTCTGCACTTGTACAGCTAAACACCAATTTAAATGGGAGAGTGAGTACTATAACAAGCTTTCTGAAACAAAAGTATCTCACATTTATCAACAATTTTTAGAAAAACTGTTAAGTTTTGTGGCTAATTCATAAAACCCTATTTCAACAAACAATATATAGGGTGATCTCTTAACAAAGGCCTTATGAAAAATATCCTCAGTGCAATTCAATGTAGGATTTAAGGTTTAACAAATCTCATTATTAAACCTATCTTCTTTACCTTGCCCAGAGAGTTTTGGAATTAATGGCTACAAATAAAAACAAAACAAACAATACTTGACGAAAAATACCTGTTCCATGTTATGCCTAAGATGTTTGATAGCCAGACAGATAGTGAGGTTAAGCTTAACAGCCTAGGTTGTATGTTAATAACAATAAACTCTTCTGGAGGGTTAACAACCTAAGTTTGCAGACCAAAATCAGAGAAAAAGGAGGGCCACAAGGAAAGCCAACATTTTGGCCTTAACCTTCTAAGGTCAATTAAGACTCAGGACATATGAGAACTTGTACTGTGAAGTCATGCAACTCAGCAGGGTCCCAAATTTTCTGATCAAGGAGATTATGGGGCCAAAGAGGAAAGTGATCAATGATGTAGAGTGTGCCTAAGGAGAGTCACAACATTCTCTCAGGCTTTCACAGAGAGCACATTGGCCAAGCAATGGCCGTGACTCATCTACATGGCTGATACTGAAAAAGTTCTACAATCTGAGGTACAGGATATCAGGATAAATCCTGAGGGGATTTCACTGACCTTATCAGATGCAAAAGCTACAACTCTTGTTGCATAGGTGTTGCTTTACCTTGGTCTTAACCATCCAGCAGAAAAGTATAAAAATGAAGTACAGGAAGTAAAGCCATGGTGTTATGTTGAGCTGTAGGGGACTCAGGTCAACAATTTCTGACACTGCCAGTCAAGCGGAAGACCCTATACTATTATGGACTACTGGACTCTTTTAGAATATTTTGCTGAGTTAACACACCTATAATACTCAAATAACAGAACTAAACAAAAAAAGGGGATACAGATGTATGTCCATTTTGTATCTGTGTATTCAAAACGGTTAGGATATATAATTACATTCTCTTAATGAACAGAGGGATTTGTTCTAATAGTGTTTGTAAATAGGATATTATGTGCGCATCTTGTACAGTAATTAACCAGTAGAAAGAATTTATGCAATGTGTTAATTATTGAAACTGTCCTACCAATTTGATTTGAAACTGCCTCACTGCTATTTGTTTCTCAATAAAATTATGGGAAAAACAAACAAACCCAAAACATCTCTTTTGTTGCTATCTTTTCTTGTAGACTAATTCTGATTAATGGAGAGAAAAGGCCAAAGAATATTAGGAAACAAGAGATAATCAGAAACTAATGATACCTGTGATTAGAAACTTCACTCTAGCTCAATCAGAGGGGTTTGTTCTGACAGTTATGAGAAAGAAAACTGGCCACCTTATCTAGACTCATTCTTTATTATAGTTTCATGAAGAGAAAGTGGCAGGCAGGGGGAAGCTCATGACCAAAGTTCAGGCCCAGGGATGTGCTAGGCACCTATTGCCCTCTAAATGTCAGTGCTGTTAAAGGCCAACACTCTGTGCCCTCAACCCTTGATCTCATTTGACCTTAAGATCAAGGTCCAATTAGAGTAACTAGCTCAGGTTCTATGTTCACAACTTTACCTGTTATGAAGTTAAAGTAAAGGACGGTCTATAGTTTTAAGAGAATTTTAAAGCAAGATCTTTATGAAGAATGGTATCCACAATGATTACAGAAAAAGCACTAAAAAGGAGTTGTATTCTTTTCATTAATCTAATCCTAATCAGCAGCAGCCTCCTGGCTCAGCCCCAAGGTTTTCTTTTTGTTCCATAAGATGACATACCTGAAGCAGAGAGGGTTTGGTCACATAGCCAGCCCCAGTCAGAACTGGAAACGGGACTTTCTGTTCCCAAGGCCATGAACCAAGTTCTTTGATAACACAAATGTCTACCTAAAACCTGATCAAATTTGACTCAGATTCTTGGGGTTAGGTTAGAATTTTCTGGATCATTAAAGGCACAGTTCTTTGACTTTCACTTAGCAGAAACACACACACACGAATTTCCTCCTTTGTAAAGGAATTTAACAATCAATCAATGAAGTAAATTTGGATAATTTAATCCTCAAACATTTACTATGTACTGCCAACGTGGGGCTAAAATGCTGCCAAACTGATAGGTTCCTGATGGAGTGCAAATGTTTATGTTATCTGGGTTTTAGTTCACTGCTGTAGATGCAGCACAGGGCTGACTGAATGTTCTTTGATGACACAGTGAGCTACAGACATTAGTGTACTGAGCCTGGGAACACTAACCACTTCATT
Organism: Octodon degus; assembly: GCF_000260255.1. Classification (NCBI taxonomy): domain Eukaryota; kingdom Metazoa; phylum Chordata; class Mammalia; order Rodentia; family Octodontidae; genus Octodon; species Octodon degus. Next base: position 86,683 of record NW_004524750.1, read on the forward strand.
AGCTTCCCCTCCCCCCTGTATTTTTAGGGAAGGGTCTATAGGGTGTTCAGGGTCGCACTACTAGATTGGACTTGTAGTGATCTGCCTGTTTACAGCCTCTCAAGTGCATGTACCATCATGCCCAGTCTCATTCACCCTCTCAGCGTGCCCTGGGGCAGCTGCAGGTGCAGGGGCAGGGGCAGGGGCAGGCCAGCACAGCAGACCTGGGAATTGAACCCTGGGCCTTGTATCTGCTTGCAGGTGCTTTAACCTGCTAAGCTATTTGGCCGGCCCCACATCTCATTAGTTTTGGGATCTGAATATGTAAGAATCTACTGGGGCAAGCCCTTAGGGAACAGTTTTCTTCCCTACTCTAATTTGAAGCCTAGCAATCTGAGCAACCAAGGACACAGTGTGGCTTGTGTCCCTTCCAGAACATTCCACAAACTATACATACCAACAAAGCCAAAAACACTGAAATGAAAAAGAGCTTTAGTTCATTTTTTTCTATAATACACTTACTTTTGAAATACAAATAACCAGGCTGCCCAACCTGTCACATGAAACATTTCTAATTTTATTTCTATTTTATCTAAGTTTTATTCACCACCTAAAGGGATGAAAATGGTGGTCATACTTTGTTGTGGATCTGATTCTAGGTCTCTGGGTCATTGTAAAACATTTTATTGCTAACAGGAAATAAAGAGACGGAGGGGAGGTATCTCTTTAGTATTTCTTATACACAACTAAGAATTATGCTTTAAAAAGTTACTTTTTATCCTAATATTTTTTATTGTCCTTAGACTAACGAGTAACAAGCTTAATGCCACTTATTATACAGACATTATCAAAAACATAATCTTTTTGGTATAAAAGAGAATTAGGGGATTTCAAAGGTGAACAACTTACTCTCTATAGCCTAGCAGATTGGGTCATATTGGAACAAAAATAAATGCTGAAACTAATTTCTATCCATGTGATCTTTTAATGATTTTTAAAGACTTTCAAAACCTTAAAAAATAAAATTATCAGACTATAGTAAACATTATGCAGCAAAAAAAGGGGGGGCTAAGAGGTAAGGGAGAGAAATCTGGTTACAAAAATTACATTCTTGTAAGCTACATACCACAGGAATTCTAGCTGAGGCTCTCAATCTCATTTGAAGAAAACAAAATGCAATCAATGACTGTCCTGTTTGCTGCCGACAGGCCATATCACAAATCAATCCCCTTTCAATCCCTGGTGCTACACACACACACACACACACACACACACAAATCACTTTGTATAGTCATTATGGTTTGAGTGACGGTTTCTTTCTCTAGTTTGACACACAAACTCTCACAGAAAAGAAGGTAGTCAGACCTGTATGTCTAGAGAATAAAGAACACGGGCAAAGCTCAGCATGGAAGAGATGGGGGTTCACTGTCCTTCAGAAGCAAAGTCCTTGTTCTCCAACTAAGGTGGAAGACACTGTCTGCATTTTTCACTCAGGCTGAGATACCATATGGGCTTAAAAACAGGGTGAGGTACAACGTAAGTGCGTGGGTTGGCCTGCATAAAAGACCTACTGCGGCTGTCAAGTTACAGGGCGGAGATCAAGTTAAAAATAAGGCTTTCTGGCAGTACTGTCAACCACCAGCATCATATTTTCCCTCTGATGTCAGTACAGATGTGGAGCTCTATTCCTGGGTGACAGCATTTGGCTCAGCTGCACCACTACCTATGGACCCGCGTGTGCTCTGGTAGAAACAGAGCACGCATTTTCAAAGAGAGGCAAGGCAAAACCAATTGGGCCAGTCACAGTGAGTGGTGTGAGGTTCCGTGGCTTAAGGTGCATAAATAAGAATCACATCAGAGAGGAATGCAGCAGCTCTAGGAAACAGATGGGGATATCTTTTTTTTTTTTTTCTTTAACTGCAGGATGACAATTTCCCTGCCCAAAACAGAAGGGTGAATTCACACAGAAGCTCTGTTTCCAAGGAGACGACAAAATACTAGCCTTTCCTTCCACACCCTAAAAAATAAGAATGCAAGGAAAAAACACAAACCATCAGCTGCTATTGGATTCCATTACTACACCTTGAAATAAATGGCAGCTCAGATCTTCCAGAGAATCAATAAGACAAATTTAGAAATCATTCCATGATCTCATGTAGGATACATATTCATCTTGAGTCAGCATGCAAGCCTGGAGCTTCAATTATGCCCTATTTAACAGGGACACTACTCAGATCTTTCTGACCAAAGATGGCAACCTTTCACATGACCAAAGTGAGACCATCCAGATTCAGAATGTGGCACTGAAACTCTCCCCGGAGCGCTTGCCTCACCCATCAAGATGCTCTTTCTTAATAATAAAGTTAACTGCAGAATTCAACAGAAAACAAGTACACACTAGATTTTTTTTCAAAATACTTCCTCATCCATGAAGCAATTCGCTAACTCCCAGTCCTACTTACCAGCCTTTCTCCAGAGAGGACCTCCAGCAGCTTGATGAGCATGCGTCCATCACGAAGGTCAGTGTACAGGTCTGTGATCCGGCAGGAAACTCGGGCAAGGTGGGAGTTGACCCACTTGGTGAAGGTCTTCTTCTGCACAGCTTCACGCTCATCTGCAAGCAGAGGACAGCTCACTTTACCAATAATCACAGCACTGGCAGCACCAGGTGTGTGAGGAGAGCCACAAGCGGGGAGGAGGTGTCAGCAAAATTAAACTCCAGTGAAATCTCTCAATAGAGGAATCTAACGTCCCTGAACATGTGAGCCCCTATGTACGCTACCAGCAAAATAGCCTTCACTTCTTTACACTTCCTTTCCACCTATCCCTGCTGAAGAGGCAGCAGGGTGTAATAGATAATGATGGGGCCTCTGTAGCCTTGCCCATTGCTGTACTATTTGATTGGTGGCGCTCCTAAAGCGACTCCTCCTCCAAAAACAGAGTTTGAGAGGGTGGTAAATATGTTAATACCAAAGGACGTAGGGCAGGTAAGCTCCTGAGGAACAGAAAACTGCTTTCTTCATGTATAAAGGTTTAGGCAACATTTGACAAGGTATATTAACACATGTCCTTGTTGGTAAAGGCTTCTCCACAGACTCTGTGGTGTGGATAACAGAAAATAGCCGGCAACAAAGGTAAAGTGCAAAGAGATCTGGCTGGGCATCAGGAGGGGAGAACTAGAGCCTAGACTTTCAAACAAACATGTGCCGAGGGTCTAACTTCAGTGGCCTCTTTTGTAAGCAGAGCAAACAACAATCATCTCCAGACTTTTTGGTGAAAGGACAACTGTTGATTTATAATCTTAAGTATAGTAACTGAGCATTCTAATCATCTGGGAAACAGTACTAAGTGCTTCAAGTCTTAGTGATCCAAACTCTGTCCAAGTCAAATAAAACTCCAGACACTTAAACTCAAAACTGTCCTTTCATATCCCATACAAACTAGCTCCCAAACTTCTACCTCTGCAGAATGTTCTAAACACAGGCAGCTGAAGACTGTCACACTGAGTGCTCTGGACCCACCCTCTCATACTCTTGGGCTGTCTTCCACCTGTCAGTTACCCACTAGTTCCACCAGAATTCAAGCTTTATTCTTTCTACTGTAAACCCAAGCCACAAAGATATTTATGTATTGCTATATATAAAAAGAGTCTGATAATTTTATGGTTTTCAAAATCATGGTCACAACTACAAAACCACTTCTGCTGATGATACATATAACCAGTGGCCTGAATGTACTGTATTCTTGAACTGGCCAGAAGGACAGCAAATGCCCTGGTACCCTGAGGAAGGTCTGCTCAGAAGGTTGTGCTGATCTCCTCAACCCCAGGAGATCCTCAACAGGATGGCAGAGCTGCAGAGACACCATGGGATAAGCTTTTACTGCTGCCAACTTGGCAGATGAGCCAGAAAGGCATCTGCAAGACACCTGGACACCTGCTGCAGTCAGTATCTCTGTGGGGTCCAGCCTTTTCCTAAGGGAACAACAGCCTATCCAGAAGGCAAGAAAGGTTTTCCATAGAGACAAGGCCAATCAGAACAAAGGATCAAAAAAGCTAGAATCAGGGTAAGGAGAAAAGGGCAGTAAGAGACAAGCTGCAGCCTAGAAAAAAGAAGAAAAAAATATGCCAATAACATCATATATGTCACACGGAAAAAGACCACATGCATTATTACTCACACACTCAACATGATGGACAATACTTTTACTACTAGTTTTGTGAAGAGCTTTTTTTTTTTTTTTGTATTTAGGACAGGGTCTACAGGGTCTGTAGGGTCTCACTACATAGATCAGACTCCTAGTGATCCTCCTGTTTACAGCCTCCCAAGTGCTGGGATTACAGGAGCACGCCACCACTCCCAGTCTCAATTGCTGGCTCAGTGCGCCCCGGCGGTGGGGTGGGGCTGGGGTTCCCTGGGATCAAACTCTTGGCCCCTGCATCTGCCTAAGAAGGCACTTTAATCCGCTGAGCTATTTGGCCGGCCCTTGAGCTGCATTTTTTGGCTGAAGAGGGCTGTTTGGGAAGACCCTAGATCAGAATGGAAAGTCACACTGAGCTTCTGCTCAAGACCTTTCACAGATGCTCTCTGCACAAGAGGCAAGGACCTTCCTGTTCCGGGTATTTAGGGTTGGCTCATTTTTTAAATTACAATATCTTCTACATGCTACACTGAAATTCCTTAATGTGTATTCTAGGCTGTTAATGATTGGTTTGGGGATCAAAAATCACTACAACCCAGCCTATCAAGGGAACAAAATCAGAATAATCTTGGATTAAAGTACTTCTAAGTAAACAAGTGTAAAGTGCATTCCTTCAGCCAATAGTGACTCCTCTGGGTGAATCTCATATTAAAGAAACATTCTTGGATTCTTTGTTTAAAATGAATTGGTACAGGGTCTGCGGGGACTACAGGGTCTCACTACACAGATCAGACTTGTAGTGATCCTCCTGTTTTCAGCCTCCCAAACACTGAGATTATGGCACGTGCCACCACACCCAGTCTCGATAGCTCAGTGTACCTCAGGGGCGTGGCCAGCATGGCAGGCAGGCAAGGAGCCCCAGCCCTGTGCTCTAAGCAGGCACTTGTCCCCACTGAGCTATCTGGCCAACCCTCACTCTTGGATTCTTTCAGGTTCTGAAACAAGCTCTTTTACAAGGACATGCCAAGGATTTGCTTCAAACATAAGCAAGTATACCCTCCCACTTAAGGAGTTACAACTAACCCCACCCTTCTTTCCCGTGGATGTGTGGAGAGGTCAAGGGCAAGAGCAGGGAACTGAGTGGTACGGAGGGCCTCCTACGGCTGCCGCATGCCTCAGAAACTCCAGGGACAAAGAGAAAGGAAGCTCACCATGCACATGGGACTCGTAGTGAGCCTCCTGCTTTCAGCCTCCCAAGAGCTGAGATCAAAGTTGCGTGCCAACTTGCCCAGTCTCAGCGCACCCCAGGGGTAGGACTAGCAAGGCACACTGGGGCTCAAACCCCTGTTCCTGCACCTGTCTGAGCAGGCGCTTCACTCTGCTGAGCTATTTGGCTGCCCAGGAAGCAAAACCATAAAATAAATGGTATGAGAGCTTGTGTTCTTGTCCTCCCTTCCTTGCTCCTCGCAAGTGCCAAACAGTACTCATGTCAGAAAAAAGCACACAGGCTAAGCTCATACGACCATACTAGAAAAGACATGATTCTGTCCAGGGAATGGACCAGATCAACACCCTGTGACACACAGGGTTAGGAAACCCAATAAGCAGAGACCCAAAGACTGGCCAGCTACTATACCTTCTTATAATGGATGACAAACGCTCCTGAAGCTGGAAGGAGGAGGAAGAAGGGTGAAATCTAACCAGCGGCTCAGCTGAGGATGAGGTTTGTGTATTTGGGGGCCCTATTCCTTGTTCCACCCTTCTTGGAAAGGCACAATGACATCACCCTTGTACACCCAGTAAGGCCGGGGAGATAAGTCAGACACACTCAGAGGAGCAGAAGGCCCTGGCAGACAACTGAAGCCAATTTGGAGGAACACCGCCAAGCTCAAGCTGGTGTCACTGCTGAAGCTGTGGAAGAAGGTGAAGGGACTAGCAGAGGGGAGCAGGCCAATTTCCAGTCCTATAAACGGACAACTGCAGTGACACAGAAGGGGCGCTTGCAAGCTCCATGTTGGTTTAGTTATTCAGACCACAGAGGCTCTCCATGAGACATCTGAAAATGTCCACTAACACTTTTAACTGTCATAGCTGGAAAATAGACACCACAGGTATCTATTAGGTAGAGGCCACTGATATTACTAAGTTTAATACAATACACAAAGTAGCCCTCATGATAAAGAATTTTTCAGCCCCAAATGTTGACACTGCCAGGGCTGAGAAGCCTTGGTTTCAAAGTTCTAAGCTAACACCAACTAGCACTGGTATTCACAGCATCTCAGACTGCAATAACTAGAGAACGAGACCCTCATTAGGAAAGTACTCATTTATCGTTCTTTCACCCGGATGGTTTGCACGTTGGCTAGATGGCAACACAAATTCCCTGCCTTCAGGCCCACTCACTCTAAACGGACATGCTACAAAAGCAAAAAAACAAAAGGGTATGTGAGAGAACAGGGGCAACTTGGTGTGGGTCAGTATGATGGAAAACATTTCTGTCTCTATGTCACTTCTACTCTCTTCTTTTCACCCTCTGTATTGCTGTTATAAAGACAAATCATGCCTGAATCTCCTTCCAAAAAGTCAATCTAGCTGCACCTGTCACTGGCTGGAGCAGGTTCTATCCAGCCCTGCTTCAAACTTAGCAAGTGGTGCCTCTAAGAAAAGGATTTTTGCCTTCCTTTTCCCTGTGAAGATTTCTCAACTGTGTCCGCCCCTATCTTCCTACATTATGTATTATGAGGGACTCATCTAATGGCAACCCAGTATAAATGTGACAAAGGCCCAGTGAAGTGTCTAGCTTTTTGTATATGCTTATTAACTTAGTTCCTTCTCATATCCTCCAGGAAAGAAAAATTCTCATCCATAGAAGCCATTTAAGAAACTTAGGGGGTATCACAGGATCATGCAACCTCAGGGTTAAGCAAGCTTGCAGAAGTCATCTAAATCAACTTTCTTTCAAAAGCAAAAGGAAAACAAACTCTTACTGAATACCTGGGCTAGCTATTTAAAAATTCCAGGAAGGAGTGACAATGTGTGCATGTGTGTGCCAAGAGTTCTGACAGATATACAGAGACAACTGAAATAACATCAATTCATGTTCAGCATGTGCCATGGCCCAGGCGCCAGTCTAAGTCTTGTATGACTCCCACACCAACCCATGAGGAGGAGCTAAACTTTCCCCACTAGTGGGCTCCAGAGCTAGGGTTCTCAATGGCCACACAATAATGCCTCATACGTAACACCTGAGGAGGGGAACACATTGCCATTAACAAGATTTAGAATCACACTCCATCTCACCACCCTAACCCTCGTCATTATTTTATGAATGGTTCTGTGTTATCTCTGGGTAACTGTTCAGCTGTTCAATGCTATCTCCACTGATACCAGATGCCCTCACCCCCAAGCCCGGATTTGCTCTCCCTTCAAAGTTACATAGAACTGGTCTCTTCCTTACTTCATAAAGGCCTTGAGGTTTAAACATTCTGCACTGGTCTCTTTTTGTAATACTCTCTAACATGGCAGGATAAATACAACCTATGATTGTGCCTCTTAGTAATCTGGATAACATACCTACCAACCCAACCTAGGATGCAGGGCAGCTACAGCTCTGGACGTTTAGAGGTAGGAAAAGAGGGCCACCAAGTAAAGAAAGGGTAAAAGATCCAGCAGCCCAAGGGAGGAGTTTGATGAGAGCAGTCTACATGACAATGCAGGAGTCAGGAAGAAGCACTCCTAATGCAGCTCCCAAAATAAACTTCCAGGAAGCAAATTCCACAAAAATATCCCTATAGTTCTCAGGATCAAGAAGTAGTTCTGAGTACAAAACCCCAGCCTGGTAAGTTGTTAGCTCCACAAACTCAGAGATAAACCAGTTAACTACTGATCAGTGAGAACTACAGAAAGGCAGCTAGGGAAACCTACCCAAAGTGAGTAGTACCATTTGCATTAGTTTCTGATCCCCAAAGGAGTAAAGTACAAGACAAATTCTACTACTTGTACTCCCTGAGGCAAACAGAATTTTATGTAGGTATCCCTACAATAATACATCACACGTCTGAACAGCAATTAATACTTCCTCAAAGCTCACTAGATCCTCACGGCAACTGTCGGGGAGGTAGAACCCAAGTTACGTCCAGGAAATCCAAAGGCTCAATGAATGTCACCAGCCAGCAGTGGCAGAGCTGGCATGCCCTTTCATCTGCTCTCTTTCTCATTCCGCCACAAGAGAGGGATTATGATGTACTGCCACACTTTCTCTTGAAAGAGCCTAGCTAGATTCACTTACCTGGTTCCTGACACATAACTTGAAATTTTAACAGGTCTTAGAAAAAGGAGATGAGATATTTAAAGCAGAGAAACAGGCTTAATGGTTAAACCAAGGGGCATGTCCTATCCAAATTCCCCTTCCAGAAGCACATAATCTACTTTTTAGGCAATGGCTATTGCCCACACTGGAAGGATACAATGCTTCAATATTTAATCTAAAGAATGTGTTATAAGTAGAGAAATGAACACAAAGCATGCATCAAATTACAGGTCACAGTAGTAGCTTTGGTGAACAGAGGATATTTTGCTATAAAAATGATTGGGCGGCATCTTTTGGCAATACTCTGCACAGTGCTACACAGAACCATAGTCACCAAACACCACAGTTCTGACTATGGAAATGGATAAGAGCCAAAGAAGGAAGGCCTAAAGGCATGGAATATTCTGGAAGGAAAGCAAGGGAAGAAATAGAAAAAGAGTAATTATCACATGATTTCCCCTAAAACTGAATTTATATGTGGCTTAAAAAAAACCCCAAAACTTTCCTTTACGTTTCAAGTAGTCTGAACTAGTGGGTACAACTCATGCATATGCTCCATCAGGCTCTTCTTTAATTGTGCCAAGGTAACAGCCTGGCCAAAGAAAGAGATGGCAATTGTGTAACTTTTTTGGCTTGTACAGACATAAATACTTAAGGTGTAGAGATCTGCATTCCAAATAGCAAAGGAATTACAAGAACGGAAGCTGAGAAGAAATCAAAGGGAAATGTTGACTAGCTATTTAAAGCTCATTAAGCTGAAAATGAGAGTATTAATAATCTCAATATTACAAAATGCATACCTATTTGCATAATTTTAGCACAAGGTCTCTTCTACTCAGTGAGCTGGAAATCTAGCTGGGTATACAAAATTGTAAATTAAGAAATAAGCTATTACAAAGAGGTGCACAACTGACTACAAAGAGAATGATTTTGACAATATCTTGTGGGTGTTCAGAAAAAAAGGCTTACCCTATAGTTTCAGGCACCCACCACCAACTATCAGGCTCCCTGCTCTGCAACTCTCTTCTCATTCTAAAGCACCTTAAACATCACTGCCACTATCATCCTTTCCAAGCAATAGTTTTTCAAAGTTGCATTACTGCATTGAGACCTTCAATGACCTCTAGCTACCCACAGGACAGTCCAAATAGCTGAGCGCATATCCCAAGGTCCTGAATAGACTCCTACACAGCTTCATTTGAGAACCCCTACCTCCATCCCCTTCTATGTTTTCCCATCTACCAGGTCTCGTTCATCATGCTCTGAACCCACACTAGGCACTTCATTTTTGCTCTCATTTTTTGTTTATACTGTTCTAGCCTGGAAGGTACTTACTCTTCTTTTAAGATCTAGGCTAGGATTCACTCTTCCCCTACAGCATTCCTCCACTGGGGCCCAAATTCTATGTCCTCAGCTAGGCTGCAACTGCCTTATGGGCAAGGGCTCACTTCTGCACCTGTTTACAACATGAGGACACACCAGGCAGAGTAGGTGCACAACCAACAAGTATCTGTGATGCAGGTCGGCAAGCCTCCAGGGCCCAAAAGGCTGGCTCTCTATAAAGCTTACTGCTGCTAGTGGTCCCCCAGACATTAAGGAAGAGATTACAGTCATACAGACACCTAACAGTTAAACGTTATCATGCATACTACTAGAAATCACTTGTGATGTTTCTTGTATTTGTTCCTCAATGTCTGAAATATGATAAAAATACAATTCTGTACTTTCTTTCAGGTTAAAAGAAATTCAAGGCCAATTAAAGTTTGGCAATTTTGTTGTAGTTTTTTTTAATTTTGTTTTGCTTTGTTTCTGGGCTGGTGTCAATAATGTTGAAAAATATACAACAGTATAACTACAACGTTATTTTAACCTATTACACCAACATTTTAACATGACGAACAGGCCACTGTCACAGAAAATATCAACTTATCCACTAAAGTTCAATTTTTGAGTTGTTAGAAAAATTTAAAGAAACCTAATTCAAAAGAATACAGTGGAGTAGAGTTTCCACATGTGCCTCAGCTTGAAAAAATAAACCATTTCCCAGGAGCAACATGAGAAATACACAAAGCAGGAAACCGGAAACAGGCAAGCAGCTGAACTGATAATAGAGAAATCAAACTGTTATCTGGAGGCAGCAACAGGAAGGAAACTAATCTCTTGACTGAAGGTCTCTCTATGATGAATTCTTCTGGGGGCCTTTAATTCATGTTTGCTAACTAGTATATAAATAGAATTTGAGTCAAAATATTTTTTCTAACAGTTCAGCCCACTTTGTGGACAAAACACATGTAAACATCTGTTCTAAATTCATGTGCAGCAAAATGCCTTGTTGGCTACCACTGAACGGTCCGATGGGCAGACTACAGGACCAATTGTGAACTCTATATAACCCCACACCTACAGTGCGCATCAGCTGAGCAACCCCTGCCTGCTGCTCACAGAGAGGGTCTGTCATCTGCACAGTGCAGCTCCAAATCTGCCAACATGAAAATCAAGTCACTACTGGGAGAACCTCAGAGAGGGCATCTACGACAGTAGATTAACAGTTGGGATGAAGTAAGTCCAACTTTGTTCCTATGCACTTGAGGATGCTACATTAGGATCCTCCCTCACTTCATCTACTTTACTATAAATGGTTTTTAACTACATGAGGAAAGCGAGGCACAGAAAGGCTTTGGTGCCTTTCGGATAGCATGCTGCTGGCAAAAACAAACGGAGCATTAGAACCCACGTCTGTCTCAACCGTAAGGAATGTCAAAGCCTGCAAGAGTCATACCACAGTCCCACAATGCCTGAGGAAAATACGATAGTCACCAAAAAAATTAAGATCATCTGCCTCAGGTCAGTTCATGATTTAACAAGGTCAACTTAAAATAGGGCTCAGCACACTTGTACCTGCAGCCTGGGAGCTAGAACTGCTCTAACATCAGCAACGAATCACAGGGCTATGCTGCCCCATCAATGGCCCTTGACCCCACCTAGGTCAGTTTCAGACTTGTAAACTGTTTTTTCCACAATGTTGTTAAAGCAGCAAGGAAATATTAAAAAGCCAAAAAAAGGGGGGGGAGGCAGGGGACAGTATACCACAGCCACCTAGTGTGCCCTACAAAACTGATTTACGTAGCAAGACCCTGTAGACCCTGTTCTAAATACAGAAAAACAAAATTTTTTTTTAAAAATTTTATTTATTTGTGTGTGTGTGTGTGTGGCCAGCTCAGCCCACCAGGGGGCGGGGCTGGCTGGCATGTGGTGCTGGGGGATTGAACCGTGGTCCCTGTGCTTTGCTAAGCTTGTTCTAAGTAGGTACTTTAGACCACTGAGCCATCTCACCAGCCCAGAAAAAAAAAATCTTAATACATACTGTGTGTTTAGAATGAACATCAACATTTTCCTATCAGCTGTGTAATTGCTTGCAAAACTTAAAAGGTCAGAAACAAATTCCTAATTGAACAACAATGAAAATAAGCTTTTCTTTCAATGGTCAAACCCAAGGAAGTCTCCACACATAACAACTGCATGTTCTACGCATATGTATTGCTCATGCTGACAGCAGGTGTGCTTGGCTTTCCTTTCCTATGTGCCAGACCACTGTTGTCACCTCTCTTGTCTTCTTGATCTATCAGGAGTTTCCTACTATACTGTACAACATATACTTAGCAGGAAAATAAGATGTCAATAAAATAAAATATCAAATATGTAATGAGTGCTCAGAATAAACATCAACCAACATTTTCACATTAGCTATTTGCTTACAAAACCTAAAAGAACATCAAAAATAAAAAGCATAACTGTCCTACTAACCTGCTTCAAAATTCAGTTTCACTGTTTCTCTTTTTTTTTTTTTTTTGGAGGGGGGTATGGGGCTTGAACTCAGGACCTTGTACTTGTCAGGTAGGCACTTATGCTGCTGAGCAAATATTTCCCCAGCCCCTTGTTTTTTCTTTAAAAAACAAACAACCCTATGAGAACTACAATGTAAGCACAAAAAGAACTCTATCAGAAGAAATTATCTTTGCTTCAACTGTTATATCCAAGGCAGTCTTCACACATGACAACTGCATGTTCTGTTGTAGAAAGTTTCCATCTTAGGATTCTGTCTTGTCAAGGTTTCCCTATCAGTATTTCCAGCATGGTGGAATACTGACATCAACAGTACCAGTTTGTTTTTGCCATATCAAAGACCAATGTCGTTATCTTTCCAAAATCCAAAGACTGTACTATACAATTATCTGTTTTGAAATTGCAACATTTCATCTGGAATTTCTGCTTTGTTCCTGTGCTGATCAACTTGCACTGTTAGCAAACATTAACATCAATTGGAAACTAGTACACCAATTAATGACTCACATTTGTATCAGCTTGGGAGATGGGAGCAGTAAGCCCGTTCATAGTATCATTTAGTTTATTATTATAAGAAATTGATGGCTGAGTTCTGGGTAAAAGTCTAAAATGAAAGCATGTAAGTGTTGGCATCTACAAGGGCATAAGTTTTTTTATTTATTTGTGTGTGTGTGTGTGTGTGTGTGTGTGTGTGTGTGTGGCCAGCTCAGCCCACCAGGGGGCGGGGCTGGCTGGCATGTGGTGCTGGAGGATTGAACCTCCGTTCCTGTGCTTTGCTAAGCTTGTTCTAAGTAGGTGCTTTAGACCACTGAGCCATCTCACCAGCCCCAAGGGCATAAGTTTTTATGCCACATTTTGTATCATTTTTCAGTAAATCTTTTTACATTACTGCAATCACCATGAGAAAACCCTTCTAAGTACAGCAGATCTACGAATGCTTTTCAGTTCTGCAGGTGAGGTGTCATAATAAATATATTTTTGAATATGGCTGTTGATGCATGAAGAACATTTTGCCTGTATTTCAACCTTTGTGTATTTCACAGCATCTTGTATCATTTTGTCAGTTACAATTTCCAACACTAAATGGCAGTACTGGCATTCTGTCCATTATTTTTCATCCTTGCCAAGACTCTTACTCTATTTTCAGACCTAATGCTAAAACTGATTGCTCCATTTGGTTGTATGGCCATTTTCAAATATTTTGACTAGCCTATATTCACACTACTGCTTTCTTCCTCACCTGGATCAAGGAGGTCTGCATTCCCCGTGGAATTTGGGCTCACATGGTCAACAATATCAACCCACATCACTCCTGTTATGAAAGCATGTATTTTATCATAATGGATCATCTTCATCATGAATGAGTAATCTGATGATTCACTTTTAAGCTTCCCCAAACCCTGCAAATCTGGTTTTTCATGAGTTACTGCACTGAACTGGGCTACTTCTACCAGAAAAATCAAAAGAAAATTAAAAACACATCCTGAAGTAGTATGGGCCTACTGAGCCTGCTGTGATGCTTGGGTAAACGTATGAAAAATCAATTAGATGGAGACTAAGGTAGGGGAAAATCCCATTTTGCCACCGATGCACACACTTTGCTGTTCATCATACCAAGTGGGTAAACACATAGATTGCTTCCTGGATCCCTCAGGGAAAGGTAATAAGATATACTGCAGCTACTATTACACTAAAGTACAAATCTATAGCAGAAAAGTAAGGGATAAGCCCGCTGGACCCAGTCTTTTTTTTTTTTTTTTTGCGGAACTGGGGATTGAACTCAGACCCTTGCACTTGCCAGAAAAGCGCTTATTCTACTGAGCTATCTCCCCAGCCCTGGACCCAGTCTTATGTTACCTGCATAATAAAATGAACAGTGTGTTACTTTGCCAGCCAAAGAAACTAAGAGTGCACCTGTCCAGTCAGAGAATTAGAAAGAGGCATTTAACACCACATTTCTCAGCTTCCCACTCTTCCACACTTGCTTGGGGCGCCTTAGGTGGGTTCTTACTATAAGTAAGACACATCATTTGCCATCATTGTCCCTATTAATCCTCTATGAAAAGGAAGTGAAGCAGAGCTCAAGGTGAATTGAAGGTAACTTATAAAATAGCGTTAAAGGTTAGAAATAACTCAGAACTATACAAATACCATATCTATAAGCTCGGGATAGTGATGCATGCCTCTAATTCCAGCACTAAGGGGGGTTTCTGAGGCACAAGGATCACAGCAAGTTTGTGGCAAGCCTGGGCTAATGAGTACAAGGACAGCCTGAACTACACAGCAAGACCCTGTTTCAAAAAACCAAGAAGGGGCAAGGATGTGGCTTGGTGGAAAGGCCCTAGATTTAATCTTCAGTACACACACACACCCTTTAATTATTAAAGTATAAGGCACGAATGATAGCACTAATGTAAATGGATAGGAAAGAAAGTTTTCAAAAAAAAAAAAAAGAAAGTTTTCAAGGGCCGGCCAAATAGCTCAGCGGATTAAAGCACCTGCAAGCAGGAGCAGGGGCCAGGAGTTCAATTCCCAGACCTGCCGGCTGGCCCTGCCCCCAGGGCACTCTGAGATGGCAATTTAGACTGGATGTGGCAGCGTGTACCTCTAATCCCAGCTCTTGGGAGGCTATAAATAGGCGGATCACTACGAGTCCGATCTAGTAGTGAGACCCTGAACACTCTGTAGACCCTTCCCTAAAATACAGAGAAAAAAAAAAAGGTATTCAGAGCAAAAACTATAACAGGCACACTAAAGATAAAACTTTACAGAAATAGTTTAATGACAACACATGGTGTATGGAGTGTCTGTGATTTTTTTTTTTTCCTGAGAAACACTAACAAAGCAGTAAATATGACACCCTGAACTAGTCTTTCATGGCCTACAAGTTCACTGATAAAATTAAAATCCTCTATAGTCACATGTGGTTTAACAACAACGATAACAACGAAATGTTCTAAGAACTGTCATTATGCTATTTTGTTATGTATCACAAAACATACTCACACACAAATGGTGATGGTATAAGCACACCAGGCTATGTTACGGTTTATATCAAGATGTTCCCCAAGAAGCTCATAGCTGTGGCTTTTGAAAGGTGACTAAAGTATGGGGACCAAATAGCTATTAGTAGGTGGGATTTTGTCCAAAGTCGTGGGTCACCAGGGCCTGCCTTCAAGAACCTGTTTCCCCCCAGCTCCTCCCTCAGCTCTCTCCCTGCTAGCCACTATGAAGTAAGCAGCTTCCCTCTGCCATGCCATCCTCCCTTGAAGCCAGCCCACTGTAGACTGAAACATGAGCCAGAATACACCTCTCCTCCCTTAGGGTGCACATTAGGGCATTTTGTCCCTGCAACAAGGAGCTAACTAGGATAGCTACTGTCTGTCTCCTTATGTAGAACATGACTGTGACTTCATTTTCACGGTCTCTCAGAAGACTTTTGTTGTAGGACCTTTGAAATTAAGTAAAGGTAGTATGAGAAAATTCAAAGTTACTGAATTTTTTTTTGTGCAACGCACACAAAGAAACTAGCCATACTGTTTTGTGGACAATACAACTAGCCTAAAAATAGCACAGGACATACTTTGACCCTTGTTTATGGCTTTCAAAAGAATCAGGATTAACAGTGCAGAGAAGAAAAACAGAACTCTCTTTTACATACTAAAGCCATACTCTGGTCCAACATTTGAGATACAAGAGGATTCTGTTTCACCTCAGTGCTTCTGCATGGAGGCTCAAGGAGGCTTGCAGTGCCAAGAGTCATTAACTGAAGTGACTCCTGACAGTTCTGACAGCTCTCTTTAAGGAGGATGCCGAAGTTAACTAATTCATTGAGTCAAAAAAGCTAAAATCCCAGAGAGGCTTTATTGAGCCAGAGAGAAATACACAGTTAAAACAAAAAAGACAAAAACTTGAGGCCCATCATACCAAACTGTCTACTTTTTATGGACAATATACCATTTACTAAAATAATTAGTCTTGGAATGAATTATGGAAGTTCTTTTCTAAGACAACCTAAGATTTCACAAATAATGTTATATGTGAATTTTTAATCTGCAAATCATTAGCATTTTCAATTAAGAGAAGCCACAGCAACAAAAAGTTACCCTGTAGAAATACAGAATTATGACAAGGTTCCACTCTATGAAAAGAGGAATATTTAAAAACAAATGGACATAAACAGAAAATAAAATTATAAATTAGCTTCTGTACTAATGAACATTAGGAATGAATCACCTAAATCCTACCTGGCCAGTGGCCATGAGCTGCTGTAGAAAATACCAGAAATAAATGAAAGGCAAATAAGATGGTCTCAACTTCAATACCATACTCTAAAATTACAGCTGTCTATGTAACTAAGCCCCAAATCATGTGTGTTTGGGGAGAAGGGGTATGAGAAATGTTCAAACTATATATGGATTTCAGAAATAACAAGCAATCATGACCAGATTAACAAAACAAAATGTGTGATCTTACAATGGTGAGCTACATACTCTGGCCTAAACTAAGGAAATTTAGCTTAGTGCTATTTTTAAGTGATATCCTATTGTGTCAACCCCAAACTCTATTCTCAGGGTATTCTTCATTCAGGAAGTAATTTATTGAACAATAGGCTCTGACCCAACCTATAACTATGTATTTAACTCAGTCAACTATTCTATTGTCTGAAACATTGTTCCATGAAGAACCCTAAGTGCTATATATGCTGCTATCCAACGCTTAGCCGTCAAAACCTCCAGTCATTTTCTTTTAAAACTTAGGGTAAATTAGCAATCAGTTGGGGCATAACTAGTGTGAAAATACTAGGAAGGACACCTAAAAATACTGTTCAGAGTTCTTTCCTTTAAAAGTTAAGGAGATATTTCCAATGCCTTGAAAACTTACAGTAGTAGGGAACTGACAGACATACTCAAATATGATTTGGTTACATTTAAGATACCTAAAAATGAAAAAGGAAATGATTATCTACAGAGCCAATACTGAGAAAGTTCTACTAACTTCCTTTCTGGCTTTCTTCAAATTAATGAACATGATAACCGGTTACACAAGATTTCTTTTGAAGACAAAGATTACAAGTTTTGGTGGGCAGATCCTATAAGTACATAATATACATTGCCTAGTTTTAATAAAGGGGCGGGGCAGGAAAATTAGAGGCAGAAATGAACTCAGATTCAAACCCGGGATAACTCAGTCAACACTAAGTTATGGCTGGACTATTAAAGGTTTATACTGATGTTTTAAAAAAAACCAAACATTTTTCATTTTTAGGAACATTAATCAAAGTTTAGGCTCATTTCTACAAGTCAAACAAGTTAAGATCAAGGTCTCATGTACCTAAAATTCAAGTTTTCACATGAAAGACAAAACTTTCAGGGAAAAGGGACAAAATGAAGGAATCAGTTTTTCTGCTGTTTTGTTTGGACACTTAAATCTATTAGTAAATTTAAATACAAATCTGCTTCCACAGGATAATGCAGTAACTGTCCCAAGTAACTGTGCCTAACGGCAGGCCACTCCACCCTATTTTCCCCACTTAAAAATGCAGTTTGGAGGTGGGATGGTAAAAGGCAAATCGACCTTGTCACAGGAGGAATAGTACTGCTAGTTACCTAGATACAGCAGGGGAAGCCTATTGTCCTATGCTTTTGTTCTCCAAGAGCATTTTACTGCCTAACAAGGTATTTCTTTTCAAAAGCTTCTATGAATATAATAGTCTTGGATCTAGGTGGGAAGGACTGGAAGCTCAAAGATATTCTGGTGTGGCTGCAGATAGCAGAGGCTCCATTTTCAAGATTAGGTAGAAAATAAACTCTTCCTTATACTCCACCATACAAGTCTTTTCACTTACTGAAGGCACTGTAAAACAGAAATATTCATGTGATAGGTAGAAGTGTAAGGGACATATTCAAAATATGCCTCTATTATTCAACCATACACTTACTTTCTAGAAATATGTGTATAATACAAAGATGTATAGGAATAGCAATATAGATTCAAACAATTGTACAAAGGAACAGTAACAGCACCAAAACAAAAATAAAAGCAAAAGTACATATATTTTAATAGCTTTATCAACTTTTAAATGGCCCACCCATTTTTTAAATTTATTTATTTGTGGAGGTGGCAGCTCAGCCCACCAGGGGGCGCGGCTGGCTGGCATGTGGTCCTGGGGGATTGAACCACGGTCCCTGTGCTTTGCTAAGCTTGTTCCAAGTAGGTGCTTTAGACCACTGAGCCATCTCACCAGCCCCAGCCCACCCATTTAAAACAGTACACTTGCATTAAAGACTAAGGGAAACCTGCAGTATACACATGTGAGAAGATGGCCATGTATTACTACTAAATATAAAGTGTCCCTTCGAGTAGTGTATACATCTAGTATAACCCTACGAACATTTAAATGGAAGTCACTGCATTAAAGACATAGAAGGACACTTTCTCTCCCTAGTCCCTCCTTCTCTCTTTCCTTCTTGAGTACCATCTGCTGAACACAGGGCCTTGCACATACTAGGCAAACTTGCTCTACCACTGAGCTATGCTACAGCCCCAGCCTTGCATCTTTTAAAAATTCTTTTATTTTATTATTTTATTTAGTATGATAGGATCTCAGCCAGGGAGATAGCTCAGTGGCATAATTGCCTGCCTGGTAAGCGCAAGGTCTTGAGTGCAATCCTTGATAAAAAAAACAAAACCCCCATAAGTTAGTTTATTTGACAAGATCTAACTAAGTTTTCCTGACTGGCCCTGAACTTGTGCTCAGTCTCAGTCATCTGAGTAGCTGGGGTTGCAGGTGTGTACTACCACACTTGGCTGACACACTTTAACTGTACTATCTCAAGAGAATAGAGAACAGAGGCATTTCAACAGCTTGCTGAGGACTTTTTCTTCTTTTTTAAAAAATGAGCACATATCAATTTTTAAAAACTTAAAGGGCATTTTCATCTGAAGGGAGAATGCACAATTCATTTTTACTTGGTAACATAACTGAGGCTCATTAGTGGGTCTGAGAGTGACAGCAACACTGGTGACACTCACTGGAGGAAAATAAGTTCTCTCTGGACACCACAAAATAATACATGGGAATCACTGTCTTCAATGAAGAGTCTAAAATAAATAAATGCCACCCCGAATTTTCTTATCTTTCTTCTGAGGAACATTAAATACTCAAAGTTTTACAACACTTACAAGCTTAATAAGGTAAATAAATATTAATACTTCTTTTTAACAGATGGGCAGCAAGGACATTTTAAAAAAAGAACCATTCTCTAAAAAAGTGGATGCCTGCAGAGTAGTTTCAACCATGCTCCCAGTAAGAAGCACAAAAGGAGTGAAGTAGAAGCCCAGAGGCCAAGTGCCTTTTCACCTGCACTTCTGGCAGAAAAACTCCCAATTTATATCCTTTATTTATTGGGGTTCCACTTCAGATTTCATCTAAAGAAAAGTGAATTCCATTCTTAAAAGTTTTCGTTTTTTAAACTGTTGCATTAAGCAATGGGAACTAAGGACAGGCACAGGAAGAGTTTACTCTTCAATGACATACCACCTCATCAACAGGTAATGAAATAGCACAGGAAGAGGTGGCAAAGAGAAGACCATGCACAACACTGTAGGACCAACTTAACAGAAGTGAGTCAGGGATCAGAGTTTCACAGCTAAAGTCTGAATCCAGGTGATATCGCCCTCAAGGAAAAAGATCACAGCCCAACAGAAGTTATCTATCGATGCTTCAGCAATACAAGTGGGAAGTGCTCTGGAAATTATTCCAAATAATGGAGGAATTAAATCATCACCTCCCATCTTTTCCACATACTTGTTGCAAGCACTTTGTTTAATTCTCATAACTGCTAGCCAGGAGTGCTGGTTGGTACATGCCTATAATGTGAGCACATGGGAGCTGAGGCAGGATGATCACCAGGAATCTGAGGCCAGTCAGGCTACACGGTGAATGCCAAGGCCTGAACTACACAGGGAGGTCCTGTCTCCAAACAATATAATGCAAAAACTAACCACTATGTGAAGTATTCTTACCATCATATTGTGTGTAAGTGCAAACTAAGGCTTAGGTAGGCTCAGTGATTCTCAGTCACGAAACAAACATAGTCCCAGGTCCAAGGACTTCACACACTGCAACTAAGAAGAAGTAGAGTTCAACTCTGGGTTCTGAATAAAACCCTCCCACTGAAAAGAAAAACATTCAGTTAAATCTCTTAAAGGTATTCTGCTACCTAAATTCCTGACAATTCCCAAACTGGGAATTTTAAATAAGTCAATGCAGATGCCTTCATCAAAAGGAACGCTCTGTATTTCTATTATTAGGCTTGCTCTTCCAATCCCATCCAGGGGAGGTGCTCAGGGGGGTGTACTCACCCTGTCCTACCAGTCTTTTCTTGCAGTCATCACCAATTCCGACCCAAGAGCAACACTTCTTTGAGTGCCTTTAGACACAGTAAAATATCCCTTAGTCTCTCCTAAATTGTTTAAACCTCCACAAACTGCTTAAACTCTGGAATGAGAGACTTGGAAAAGGTAGCTTTAAAATTGTTTTGACATTGCTTTTTTAACAAACAGATGAAATAACTTACCACTGCATCTGTTTAAAACCAGCATCAATATAGATTGATGGTTTTGAGAAAGTCAAGGTTAAACATAAGTCCGACTTCCAGATGTTTTTCTCTGTACCTTGGTTTTCTGTTTGGGGCCCTGATAATATGGGTTCTCTCCACACCAAACCACACACACAGTGGTGCATCTGCAACCTGAAAAGAGGGGCGCGCCTGCCGTCTGACATACAGAAAGTTCTTGAATAAGCTTTGGAGGCAAGCAGAGTGATTAATCAAAAGTATAGCTTGGGGGTAATTAGCAGCAAGAATGTTTAGCTGAGTTTTTTTTTTTTTTATCTTGAGGCAATTCCTATAGACAGATGCTCAGGATTAATGAAGTTTAATGAGACCTAGAGCAGCCACCTAATTAGTTAGTAAGGAGGAAACAATGACAAAGGGAAAAGGTTTTTTCTACTGTGATTAGCTCAAGTCTGAGACAGTTTTTCAGGCTTGTAGATGGAGAGCTGTACTCCTAGCCTCATAGGAGTCCTAGCATAAATTAAAGTTTAAAAAACAAACAAAAACCCCCAAAGCATGAAAAGCTGGGCTGCTCCTCAGTCCTTAAGAAGGAATCATATTAGCACTGAGGCAGTGACAACTCCATCCCACGATGGTTCCTTCAAAAACAGCACAATCCCTGTACCGTTGTCCTGGATGAGCAGGACAGTCACCACCTTCTATCACGGAAGCTTCAGGGAGCAGTTTCCCTCTAGAGCAGCCCTCCTCCCCATCACTAAGAATATTAGTTATAGAAGCACTTAAAGACTATGTCCAACTCCTTAACATTCACTCCTCCTTAGAGCTCTCCTCTCCATTCCAACCCTTACTGCCATTAAATTTCTTTTTGTGTTAATTAACTCAAACTCAGTCATTCCACAATGTATGTATATTTGAAGCCATACATGACATATATCCAGTTGTGTCAAAGTATTTTTAAATACTTTTTATTATATCAGAATCTCAAGTTGGCTCCTCCTAGTCTAAAGTGTATAAGAGGAATGCAAATCTTTTCAGAACTGACTAGTTACTGGCAATAAGATTTTTCCAATCAAGAAAAAATTAGAGAATTTTTTTGTTAAAGAGCTAAGAATATATATTGAAATTATAACATCAACATACACAAATAAACAGCTGATAGCAACATTACTAACCCTTCCAAACCACAAGTCCTGTGTTTCAAATTGTTTTCTCAATAATGTGGATGTATCTGCTTTATACATTTTAGGTATATAAAATCCATATATGTGAATATATAAATTTTAAAAATGAGTTATAAAGAGCTAGTGTGGACATAAACAGTGGAAAGCTGCCCACCAGAGTGGGCCAGGAGCCTTTGAATGATGCTGGTTGCTGAAGGTTTTAGCATTTTTTGGTTTAGTTTTTAGTTCTACTTTTAATCTTTTCTTAATAAAAGAAAGGACTAGAAAATAAATTTATTCCTTACATAATAAAACCATCTGAAAGTAACCTTTAAATGGAGTTTTTCTTTGGAGAAAACCCAGCCTCGCAGCCATCACTACTACAAACAGGACATTCCAGGGCTCCTTCTGACCGTTTGGAAACTTAATTTTTCAGCAACAACTTCCTTGGGGGGAGGGGTGTTACAGGCTGTCAGAAACCACTTTCAAGTACGGCTAGAAGGTAAATGAAACTATGCATGCCTCTGTTAAACATTTACATAAAGACTGATCCTAGTAACACCAGAAAGCAGTGCTCAGCAGCGGCTTCAACCCTGGGAAAGGAGAGAGGAAACATTCAAGTTCAGCATAAAGATTTGGGTTTATAACTAGTTTCCAAAGTCAACAGGGTACTTGCTATAGGCTATTTACTAGATTTCTCTGTCAAACTTACTTTCTGGCAAAGCCTGAGAAACAATAGTCTTTTGAGCTTAAAAAAAAAACAAACAAACCAAAAAACCCACTCCCTACAGTCTCATCAATTCTCTAAGATTTAGTTATTCTTAAGATCAACAGTCAGGTAAGGGCCATACACTGGCTGTTTTTCCAGAGTCAGACTAGGAAAAATAAATGGTAGTAAATAAGCTGATACTGTATTCTCCTTGGGTGGTAGCCTTAGAACTGAGGATGCCACAGGTCAAAGAAAACTAATTCATTCAGTCTATGCGCTTGCTCTCATACCTCCTTCTACATTTTAAGTAAACTATAAGCTCAAAGATCACTTAAACTACATAAATCCACAATAAGCTATTTGCTCAAGAGAATAAAAATGGAAAATGTGACATATACATTCAAATAAGGGTTTTTTTCTATGATACCCTCGAAAGAAAATGTCATTATAAAAAGACATAAAGCAGAGACATGGTACCTTTCAAACTAGCAACCCCAGGCCTTCTTTAAAAAGACATTGTAACTATATTTTTCTGGAGCAACACTGAAGGAGAGAAAACACCTAGTGTTCGCTGACAGTAACAATCTTATAATGAATCTTGTGATTGTGAGTTCTGCAAACAGCAGTCACCATCACAAGCACACAAAAATCACCTCTATCAGGGGACACTTACCCAGGGCAACTTACATCATTTCAGAACTGGGTTGGTGGGATAAACAATAAATATAAGCATGCAACTTGGTTTTCTGATGCCAATTTAGAACACAATGCAAGCAAAAGCAGGCCTGTGGTTTTAGAACTCCTAACAGATGCAGATGAACTGGCACCCCACCTCCCTCCCACAGGTAAAAAGGGAACACCCAGTTTTTATACCTACTGTAGCGAAACTCAAAATGTAGACTGGAAAAAAATGTAAAGAGCAGCTGGAAATCTTTATTACACTTAGAAGCAGCAGCCAAACCAAAAATACGGATTATCTACTTTATTCACACATGGATATAATAGAACAAAAGGCTACTTGGCCTAAAAACACGAATAAATGGCCCAGCCGCTGAAAATGTTTAACATCATGAAAAATCAACAAATCCCAAGAACCTGGTGTTTCTCCCTGCCAGCCCCATATTGCACGTTTGCTGTCACCTTTGAAAACTGTTCCGGAGTTAATTTCTCTGTAGCTGACACCTCAGGAGTGAAAGGCAGACAGTACAGTTACCTAGTACTCAGTACTAGTACTCTTCATTCAGGGTCTTTTATAAATACTTTTATATACTAGCAAAACAGACTAATTTGTTCTGTCTGTTCAGTTGCTTTTATTCTTCCGGAGCCAGAAAAGAAATCAACAAAGAAATGGGAATTAACTACAAGATTAGGCAAGCCTTGAATTCTATAAAGCACTGATTGAATCCTACAATGCTGTTGCCCTTTGCCACCAACATCAACTCAGTGAAAGTCTCAGCAAACTCTTTAAAGCTGGGACAGAAATCAAGAAATTCCACCTCTTAGCAACAGCTTTTCTTAATGTAGGTTGCCCAGGTAATAACAAAAGAATAATCAGAGATCTACAAAAGCAGATATGGGAGGGTGTTTTCGGAATTATCGTGCAGAAAATGCTCAGGAATCAGCACAGCAAAAACAGTTAAATCAGTCTGTTAAGAGCACTTACTCTTGGGTTATAACTGTAGCTCTGCCAATTACTGGTTAAGTTTCTTTGGCCAATGTGTCCTTTGTGCCTCAGTTTCTCATTCTCAAAATGGAGATAACAACACCTCACAGGGATGTTATAAATCAACACTTTAAAATACTTCCTTGTGCTCACTTAAGTTATCAAGAAGTTTTAGTTGCTATTATTATTACCACCACTCTTGTAGGCAGCTGAATTAGAAAGAAATATTATAGACAATCAGGGCTAAGCCTTCCTGGGAGAAGGCTTCCTTGACTGGAAGACAAGATACCTTGGGACTGTGGGAGAGACAGGCACCTCGCACTGTGGGCCAGACGTCAAGACAAAAGATAAAACAAATGTGCCCACATACCTCCCTAGGGATGGACATCAGGGACTGATATTCTAAACAGGTCTCTATCACCTTGAGAAAGCCAGAAGGGTCACTAACCCAACCCCTGCAGGAAAAGCCCTAGTTCTGTATTCATGTCCGCTTACTACATGACATTTCCCTCATTTGATTCTGACTTAATCAGTTTTACCTGAGCACAAAGCATGCTTGTCATCTTACTGGCTCACTATTGCTTTGCTCCATCTCATGCCCACCTTGTGAGCTCCTATGGCTCCCACCTTGGATCCTGCCTCACCTCGTGGATTTACTCTATAAAAATCCCTAAAAAAGGCAAGGTACTTGGGAACCCACCTGAGGAACTCAGGTCCCCTTCTCTCCCTCTCTCGGACAGAAGCTTTCTTTCCTCCAATAAATACATTCTGCTCTTAACCTCTGTTGTTCCTAAAATTCATTCTTCAATTTTAGAGAACATGAACTCCTCTCAGCTATCTTTTAGGTCAGGAGTTTCTTTCCCCTACCAATCCTGGATAGTGGGCTAGAATTTAGGTGGGGATCTATTTTCTTTCTTTTTACATGAGGATGTACCTTTATTTTCTTGTTCCTTGACAATCCTTTAGCTTCCCCACTGCACTCATTAACTCTGAATGCCCAAAGAACAAGAAGACAAGAATGTCTTGTTTACCAGTGGGCATTTACCCATTGGAGCCCTGGAAAAGCATCCAAGAGGTGAAAGCTGCTGTGGTCATGTATTTACCTGCAGAACCTTCAAATCTGTACCTGACAGCCTACAGCCCTAAGAGGCAGGACAACTGAGACACAAGTCGCTTGACAGGCATTTTGGCAACATCATGCGATAAACAGCTGATTTCATGGATCTGTGCCGCGATTAGCTATTTTGTTTGCTAGAAAAGGTGGGTCAAAATTCCCAGTAAGAAAAAGCAGTAACTGAAATGGAAGGAAAAAACATACACCATTATCTCAAGTAAATGAGATTTCACTCCTCCAATATGCTCCATGGTTTTGGGACTCCCTGTATTCATTTTCTGCTCCTACACACTTATTATCTTATAAACTAATCCTGACCATACTTTGAAAACTGAAAACATCTCTCTCACATTTACTGTCCAAAGAAATACTGGCAGGGCTCAGAACACTTGCCACTTTCTACCTAGTATTCATTCACTTTTAGAATATAAATTCAGTGACTGTCAGTTACACACCTATTTCTGGTGTGTTTAGCAATGTAACCTGCTAACCACGACACCTGCTTCTTGAATGCTGGTTGAATGGGTAGACAAATTTGATGGATGCCTCAGAGATAAATATAAAGTCACCTAGACTGTATCCACAGCACTTACTCTTGGGTTATTTAGGAAGGCCATGCCACTTTGTTCTAAGAGCCTGTTTACAACAGTATGTCAGCTAGGGCACATTATAAGCCTGCATTATCAGCTGGGTTCTGAAAACATGCTCTAGAAATACCAAAACCTTTACCAAAGTATATAGTAAAAAACCAAAACAAAACAACCTGCAATTACAGCCAAAATCTATCTTCCTGGGCCTATATACACTTGCCATCAACATTTCAGCTTTAGGTTAAATGAATCCAGGCAGGCAGATTGGGATGACAAGAATAACCTGCAGCTGTCACCCTTCCTTCTGACTCTGTTGCAGCAACGCAAACTGTTCCGATTTGGAGTGCTGCTCTAAATACCTTCCTAAAAGTGTTTCTTTCATGTTACAGGTTAATTCCTGACTTAGGAGAAAGGAAGAAAGACAAGGTTATCATAATTGTCAAAGCAGAATCAAGTTGGGACACAGCTTTGCAAATACATGTAAGCCTATTTTCCATCTGCTTTTGGTTCTGAGGTCTGTGGAAAGATTCAAATGAAGCCTTGACATCCTGAAGTGAGGCTGTCATGCACTGTCTGCCACTGAGTCACCACTCTGTTACATCACATGTGTCCCAGCAACAGGTATTTCAGTCAGTCAGCAGTGACAATCCAGGTTCACTAGAGTGGATCCATGTCCACTGTCTCTATGGTCAAAAGGATCCAGTCTTCACTGTCACCTGAATTGAGGCTACTGCACATCTCTCATCTCACAGATACCTTAATTCCACTTGCCAAACATATCTACATGTATATGGAGTAAGTCCTGCCCTTGAACATATGTGGAAGCATTACTCTTCCCTCTATTGCTAGTTCTTATTATAATGTCAATGCACTGTTTTTTAATGGATGGAGTTACTCATCAACAGCAATAGCTTTATCAGAAATTGCAGGCTGGGCATGGTGGCTCACGCGTTTAAAACCACTTCTGGGGAGACTGAGGCAGGAGGACTGCTGAGAGTTTAAGGCCAGCCTGGGCTACAAGATGAGACCTTGTCTTGGCGGAACCAGGGATTGAACTCAGGCCCTTGCGCTTGCCAGGCAAGCGATTATTCTACTGAGCCATCTCCCTGGCCAGAGACCTTGTCTTTAAAAAAAAAAAAAAGGAAATTGCTACATATTTGAATAATCTGATCAATAAATTTCACATGTGTATTTTTGTAGGCATGTTAAGTGTGATGCTTCTGAACACCTCTGAATCTGGCCAATCCCTAATAACAATGGTCATATATAGTGTTCTAGGTTTAAATTAAAATCAGCACAAGCTGTCTATGAGCTAAGGGATGCTATACCATACCCTGCTTTGTGTCCCCACCTTCTAATAAAATACGTGTTAGGTTCAAAGAAATGTTGAAAATGGCCCTCTCTTATAAAGAGTTTTACAGTTACCTCTTGTCACTGGCTAATTCCTGTTAGAAGAGGTGTTTTTTCACTTTCTGAATTTCAGGTTCATTAACAGAACACATATGATGCAACCTAGCTCACAGGGTAACTAAAAGGACAAACAGTACGTGTTAAGGTACCTAGCTCATCCCTGGGTCACAAGAGAAAGCACCCAACAACTCTTAAGAGTCATGCTCAATGCAGAAGTGCACTGTGGTCTGACTTTCACATCACAGATGGCAGCAGAGTCAGCAGTGCAGCGGAAAGGCCACGACCTCCAATCCCAAGACAGACTGCGCTGATTGTACTCTCACAGTACCCCTAGTTCGCTATGCGGCTGATGGTAAGCATACCCTTCCCACCACAGGGCAGGCTGTGATTGACTCAAACAGCAGCTTATCGGCCCCACATGGGCTTTCAGACTGCGTGAGAAGAGCCGGCCTTGAGAGGCAGGTAGAAACCACATCATAAAAATCACCCCTCAGAGGGTGCGATGTTTTCTGTTTTCCGAGTAGCTCAGGCTAAGGAAGTAGCTTCAAAGCAGTCTCAAGAAACTACAGTGGCTGCTGTTAGATGACTCCCAACTGCTGTGCCCACACCCAGCCACACCCAAATCCTCCAAGATAACTCTCTGCAGGGGCACTGAGGAGTAAGGGTTCAATGCTAGGGCTTTGTGAAGACAGGCAAGTCTGCATGACAGCTCCACCACTTAACAGTCGCAAAATACTGACCAAGTTACTTCATCTCGCCAAACCTGGGTTTTCTCATCTGTAGCACCTTATTTCTGTCCCTATCTCTAGCATTCTTCTGAGTTTAAAGATTACAACCCATAAAATAAATAAGAGTCTGGTGCACAACGCACTCAATAAATGTAGGAGGCTGTAGTCCTTGGAAGGGTGTCTAAACAGGTACCAACCAGTTGAAAGAACCTGAGAACAAAGACAGCCTTGACATTTGTTTACCCGCAGAAAAGCTTCTTATATTTATGAATGTGTACTTTTCACTGGAGATTCATCTACACTGTTGTAACTGAATCTTATAGCAACCCTGAAGAGCAGGGAGGGCAGCTATCTTTCATTTTGCTGTATGAGGGCCACCCCCTTCCTATATATGCCCACTAAAATCCCATTACATGAGCCCTATCCTGCGCCCTTGTCTATTGTTTCTGAACTTCCTGGAGGCAAGCAAGGATAGAAACAGTACTCTCTGTAATCCTAAAACCTATGGAAGAGATGCAGATAGGACCCTTCATAACATGCAGTATTAATCAGGGATCAAATCATAAGAACTGTAACTATTTTAAGAACCAGCTCTCTTTACCTAGTAAGAGCTGTTTGTTTTTAATACAGAGAACCCTGACCAGCAAGTTAAACTGTGAATTCCCACTGGAAAGTGTGGAAGGGTATATCTGAAATCAAGTGCCAGATCACTAGGTGATCTGTGTTTCACTTCTCTGCTCCTGAAACACCGAACAGAAGGAAGTGTTGCTCCTTATCAAACACGGACAGGGCAGGATCAATGACATAATTCATGAGCTCACAGGAAAACGAGGTAAGAAAGGTCATTTTGGAATTGCCTAAGGACAAGGGTGTCCCTGAGTATCTTATCTGCAGGGGTCTAGGCTGGCCTTCCCATCTGACTCCAGGCCACTGGTGGCAGACAGTAACAGGTGGTCAGACCCATGAACTGTTCTCCCCTGGGGCTTACACCCAGCAGGCCACTGCCCCAGTGTCTTTCCCTTAAACTCACCTTTCTCCCCCCAAGAGCCATGTAAACTTACCAGCCCCCTACAAAAATACAGTATGTGGTTCTGTGGCCCCAAACTCTCAGTCAAGTGGGCTAGAGTCAAGCCCACTGCTATATGACTATGACTTTTAAAAACTGCTTATGTTTATTTTATTTTTTGCTTATGTTTAAAGTGAAAAATGATTTCTAGCTTTAAAGCTGAAATCATATATATCTGCAGAAGAAAACATGAAAAATTTTAAAAAGGAATAGGGAGGCATCGAAGGCTGGGAAGTAGTTCTTGGCCAAAATTAGTTCCCCTGGATACTTCATTTGGAAAGGCTCAGCGTGTGCATTAATCTGTTATCTAAATTTCTGAGCTCTGCCTCTGTTTGCTCAGAGTATGATTTAACTGCCTGGCATGTAGAAAGCATTACTCATTCTGTATCTCCATAAGCAAAGACACATTTGCTGTTAGGAAAGTCATGTTTGCTTCATGACCACACAATATAAAAGGGTAACTAGCCACCACACCTAGGAAAACGAATCCTGGTATCACAAGGTGCATGTTTTATATTTTTCTGCTATGTAGTTATGATACATTAGTGAAGCCCTTAGACTTTTTCCTTCTTCAACTACTACTGTTACCCTCAAAAGAAAAAGAGAAAATGAAAGACAGTTTAATATCTAAATTCCAAGGAACAAGTTCTACCTCTCCAAGCACTTTAGTACTTAAATGTGTGGGAACTTTTTCTCTTCCCAACAAAGCTAATCCCTAGCACTCTGCAGTATACTAGGGAGTCCATTCACAGGAGGTAGAAAGGTTGGGGATGGGGGTTCAGGCATGTTGTCACTAGGGCTACATCAAATTCCTTATCAGAAAATGTAAATAAGCTCTGCCTAAGCCAGCCATATCTGGAGTTTTAGTTTACATCATAGACAGTCATTATCATGAGTGTAATTCACTCTTTTATTCAACACAGTGTTCATTAAGTAACTGGAATACTCTTCTGAAGCAAGAAGCACCAGGAGGAAGAACAGCTCACTTTAAAACGATCCCATGTGTATTACTCCTGTTAGTTTACTTGCTCATTCATGAGACATTTATTTATGTGCGAAGCAGCCAGAAAAAAAAAAAAAAAAAAAAAAGAGATGAATGTATACAAATGTCCTCCTGAGAGTTCACAAATCTTCACCCAAGTGTACAGTGTTAGGGCTTATCCCCCACAAAGCCAAAGGCGGTCATAGGTGGCGCTTTCTCAGAGGTGGCTGGATATTGAGTGTGTGATGCTGGGCTTGATTCATGGTGCAATGCTAGGCACTAGGATTAAGGGTGTGAGTGCTGGCTGCATTAAGTAGCCTGGATAAGAAGGGGTTCATCCCTTGATGTGCTGCTTACCTTTTGCACTCTATGGACTTCTGTGCTACTATGCCACCTTACCTTAGAGCCAGGACTAAGCCCCTACAAACTATGAGCTTAAAAACACCTTGGGTATTTTGTTCCAGTAATGAGAAAAGTAAGTAAGACACAGTAATAGTACTGCCACACATAATTAGGGTGCCTCCATCACCCAATGTGGGGAGATTTCCTGGATGTGGAAGTTCCCATGCTAAAACTCAAAAGCTCTCTAGTGATCTTAATAGGAATGATCATCTAATTAATCACTGGTAGAGCAGGATTTGAATGCTGATGTCTATGACTGCATGGCCCACAAGCTTTTCACCACACTTAAGTGTTTCTACAATGAGACTTATAGTCCTTGACAGCCCTCCTCTCTGCGCAGTTCTCCCAGACTCCAACAGTCTCTGCAGAGCGTGGATTTCATCTGCTCAGCAGTTGTTTCCACATAATGCATCATCTCCCCTCATTTTACAGCAAGTTTTTTAAGTTCTTTAAAGCTCTATAAGAGGAATAACAGAAACCAGAATACCACATTCAAGCACCAGAAACATAACTGTGCACTACTACACGCACAGTGACACCTAAGAAGCTACTGTATATACTGAAGCTCGTAAAAACTCACTGGCATTTAACTGTTCAACAGCACAGAGACTTCCAAATATTTTTCAGACTTTAAAACAGAGCTTCAAAGATAAACAAAAAAGACCCCTTCAAAGTTTCTTAATTAAGAGAAAGTCAATTAAAAAATACTAAAGCTACATTTTAAGGTATCGTGACTATAACCACCAACTGCACATAGGTGTACCAAGGCCACGAAAATACTACATGTGACTTAAGGATATCAAGCAAAATACAAGTGCAACTGATGTTTCTTTGGAAAAATAGCTTACTCCAAAATTCTACTGCAGTTGAACACTTGGGGGGAGCTGGATTTACCAAAATGACATTGCCCATGTTATTTTCTTGCCACTGGGGAGAAACATAGCCTTTAGACAATTATCTATGTTTTGCTCATATTCTTTATGAACAGAGTGTGTGTGCCTCCGTGATCCCCAAATTAGCTTTCTACTTGCATCATTTCAGCATTAGAAAAGCCAAATCTTTCATGAAGACTTTAAGTCCAAATATAGGCCAACCTGTGTCTCCATGCTATCGTAATTACTGTGTTTGCTACTTAAAGGCTTTGTGCATCTTGAAACCTGGGTTGGGGAAGAGAGAGACAGGCTAAGAAAGGCTTTCAAAAGCAAGCCATCTAGGCACTCAAGGTCGCTGTAAAGGGCAGCCGACATCAGCTGGGACTCAGCAGTGTCATGAGACAAACATGGCTCTCCGATTAGGGCTGGGTGTTCTGCTCTGGCAGTAGGTACTCCAGATGCTTTTCATGAACTTGGGAGAGACAGCACTACTGTGACCTTCAACCTACATCAAAAGTCACCTGGCCCAAGGGACTGCTATCGACCTGTATTCTTTGTAAAGGAAAAAGAGGGTACATTTTCAGGGAAACTAACACTCCTCTAACATGATCAAAGGAAACCACACTCAGTGAGGTTTTGGGGGTGGGGTGGGGGCTGAGGAACTCCATTTAAGATCAGAAAGTGAATCCTGCTTAGCCTTGTATTGTAGACTACCATAATAAAGACGGCCATGGATTACTGAGCACTTACTATACACCAGCCAAATCAATTTTCACAATCTCTATTTCTCAAAACAATCTCAGTGCACAAAATCTGTATCACTTCCATTCCAGAGATAACAGGCTAAGACTAGTAAATAAACTGCTCTGATTTCCAAAGCAAACAGGCAACAATTGGCAAGAAACATCGAAACGTCCACAAACGAAACACTTCAGAAATGTTGAGTAAAGACTAAAAATGAAGTCTAGAAAAATCTCAATATGTATATACCGATTACCATAAAGGTAAATTGTATGTATTTGAAGTACTATTAGAAAATTACACTTTGGTAGGATTGTAGGATCTTATGTGAACTAGTCTTTGTTTCTTTATCTAAGAAGAATATGTAGCCCTTGGGGTGGCTGCAGAAATTAAATCAAGTTAATTGAATTAATAAGGGTTAGCATTCCATCCTGCTGATATAAAAATATATTAAAATGTTTGGAGTAATACAAAGGTACATTAGAAATATTTAACTTTGTCAATAACCCTCAACCCTCCCCTTGAGAGACCTTGACTCAAGTCACCTGCAAGCTACTGCTACTCCCCTTCGCGCCTGACTCTTTCTGCCAGGAGGATCTGGAGAGGCTCTCCCTCTTCCTTCTCTGAAAGTGCAAAACTTCGGACGAGTCTCATCTGGTGCTTTTTCTATCCTACCTAATCAATACCAGCTATTTTAGAAGGGCACCTGTATATTCATAAAATGAGCACTTGTCAAAAAACAAGGTATCTCAAATCCATATTTAACACCAAAACCTGAAGGCACTGCTAGTTTAGTTTACAGATCTCAGATCTAAGTCTAAAACTCCAAAAACAGTTAACATTCATGTAACACAATATTACTCTATTAAGACTGGATAGAAAGGAGGTTTTATTTTGCTTCATTAAAAAAAAAATAGTTTAAAAGGTTTGAGACCAAAAGAAGGAATGGATGCTTCTACTTCTCTTGCTAAAATACTGGAAGAATTTAGATTAAACTGACCCACAGTACTTTTGTAATTCTCCATTAATAAAAAGTAGATAAATGAAAAAAAAAATTGTGTTTTGTTAACCTCACAAATTTCTAGAGGGCCGGCCAAATAGCTCAGAGGATTAAAGCACCTGCAAGTAGGCGCAGGGGTCAGGGTTTCAAATTGAGACTGGACGTGGTGGCACACGCCTGTAATTCCAGCTCTTGGGAGGCTGTAAACAGGCAGATCACTACAAGTCCAATCTAGAAGTGAGACCCTGAATATCCTGTAGACCCTTCCCTAAAATAAAAATTAAAAAATATTTAAAAAATTAAAAATATTTCTAAAACTGTACAATTAACAAGTATAAAATCCTAGCCAAATTCTAAGACTTACAAAGCCATGAATCAAACTATGCCTTAAAGCTCTATAATCTTCTAGACTAATACTAAACTTTACTTATTACTCATTCAGACATGCAAGTTTATTTTTATAATTAGTTAAAACAGTAATTTACTATAAAAATAAACAAAAATTCCTAAATTTTATGAAAAATATATGTGAAACATAAACATTAAACATCTCTGTTTATGAGGTAGGAGCAGGTAGCAGTTATTTCCAAGGCTATATTTCTTAAACTTAAATGTGCAGGGGACCTGTTAAAATGAGGTTCTGATACAGTAGGTCTGTGATGGACATGAGTTGTTGTGTTTCTAATAAATAGCAAGTAAACTACTGACCATCACAAATAACAAGGTTCCAACTACCTTGTAGTTCATAATTCAAGGAATCTAAGTTGTTTCCAAGCTTCCCACCCCAACAACTTCAGCCCTAGTCTCCTGCCTCCTCTTGTGACCACCACCCTCTAAAACCAATCATCATACTCAAAAAGTGGATTAAAACACAGGGTCTGGTGACAAAGGCCTGTAACCCCAGCATTCTGGGAAGCAGAAGCAAAAAGATTACAAGTTCTAGCCCAACCTGGGCAACTCAGCGACCTAGTGAAAAGCTCAGTGTACAAAGCCTAGGTTCAAAATCTGCAGTATGGCCCAGAACAAAATAAAAAGCCAAAACAAGTTATTTAAAATCCTCCAGTGCATCACACTGTTTGATTTACTTCCAAACTCCTTAACCTGACTTACAGGGACTACCCTTTCACACCCCCTTCTTACCCCTCATCTTCTGTACATAAAGCTCTAAGTAACATAGAATCTGTCAACATTCCAAGCTCTAGTGCTCTGCAGAACAAGTCTACCTTTCCATTTTCTCCCACTCTTTGGTCAGCTCAGCCATCACTTCTGAAATATCTAAAACAGTGCTCACCCCTACTTTCTAACCAGAAAACAACGACCTACTGACAAGCAAGTAATCAATAAATTTTGCTAATAATAATAAACAAAAAAGCAACCAGCATATTTTAAAGGCAGTTTTAGTATTTATTTTTAGAATCCTTGTTGCTTTAAAGTAACCTGGGCCAAGGAGATAGCTTAGAATAAGCGCTTGCCTGGCAAGCACAAGGTCCTGAGTTCAATCCCCGGTGCCACCAAAAATAAATAAATAAAGTAACCTGGTTTGAACCAGAAGTGGTGCACATGCCTGCAAACCCAGAACTTGAGGCTGGAGGCAGGAAGATAGTGAGTTCAAGGCCAGCCTGAACTGCATAGTGAGACCCTGTCTCATAAATAAACACATAAATAGAGTATTCTAGCTTAGTGACCAACTAACCTTGTAAACAGCAAGTCCTCAGCACTTATAAAATTGTTTAATAACCACCAAATTAATTAAGCCAATCCAGGAAAGAATATTGTAATAATATTATAACAAGATTAGAAAAATGCTTTCAATGCCTTGATCATTTATCTACCAGTCGGGGGGCTTTTCTATAGCTCATTTCAGAGGGGGTAGAAATAAGCCAGGTAAGCAGGAGAAAGGATCTAGAAAAATGCCTGCCTCATTCCATCTACCCAGCTTATTCTGATAATATGTGATTCATAGGTATAAACCATCACTATTCTTTCCCCAAGAATTAAGAAAAAAATTAAAATTAAAAAATTCAAAGGCAACTCTCAGCATGTAATAGCCTTGGGGAACAAGGCATTCCAATGAATTGAAGTTCTTTATCTCACACACAAGGAGACAGACACTCCATGGCTCTTCTTGCTGTAAATTCATACAGAGCCAAAAGAGCTAGAGAAAGCACAAGCTCCAAAATGTTAGGTGCCAAACCCTGGAGTAGAACGCAAAGACGACAGAAAAAAAAAAAACCTCTGATGCTCTTTAACCAGTCTCATGTTCATTACAATCTCACTGCCAGAAGCAAAGGGATCATTGGTGCTCTGGACCTCAGGGAGGCAAGACAGGGAACATTAGAGCCTAGGTCTCCTGCCTGGGAGATCTGACTACCACAGTTAGAAGAGGAAATATACCGGGTGGGGCCACTTGGAAGAGTCTTTTAATGAAAACCTACAGAGTATGGAATTTCTTTAGCACAAAAGGCAAAAGCTTTGGTTTCTAAGTGGGAAAAATAACACAAGTAGCAGGTGTGAAATGGACAGAAGGTATCATGAACCTCTACTACTATAAACACATTTTTCTAAACGTGGCTGAGTTTTGTTGTTTCAACATTTTTATTTTTTAAAAAGTAGTTCTGGGAAAAATGGCTATCCACATACAGAAAAAGGACTGAATCCATACCCGTCTCTCTTATCACGTACTCAACTAAAATCGAAATGGATCAAAGAAATAATAAACAAACACAACCTGCTAGAAGATAAAATGGGTAAAACTCTTGAAATCACAGGCACAGGCAAGTACTTCCTGAACAGAACCCTGCTTGTACAGGAAATAGTACCAAGAATCAGCCCTGGGGAATCAAGTGAAATTAAAAAGCTCTGCACAACAAAAGAAACAACCAACAAAGCGAAACAACATACAAAATGGGAAAAATGTTACCAGCTATTCTACAAAGCACTAATATCTACACTATATAAAGAATTCATAACTAGACTCCAAATATATCACCTAATCAAAAAATGAGCAAGTAAAATAAAATAGATATTTCATGGAAGTACAAATAACTAATAAATAAATGAAAAATGTTCAACACTGTTGGTCATCAGAGAAATGAAAATTATTAAAATAACACGGATTTCATCTTACCCCAGAAAGAATGGCTACCATCAAGAAATTAAGTAATAAATACTAGTGAGGATGGAGATGGGAGAGAAAAGGAATACTCTGACATTGTTGGTGGGAATATAAACTAGTACAACCACTAGGGAGATTCCTCAAAAATCTCAAACTAGAAATTCCATCTGACTCGGGTATTCCTCTTCTAGGGGTTAACGTTTTCAAAGAATTAAAGACATCACATTACCCTGATACATGCATACACATGTTTACAGCATAATTCACAAAAGCTAAATCTTAGACACAATCTATATATCCATCAATAGAAGAATGGATACAGATAACGCAGTATTTGTACAAAGTGGAGTACTACTCTGCTATAAATAAAGATAAATTTGAGTCTTTTGTAGGAAAATGGATACACCTCAAGAGTATGTGAAATGAAATAAATCAGGCACACAAGTTTAAATACCATATGATTTCTCTCTCTCTCTCTCTCTCTCTTTTTTTGTGGAACCAGGGATTGAACTCAGGCCATTGTGCTTGCCAGGCAAGTGTTTATTCTACTGAGCTATGTCTCCCGGCCTCTGATTTCTCTTATATGAGAAAGCCAAATTCTAAAGAGCAAAATAAAATCTATCCAATAAAAATTAGGAAGACAAATCTTTCTCAATGGTATGGGAACCCAAGAGATGGAGGGAGGGAGAAAAGGGGATGAAAACAACAACAAAGATGTGTTATGTGTGTAACTCCACACAAGGAATGTAAACATTACATACTGCAAACATGTACTAATACAAATTTTTAAAAGAAAAAAAACAACAATTTTATAAGATACATGAACTGATCATGTGAAAAGGGACAGCTTGATCTTGCAGATGAAAAATGGGCAGGAGAAGCAGGTATGTGTCAGTGTTTGACACTAAAGCTGTCAGAATTTGAAGACCCTGCCTGTCCTTAGCAACAAGTTGTGATAAAAAAAAGGCACTGTCTATCTCCCAGTTACTTATGCCAAAGGTTTTGCTTTTATCAAACTTATTTACTGACATATAAATCTCTATACATTTTTATCTAAACAGTCCAGACTCTCCATTATAACAATAAATCTCATTCAATTATCCCTTTTAGAAGTTGTGGGATCCTGTGGAAATATCTGAAACCAGCAAAAATGCACAACTCCCACAAAAATTACAGTATTCTCAGGCATGGATGCTAAATAAATAAATTCATATAGGAGGCATAAAAAATGAAAGATGCAGAGGACATTTTGCCAATTCTGGGTGATAACTGCTAGGAAAGATTATACCCACAAGAGTAAAAAAGGCAGCCCTGTAAGATGTACAAAATTGAATCAGCCGATAGAATCTATGTGTTATCAAAAAATATGTGACAATTCGAACCACAAATACTAAACAAAGTATGAAGCCAGGGATGGGTCTACCCTAATTCTCATAAAGTTATTTACAATGCCTAAAGTTAGGGACTCACATATAGTACTTGAAAATTAATCTGCTCTTTCTCAGTTCCTCAACATGAGCAGTTTTCTGTTACAGAAATATCAACACTAGTCTTGAGCAACTACAAACCACAATATTTAAAAATAAAAATAAGTTAGAGGGAAAGGTCATTTAAAAAATTTTAAGCCAAGATACAATGTGAAGCCCACTATTTCTAAAGGGATTTGAGAAAAACACAAGAGACAGAATATTACAGGCAATAATTTTTTTTTTTTTAAAGTTAAAAGTTACTTGTCCAGAGAGGACAGTTAAGACATTTCCTGTGGGTAAGCTACATGCAGCTCAGTGAGCAGTTTACAACCAACACCAACCTTCTCAGAATAACAGCCTTCTCTTAAGAGTGGGCTTGGAGGCGCGTTCCTCCTGCCTCTTTATATTTTCTCTTCATTTTGCAAGGCATAGGCTGGGTGGAGATAGTGGTGGGTGTTCTCATCAAGGGTCCCCCAGGGTTGCTCTCGCCTTGGCAGAATGACACAATGACATATGGCGTTTGGGCCATGCCTAGAGGGGCACACCCTGAGTTGTCACACCACACAACTTTGGTGTTCCTAACACAGACCTACAGAATGGATACTCATGTATTTTACCATTTGCAAGCCTTCCTCGCCTAAGTTTTCAAAAAGCAAATTCCAATTTTAAAGAGTCAAGAATAAACCAAAGACTCAAACCATTCCTTAAAGCAAACAGAGCTTCCTCCTAGCTAATTGCCCAAAGAATGCTGCACTGTCTAGCAAATGTTTAAAAAAATCCAATATAGTTCTGCCTCTTGTTTTCCAAATAAGTGTCACTACTGTCAACTACTCCACAAGATAAATAAGCCAATGAAGGCAGTATGTCCTCTCCTCCTTCCCAGTGAAAACATTCTAGGAAGGAGGTGCTTGCTCCTTCCGCTCCTCACACGACGCGAACCACATCTGTGCCTCTGGGAAGAGTGAAGACAAGAAACACATACTATTTTCAGATACTACTTGCTACTTTACAGTCGTAGAGCCATGCCCAATCCACCACTAACTCCTGGGGCTTCCAAACAGAAGGAGTTCAGTTTTTAGTTTTGAACTTTTTTGGTGTGTGGGCTAAGACACACTAGCCAGGGCCTGCTGGCTGGGCAGGAAAAGACAACCGAGGGTTGCAGGCAGAAAAACAACAGAGGAGTCTGCTCTTCCTAAAAATTATGTGCAGTAAAATATTAGACACGTTCAATAATTTAAGCTTGATACAGATTCCAGAAACCTGTAAATGATTCAATTAACCCAACCCACAAGGCTGCGATGACAACACCTGGCTTTTATTATAAATTACACAGCCAACTAAACTGAAGGGAAGGTTCTCCCCCAACACAATACATCAAAAGAGTTAAAATCAACCTTTAGAATCAAAACTGTAATTTACAGGAGGCTTAGGAACAAAAAGACCACTCCCTCCTCCTCTTCGCTATTGTTCCACGGACCGTGTCCGGAGCATTGCACTTTACACCTTTAAGGCTTCCCTGAGGTAAGAGGGCAGAGC
The DNA here is from genome assembly GCF_000260255.1 of Octodon degus. Classification (NCBI taxonomy): domain Eukaryota; kingdom Metazoa; phylum Chordata; class Mammalia; order Rodentia; family Octodontidae; genus Octodon; species Octodon degus. Next base: position 126,090 of record NW_004524750.1, read on the forward strand.
CCGGGAGCCAGAGGCCACCCGGAACAGAACAGTAGCACAGTAATTCATCTGTGAGCACTGATCTCCTAAGAGCAAAGAGCTCCCTTGGAAAAGGGAGAGGGGGTTAAAGTTGTGTGTGCAATAGGTACAACCAGGAAGTGCAAAAGGTGGCTACTACAGCGTCGGGTGAGCAGCTGCTCCTGAAGGCAGTGGATGGGGCGCTCCGCCGACCAGACGCTTCGGGGCCCGGCACACACCGCAGCCGCGGAACTCCCGGACGCGGCCTTCGGGCGGAGGCTTGCTTACCTTGGAGCTGCTTGAATCTCCCCTCCAGCTGATTGTAGTTGTACGGCACCTGCCCCGAGTACGCCGGGGACAGCGGCCCGGAGATGCTGGACGTCCTCTGCAATTCCATCATGCCCGGGGTAGCGCTCTGGTGGGCTGCAGACTGGAAACCCCGCTCCGGCACCTCCTGCCCCCATCCAACACGCAGCAGCTCCTGCGCACCTTGGCTCTCCGCCCCGCCGGGAAGCGCTGCACCGCGCGTTCGGGTCGGAAACAGGCGCTGGGCGACTTGATAGACGCTGGCTGTAGAGTCCACCACGCTAGCCTGGCGAGGAGTTAGCGCTCAGGCATCTAATTCCTTGTGCTCCCCCTTCTTTCGGTGGCTCCTGCTTCGAAGCTTGAAATACATTACCAAGGAGCGAGAGGAGGAGGGGGCACAAGTCGTGCTTCAAAACGTTTAAATACGGCCAATCCCGAGCCTGCCCGGCCGCCGCCGAGCGCAGGAGCTCGCCGGAGCAGCGCGCACACCTCCGCCCGCAGCCGCCGGTTTGTAATTTAATCCAGAGCCGCTCTCCGAGCGCAGGCGGTGACGTCACCTGATTAGCATAACAGCGCCGCGGAGGCAAGGCAAGGCAGGCCGTACCACGCGGAGGGCGCGGGGGAGGCCATGGGCCCGCGCCCCGCTGCGCGCTCCAGCCGCCCCGGCCGGGGTGCCGCGCGCCGGGCCGCCGTGCTGCCTTCCCAAACAAAGCTGCTGGAATTACAATCTTTGGTTGAGGGCCTCATGTAACGGAAAAGGCTCCGATTACTATCGCTTGAACAGGAGCGCACAGCCGCGGAGGGCGGCGGGAGCCGCGCACCTGGGCGCCGCCCCGGGGAGGCGCACCCGCGTCGGTCGCGGGCTCGGCGGAGGAGCGCCCACCCACAGGAGCGCCCTCGCGGCCGCCCGGCCGCCCCCGGGGAGGCTACGCCCGAGAGGGTCCGAGCCGGAGGTGCGCGGGTCTACGCCGCCCGGAGCCCGAGCGGACTTCGGTCCCGCGGGGCGAGAGCGCGCCGAGTGCCCGCGGGCCTGCCGATTCGCGGCGGGGCCTCGGACTTCGGGTTTCCACCATTTTAGAGCCATCTAGTCCTCCTCCCATCCATCTGACCCAAAACAGAGAACAGCAGGATCACAGTGTGCCCTTAGGAAGCGAGAAAGATTCTAGTTCTGTCCCTTCCTTTTTCTTCACCAAAGCTGACAGAAAACAAACTACAAATTTCACGCGTCCAGTTTGAAGCCCTGAAGCTGTATTCACCTAGGAAGGGAATTTTAATCCTGAAGGGTTCCAATCTTGGGCCTCTACCCCAGGTTCCCTGGGCACTTGTAATGCAGAGAGCTGCATTTTGCCTGGGAGTAGAGCTGAGCTAAGGTGTAACTAACTGGTTGGCTCTGAATACTCCCACCACTCCTTCTATTAAGTGGGTTCTTAATACATCCACAGGGTCAATCTCTGGCTTTTAGGACAGGCTGAGCCAGTTCTCATCGTCCAAAATGGACATGTTTAGAATCTTGTTACCTCTGGAAATGCACAATGCTGATGGGACACTAGGCATCAGGAAGGTGAAAAGCCTATTCTTAGAAGCAGCATTTGACTAGGATTCGCAAGAGCTGTTTTTCTTCTTCGCCTTCTCCCCCACCCATTCTTTCCTCCCCCACCTCCTCGACATAGGGTCTTCCTATGTAGCCCAGGATGGCCTCAAACTTGCTGTTATGCTGCTGTTTCAGCCTTCCCAGTGCTGGTATCAAGGCCTGTGCCATCACATCTGGCTTTCAAGGCCTAAATTTCTAATCCTAAATCTCCTCATTATTCCATGACCTCAGAAGAACCACTGGATTCTTTCTAAACCTTAGCTGAGATTGAATAATAAATAATGTCTACCTGTACAATATGTGAAAATGCTTTAAAAGTTTCTTTCAAAATACGAGTTTTTCCAAGGCACACCTTTTCTCATACACCCCCCACCAATCATATCAAGACTATAAAGATATATAGGATGGGGAACGGTCTCACTGGAAATCTTATTTAACAGGCCGTGCCTCACTATCAAATATACTGGTGAAGTGATCAGTCTTACATGTCTAGCTATGGCATGAAAAATGAGATTACAAAGTACTTTGCCAATTTATAACATTTACTTTTAATCTTTAAACCATTTAATGAATACATTGTCACTACTCAGTATCTTCCCTTCAGTCTCCTCTGGTATGGGGAAGTGCATGAAATAAGATTAACTGGATTATATACAGTGTGAGAGTAAAGGCTGGGATTAGCACAGACACTCGATTCTAAAAAGCTGAAGTTGCACAAACGAGGCAGAGTGAATACATGTAAGTATTAGAAAGAAAGGTTTTAAGGCTCCAAAAAGGTGTGATAACCCCACAGGGAAGGAGGTGATAAAATGGGGCCAGGGATGAAGGGCTCACATAGCCACCTTCAACTGAGCAGTAAGGCGGTGATGACAGAAGGCCAGAGCATTCAATGCTTTATTTCTACAGTGTTTACTGGATTGCACTCATAGCATTTAATATGACCCTGCTGCAGGCAACTCACACCACCTCACAGGACTGTCCTGGGCCATCCAATGCAGAATCATGCATGGACCACTGGTGTGCCGAAGCTGCCCAGCATCTAGACATACGGTCCCACTGTGAACATGTTAATGTATTCACAGTACACTACTGAGTGTTTTGGAGGAACTGAAGATGACTACGAGTTTTGTTAGCCAAAGGTGATGGGAGAAATTACATGCCAACAGTCCAATAGCAAAAGAATACCAGATTTTAGAGGACAAGAAGGTCAATGGCCCATTCCTCTTTTTTTTTTTTTTTCCTGCATTTAGGACAGGGTCTACAGGGTCTCACTACACAGATTGGACTCGTAGTGATTCTCCTGTTTTCAGCCTCCCAAGCACTGAAAGGCAAGCAGAAAGAACTTCAGGAGACTGGCCTTTTGGCCTGGTCTTAAAACACAGGTAGGCTGGGGAAAGAGAAAAGCCTCAGCCTGACTACCTGAAGAGGATCAGCAAGTGCTTCAGTTTGGCTGTAGCACAAAGAATTGCCAGGATGGGAGGAATGTAACAAGATGCAGATTAGCACTAAGCATGGGCTGGAAACTGCTGGAGACTTGAGCTAGAGGCAGCCAGGGTCTGACCGGGCTAGCCTCTAGGGCTGATTAATCCAGTAGAAGAAAAGAGAACCTGAAGGCAGCAAGGGCAACTGGGTAGTTATTGCACTTGTAAATGGCCAAGGAACCAGTCAGGGTGTGGTACAATAAAATGAAGAGGAATGAAGGGCCAGCCTGATAGCTCAGCGGAATAAAGTGCCTGCTTAGGCAGAGCACAGTGGCAGGGTTTGATAACCAGCATGCCATGCCAGCCCCACCCTCAGGGCATGCTGAGACAGTTATGGAAACTGGGTATGGTGGCACATACCTGTAATCCCAGTGCTTGGGAGGCTGAAAACAGGAGAATCACTACGAGTCCAATCTGTGTAGTGAGACCCTGTAGACCCTGTCCTAAATGCAGGAAATAAAAAAGAGGAATGGGATGAGGATGTAAGATTTCATCCATAGGGTTTTGACAGCCAACTGTACATGGGAAGTTCAAAGGAGAGGCTCAAAAAACTCAGCTTTAGAGTTGACTGGGGGGATGGGGAGAGGCAGGAAAGAATTCAATATTTCATTTTAGAGAGGCTGAACCTGAGTCCCCTGCAACAACACAAGGTGACACATCCAGAGCACCACAGACAGGGAACTAGGGCTCAAAGGACAGGTGTAGAGAGGAGGGTATTCAGAGAGTAGTGGGGTTAAACCTAGAAAGAGCATAACAATGCAGGAGGCTGAGCAGAGACCTGGAAAAGATGTAGGTTTAGGAGGAAGATGAACCAGGAAAGACCCCAATGGAGTTACAGAATAGGAACTCAAAAGAGAAGACAGGTAACTCAAATAATGAGGGTACGTGGCATCACATACTGCAAAAAAGACAAGAAAGTAATCAGAGAAAGAGCCAGCCAGGTGCAGATCAGGTCAAGTGGTTAATAACAGCAAAAGCCAGGTTATGGGAAGACAGACACTAAGGATAAAGGGGGGAAAGAGGTGAAGAGTGCTAGTGAGTGGAGCGCACAGGACGAATGGGAGGGGTTGCGGGGGCAACAGGGCTGGAGGAAAGGAACATGCCCTCTGTGCTCAGATTTCAACCCTGAGTTGGTAGACGGAGAGAAAGGCCCTGGGAAAGTGAGTCAAGGAACACGTAGCTTCAGAAGTAGGGAACAACAAAGGCATGCGAAGAGACTGAAGGAGCCAACTCTTTTTTTCTTTTCTTTTTTAATTGGTACATTTTAGATATAGTGTTTACACTCATCATAGGGAATCTATACCTGTACATGACATATTTTGCTGCTGTTTTCCATTTCTCTCCCCTCCCCCTTCAACCCTTTCTCCCTACAAAAGCTTTGTTTCCATTTTTTCCTTCTATTATTTTTGTCCCTTCTTTCCTTTTTCCCTCCCCCCTCCTTTGTTCTTCTCATCTGAACATTTTCTTCCCATTTCCAGTATCTATTGTACATTTTAGTTCTTATTTATACTTTCAGTTTCTCACACAAGAGAAACAATGTTGTATTTTTTTATATAAATTTATTTATTTATTTATTTGTGTGTGTGTGTGTGTGTGTGTGTGGCCAGCTCAGACCACCAGGGGGCGGGGCTGGCTGACATGTGGTGCTGGGGGATTGAACCACGGTCCCTGTGCTTTGCTTAACTTAGCTTGTTCTAAGTAGGTGCTTTAGACCACTGAGCCATCTCACCAGCCCCAATGTTGTATTTTAACATATGTGTCCAACTTATTTCACTTAAAGAGTATGGTCTTGGGCTGAGGAGACAGCTCAGTGGTCTAAGTGCCTGCCTGGAAGGCACAAGGACTAGGATTTGATCCCCTGTACAGCATACCCTGCCAGCCCCGAAACTGGGCATGATGGGGCATGCCTGTAATCAGAGCTCTGGGGAGGATGAGACAGGAGGATCAGTGAGTCCAAGCTGTGTAGCGAGACCCTGTACCAAATAAATAAGTAAGTAAATAAATAAATACATGATTTAAAAAAAAAATCCAGCTTCTCTTCTGGATGGTTAACAACTTAAGTATGCAGACCAAAAATTAGAGAAAAAGAAGGGCTACAAGGTTAGCCAATATTTTGGCCCTAGTCCTTCAAGGTCAGTGAGGACTCAGGACATAAGAGAACCTGTACTGTAACATCCTGTAACTCAGCGGTGTCCCAAATTTTCTATTCAAGGAGATTATGGGGCCACAGAGGAAAGTGATCGACGATGTATAATGCCTAAGGAGTCACCTAGAGAGAAAAACATTCTCTCAGGCTTTCACAGAGAGCAAATTGGTCAAGCAATGGCTGTGACTCATCCACATGGCTGACACTGTCAAAAGATCTACAAACTGCTGTACATGGTTTCAGGGTAAATCCTGAGGGGATCTGACTGATCTTGTCATATACAAAAGTTACATTTTTAGTTATATAGGTCTTGCTTTAACTTGGTCTTAGCCATCCAGCAGAAAAGTATAACCACAAGGTATAAAAAGTAAAGCCATATTAACATGCTGAGCTGTAAAAGGCTCAAGTCAACAACTTCTGACATTGCCAGTTCTGCTGATAACCCACTACTGTTATGGACTGTTAGACTATATTGGGTTATTTTGCTGAATTCAAGCACCTACAATATTTGAATGGCAATGGAATACCCATCTCTGACAAAACAAAACAAAAAAGGGGAATATAAATGAAGGACCATCTTGTAGTGAGAAAATTATATATGTATATACAAAAGAGTTAGGATAGATATACAGCTTCTTTCTCTTAGTTCAGTGAGAAGAAAGATTTGTACTAATAGTGTTTAGACAAGATATCATGTCTGCATCTTGTACAACTACTACGAAGACAACAACATGCAATGTATTAATTATTGTAAGCCCTACTAACCTGTCTTGAAACTGTCTCATTGCTATTTCTTTCTCATTAAAATTAATTTAAAAAATTTAGAGTATGGCCTCAAGATGGATCCATTTAGCTAGAAATACTTCACATTTATCTGATGGAGCTAACTCTATCTTAATAAATTAACAGGCCAGGGATCCTCCCAAAGTCTTTTTACACAGTGACTCAGGAAGAAGAAACCTATACAAAAACATGGTACAGGAATGGAAACATTAAACAAAGAGAAGACACAGCTTTTGGAATGCTTACCTTCAAACTGCATCAAGATTCTTGGGTGTGAAGGACAAGCTGCAACTGACTGGCCTAGCTGCTATAGGAGCAAAGCAACAGAAGCCCAATATCATCCATATTTGTGAAAGGTAAAACCAGGTCTCTGTGTTGTGCCCCTGTAATCCTACCACTCTGGGAAGATAAGGCAGGAAGACCACAAGTTTAAACCCAGCCTGGCCTACTGACAGACTTAGCAAGGCCCTATCTCAAAAAAAGGTGATGGGCTCAATCCCCAGTTGTAGGAGTCCCTTCCAGGTCCTCGTCTTGGTCCAAGAAGCCAATATTTGTCATCCCAAAGTTATGTTATTGGAATCCCATCAAGTTGATTCCAATCTACCACTTACAATGCAACCCACAGCAAAAACAGAGACACTAAATTATATTTTCAGTCATTGGGGAGTTAAGGGGCTCTAAGTCCAGCCACAAAGATGGCTTCCCAGAACCAAGAGAACCAGGGCCCCACCCAGTTTTTATTCAGTGGGGGAGTGGCTTGAGGAGGAATGACTGAGAATTGTGGGAAGGTGACCATTGTGAGCTGAGCTAGGTGAGTGGCTACATTTACCTCCGCCATATGCAGAGAGGATATGCAGAGAGAGTAATCTGCATTATAATTATGCCATAGAGAAAGCATCTAATGTTTTAGGGGGTCTGGTGCTTCAGCTTTGATGTAGTCTTTCAAGCCCCAGGAAGTCATAGCCTGTCTCGAGGCTCGATCCCAGCTGGCAGTGCAGAGCATTAGCTCTTCGGTCCTGTCTCGACCCGGCTCACATTAAAGAGCAGCAAGTGTAGGTTACCAGGGAAACATGCATGCCACCTTCAAAGACTATTACCAGCCCCTCAGCTAGACCAATACATATGGCTTAAGGCCAGCTGAAAGATAAACAGAAGTCCTAGCCAGCTCTGTAGAGAACAATACGAGGAAATAGGGTCAGGCTCAGTCAAAATGGAGACAGTCGCCCTTCTTTCAAGGAGAGCTGCTCAGGTGGTCCTCCACACCCAGTGTTAATAAAGAAATAAGTTGTGGTCTATAACCATAACCGCTCCTCTGGTCCTGTACGTATTTATTAGTGGTTTGGGTTGTCTCCTGCTTGGGTACCAGTCATTGTCAATCTCCATGTAACCTAAATGGCCATAAAAAACCATACATCATCATTACACATACTTTCACACACATTTTCATGAGGGACTAATGTTAGGAGATAAGCCTCCATTTTGCAAGCAAGGCAACTGTGGATCAGGGAGAACTGATCTCAGTGCTTCTCTGGCCTGGGTCTAGCCAGCTGGTGAGTAGCACAGTGAATAAGCCCAGGCTGACCAGGTCCAGGGCTTCTTTCACCTCTCCTATAACTCCAATGTGTTTCAGTATATCTATTTCACTAAATAAGGATTTCTAAGCTTTTAGAAAAACTATGAAACTAAATGATATCAAGATAAACCTAAATCCCAAGGAAGCCTCCAAACAAGCCTATAGTTTAGTTACAGTTAGGCATATTCTCTGCTAGTTTGTACAAAACTTGCTGCCTTGAGAGTTCTGCTATTGGGAATAGGGTTTTGTCTCACTTGGCTTTGTTCTTCTCCTATGTGGTGCACCCATACAGTAAGATTCTGTACAAGTTAGCATCTGGGATGTGAGTGGGAACATGAGGGATGAGAATAAGCCTTTGCTCCAAGAGCCGTTGTGTAGTGTGCAGGGAGTGGGGCAAGAAGAGATGAATTTTTTCCTGTTTTACAGCAGAACTGAAAGGATAAATTTTGGATGTTCATTTCCTGAACACACATCGGCCAGAAGGAAAATGTCCAGGAGAAGATGGCCAAAATGTGAAGATAGGATGGGATTTGTATACAATGAAATTCTGAATTTACAAAACGAACCCAAGACTGGGGAGGAAAGGAAAAACAAAACAAAACAACAAAAAACAGGGTTTCACATACAAACTGTTTTGCTACATTCTCTGCTGCTTCCACTGCAGTTTCCAGATCTGCTTTTCATTCTTCACCACTGTCAAATCACTTAACAGTTGGATGATCACAGCCAATTTCTGAGTGTTTCCATACAGGAAACAAAAATAATACTAAAATAATCCTCTTCCTTTAGCATGGCTGAGTAGAAGCAGATCCCGAATCATGGCATAGCACTTATATGCCACAGGAGTTGGTTTATAGTATCTTTCTGTCTCATCTTAACTTCTCTTCTTCTCTTACCTCTCTGCCTTACCACTCCTCTTCTAGCAGCCTCCTACCCACCTATTCCATCCTTAAATCTTGTCTAATGCCTGAAAAGCCTCTTACCCTCTATCTCTTTGCCATCTTCCTTTCTCTTTGAAGTCTGCCTCAGTACGTATCTTCTATTAAAAGCCTATCCCATCTTCAGTGCAAATTTCCTCACCAGAAAATTCAACTAACTAACCAAGCATATAACCATGCAATACAGACCAACACTGAGAACGAAAAGATTACAGCCTCTTTTCCTGCCTGCTGTGGTTTGTTTGTATCTAGATGTCCCCCAAAGCCTCATGAGCTCATAGGTGGCAGGTGACTGGATCACAGGGGAAAGATGCTTGTCAGAGGACTCGTCATTGAGACGTGAAGTTGGTCTGAGGCTTTGGTCACTGAAACGGTGTCTTCCTTTCTCTTCCCTGGATCTCACTTTCCTTCATGACCATCATGCCAAGAGTAAGCCTCTGTCCTGCCCCTCTGTCCTTCCTTGGAGCCAGCTGACTATGGACTAAAACTACAAACTGAGCCAGAATAAATATTTCCTTCTTTACAGTGTAGGTGTCAGGCAGTGTGTCTCAGCCACAAGCAAGTAACTAAGACTTTGCCAAAAGAACCTTTTCTAAAACTCTCGTTAGTATATCCACACTTGACTGCCTGCCACCCTTGAGAAGATCCCTACCACATCAGGGGCATCTGACACTCAAGACACATGGTCTGGGGACTGGAAGTAGTTGCACTTCCTTTGTGTTCTTAACCCACATTATTCCTCAAAGACCAGGGGGGAGATCACCTCTACTTAAGTCCTAGAGTACCACCCATGTGAGGCTGTCATGGAATCTCTTAGGTCAGGGTTTGGACCACACAGTTAACAGACGAAATGTGGTTAAAGCAGACTTGGGACATAAGAAGCTGTTTCTGCCACTTTGTAATTTTTTATTCTCTGCCTGAAAAATTGGCACCATAAAAGACAAATATTATTTAAGATCGCAGCACAATCCCATGAGGTAATTTCAAAAATAGCTTCTATCCCACCTTTGGCCATCTCTTACTTCACTATGGAAGTTACTGACTGGCCGATGTTGCAAAAGTCATGTGGAAATACTGACCTCAGGCTAGGGCCTGTTAGCTTTTTGGACCAGGATATTTCTAAGTGGCAGGACTATTCCTTTGGTTTGACAAGTATTCACACATCCCATTCCTTTTTCTGTAACTGACCCTATTATATACAGGAGAAAAACAATCAAAATCCTATTTCATAGCTGGAAAGCTGTAGCACCTCAGAGATGGCACAGACACAATGTGCACTATGAAACAAGTTATACAAGGCCCATATTTTTAGAAAGGCCAGAGTTTCTTTGAGGTAGGGCTATGATCAGATCCCACCCATCCCGGTCACAGGGGGAAAAAGACAAAAGTTAAAGGGAAAGTTAAAAGTGTTTTTCTATCCATATCAAGTACTCCTCCTTAGAAGATAGGGATGGCTCTATCCCTCTACACTATTCCCTATACACACATACACACAATCATCTAGTTGCACAACAGAATCTAAATGCCAGGTCAAACCTAATTTCCATTCATATCCTTTTCCTGTTTCTTGTCCAACTGGTCATATCAGCACTGAATGCAAAGCACCTGATATCATTGCTAGGAAAAATAGTAAGTTGTACTCATAACAAACACCTAAGTCCTTGGAAAGGAATGCAGTTAACTGAATCTTTTGCCTTTTCCTCGCTTTTGAATCCTATCACGTCTGTTATTTGGCCAAGCAAAGCTTCCTTACATGGGCAAAAGAACTCCCCAGTCCAGGGGCCCCACCTCTGGCAAACATGTTGCTATGCTTATGAACACAACACCAGTCAAAGCCAGGAGTGGACTTCTCCACTTCAGGGAAAGTGGCTTAAAGGAAAAGAGCATTGGGAAATGCACCTGGGGCCAAGCCTTTTCTTGCCTGTCACTGTGACTGTGCACAGGACTTACATCATCATGGGGGAATGACATGCACAGGTGCTCAGAAGCAGGGTCTACAGTTTTAAAAGAACGTGGATGAGGCATAGGGAAAGTACAGCTGCCTGGGAAGAATGAAATACAAATCTGTTCTTTGTGAAAACAAGCTTTTGTACCATGCCCTCAGAAATTCACACTTTAGTTTATCTTTTCCAGGAGCTCTAAAGAGAAAGGGTGAACTGGGCAAGTTGAGCAGGAACCTGAAGAAGTAAGAAGAAAGCAAAGGAGTGGGTAATGCAAAGCTCACCATCAGCACAGGACGCATCTGCAGGAAGCCCCTCCAGTGTGCTCGCACTCCTGTCCACAAGCACAGGTCACGCGCGGGAGGCACTGAAGCTGGTTAAGAAGTGCATCCTTTTCCACAGGCACCCTCAGCTTAGCTGGAGAATGGGGAAACACAGAGGTACCCACACCAAGATATATGCAGTTTCTAACTAATGACAGGTCAGTGACAGAGTAATGCTAAGTGATATATCAGTACCATTTTAAATGGACCAACAACTACGTCTCTCTTCTTAAACACCACAGCAGAGCAGAGTTTCTTCTACACAAATGTTCTCTGTTCCTATATCCTTATATCTGTGCAATTCTTACGTTGCTTCCAACCAAATCTCTGCCAACATGTCATGCTAACATGGGAATGTAGGTTGCTGTATTTATTAATTGGGGGTTGGAGGTATTATTATTGCTCTTTGAAAAACAGTCCAACTTGCAGGAATACAGAACAGCATGTGCAGCCCTGGCATGTGAACATGTGAAATCTTTCAAGGGTGCCATCATTCCTTCCTTCCCAGCACCTGAGCGTCTGCTGATCTGTCAATGAGATAAGCACAGCCTCCTTTCTGCAGGACTTTGCTTGGCAGCCACTCACTGAGCACAGACCTTGAATAATTAATGGGTGCCCCAGTCACTCAGGAGCACCAAGGCTGGCCAGCTGCCTATTAAGTTGTAGCCTAGCCCCCAGAGTTACTGTAAAAGAATTAGAATACGCTCAGCTACCTCTGAGGCTGTCTTTGTGGAAACATCATGAGACCTTCTTTACAGAAATACTACACAATTCTTTTTTTTTTCCCCTTTACTTAAAGTCAAACAATTTCCTGTTGGATCAAAGTGCTAATAAGTTTGAGGGTAGGTCCCCCAGTATGTAAATGGAGCAGGAAAAAAAGTGATGTTCTCAAAAAAGTACATGATCAGGATGTCATGCCCCATGCTCGGGCACTGGGAAGACCCATATACCACACCAAATACTGTCCCTGACTCAAGACAGATGTCTAATAAATGTCAGTCCATCCCCTCCTTCTACCTGTCTCTTTGCTTCAGTCAAAGTAAACATCACCCCACCACCTGTCTTGGGCTTCTCCTCTCAGTCCACAGCCTGTCCATCCTTCAAGCCCAACTTAAAATCTTCCCTCCTCCAGGAAGGAATCCCAGATTATGTGAACTAGTAAAATGGATATTGCTCAGAAACCCTACACCAGCACTGTCAGGTTCCCTCATCTGGCACCTATTTTACACTCTTAGGAGTATTGCTTATCTCTTCTTGTGCACTGCATCTTATCTATTTAATTAAAATAATGGAAATGCACCAGTTACAGACTCAAGGGAAGTAAAATGTGGACTCCACCTTCAGCTTTTGACACTGACTAGCTGTGTCACCATAAGCTGTCCCTTGGTCTAGCAGATGACCTGCTCCCAAAACCAAGGGATCTGAAAGAGAAAAATATCTCCTCAGGTCCTCGGGATATATGCTCTTGGAAATACATCAGAAGCTATTTTAAGGCAGATGCAAGTCTTCTATGGCCCTGCCTGATATCTAGCCTTGTGATTAGTAGTAATGAACACTGAGGAAAGCAAACTATGTGGGAGAATTGGCCTGTATCATTTATAGCTAAAATGTCCCTGCAAAGTCCTGTCTTGAGGAATGAGGCTTTTAGAAGGTAACTGCACCAGGTAGGCACTGTACTCACCAGTGGGAATGGGGCCTGGTGAGAAGAGGCAGGTGAGGGCTTGCCTCAGAAGAGTGTGTCACTGTCCCTGGCTCCTCCTCTATTGTTCTGCTTCCTGAATGCCATGAAGAGAGCAGCATTCCTTTATGAGGACTTTCTACCATCCTGTTTATTCTTCAGAGCCAGCCAACCATGGACTGAACCCACTGAAACTGAGCCAAAATAAACCTCCTGTAAGATGCAAATGTTGTGCATTTTTGTCCCAGAATGGGAATCACATTGATACAGCCCCATATGGGAAACAATAGAGCTGTTTCCATCTTACGTAACACCCCTAATCTATAATCCCTCATATTTAGGAAATGACAGCTAGAACTCTGAACAGGTACCTGTAACCACAGCACTTGGGAGGCTGAGGCAGGAGGACTGATAGAAGTTTAAGGGCAACATGAACTACAGTACATAGGGAAACCCTGTCTTCAAAAAACAAACAATAGTTCCTTTTCAAAACTTCCCTAAGGCTGCTATCTCATTTATAGATAGTTAAAATGAGGAATGGAGTGCTCAGAGACATAAAGCGACTCACTGGTATACCAAATATTTGAATGGAGGCTTTATGAATTCCTGCTTCTTTCAAATTCTACAGTAAATACGAAGGTACAGGGAGCCAAGAACAAAGAAAATGGCATAATTTCTTATGCTTCTCTGTCAGTGAATTAGATCCAGGACTTAAAAATCTCAGAAAGATCATCCTAATCCTTTCTCTTACATATCATCCAGCACCTAACACTCTAGTGGAATCTGTACAGGACTTGTCCTAATGGTAGATAATCCTTGTTTCTTCCTCTGATGTCCAACTTGTACCAGCTCATAGAGAATGGAAGTACTGACAGCTCTAATCATCCTAGCCTAATACAGAACTAAGCACACAGGCAACCTCAAAAGACTGTTGTTCAAAGAAAATTTCAAGTTGTCAGCCCTAATCACTTCTTTATTATTCTGTATGAATTTTTTGTTTTTGTTTTTTAAACAGTCTCACTTTGTTTCCCAGACTGGACTTGAACTTGCAGTCCTACTGTCTTAACCTCCCAAGTAGTTGGGATTATAGGCATATGACACCACATCTGGATTACCTTTATTCTATGATATGTTGAGGAAATTCCTCAAAAATATTTGTAAAAAAATATTTGACAAATGAATTCATTCATTGCAACCAGAATTTTAATGACAGGAGCAGCCTGAACTGAGAGAGGAGAGGGACTAATACCTGCCACCTATGAATATCCATGGTCACCATTCATCTATTTTCAAAATAAAGCAAGTATTTACATATTCATATAATTTAGGGGTGTGTACACAAAGAGAAAAGTGCTTGCACATACACAGGATTACTTTTTACAGGTGTTAGACAAGGCTTTATGACACTTCATCCATTTAATTACGTACTCCCCAGAAAAGCACAATTTGGGACCACAATGGTGTCTTTTCTCCACTATACCTTATTTTTAAAACATTATAAAAGCTCTAGGAAAGGATACAGAGAAACTGGGACTCTTGGTGGGAATGTAGCTACTTCAGAAACAGTATAAAGGCTCTTCAAAAAATTTAAAACATAAGGGCCGGCCAAATAGCTCAGTGAGGGGCCGGGAAGATGGCTCAGTGAAATAAGCGCTTCCCTGGCAAACAGCTCAGTGGATTAAAGTGCCTGCAAACAGGTGCAGAGGGGGTGAGTTTCAACACCCCCCCACCCCCGCAGGGCTGGCCCCGCCCCCCAGGGCTAGCTGAGACAGCAACTGAGACTGGGTATGGTGGCGCAAAAAATCCCAGCTCTTGGGAGGCTGTAAACAGGCGGATCACTACAAGTACAATCTAGTAGTGAGACCCTGAACAGCCTGTAGACCCTTCCCTAAAATACATTTAAAAAATTAAAATATAAAAGCCATATGATCAGCAATCCCACTTCTGAGGATCTCAAAGAGGTATCTGCATATCCTTGTTCACTGTAGTTTTAGTTCCAATAGCTAAGAGGTAGAAGAATCTCAGTATGCACTAGCAGGGTGGATAAAGAAAGTGTGATATATACACATGGTAGATATATACACATACATCATGTAGCCTATAAAAAAGAAGGAAATCCTGCCACATGTGGTGACACAACTATAATCCCAGCACTTGGGAGGCTGAGACAAGAGGATCACTGTGAATACAAGGCTAGCTTGGACAACACAGTGAGACCCTGTATCAAAAAGAAAGAAAGAGAGAAGCAAGGAAGAGAAGAGAAGAGAAGCGAAGCAAAGCAAAGAGAAGAGAAATCCCCTATCACATGCTCCAGTATGGAAGAACCTTTTGGACATTATGCTAAGTGAAACATGTATAATTGGTCTTTTCCCCTTGAGAAAACAAAACAAAACAAAACAAAACAGGCATTCTATGATTCCACATTCACAAAGTACTCAGCATAGTCAAACTCAGGAAAAAAGAAGGTAGAGTGAAGTTTGCCAAGAGCTATAGATATGGGAAAATGGAGTTGTTATATAGTATTTACTGGCTACAGAATTTAAGTTTTGCAAGACGAAAAGTTGTAGAGATCTACTGCACAATGTACATATAGCTAACACTGCCAAACTATATACTTTTAAATGGTTACAACTGTAACATTTTTTAACCACAATTAAAAAATTATTAAAAAGCTTCAGTAGGGGCTGGTGAGATGGCTCAGTGGTCTAAAGCACCTACTTAGAACGGGACCGCGGTTCAATCCCCAGCACCACATGCCAGCCAGCCCCGCCCCCTGGTGGGCTGAGCTGGCCACACACACACACACACACACACACACACACACAAATAAATTAAAAAAAAAAAAAAAAAAAAAGCTTCAGTAAAGATGGAGGAGAAATACTACCAGGCAGGAGAAGAGACCACTATGACTTTAGATTGCAAATAAAATGTCATCTACATTCTCAACCAACACACTGATACTTTTAAGTATTCTCTTCCATGCGTAAGAAGAATGAAGTTTACTTGGAATTCTGACAACTCATATTTTTACAGTAAAATATTCGCCAAATTAGTTACTACAGATTGCCTCCAACCCTCAAAGTTGTGTATACTGTTGCCAAAGAATCTCTAGGTTATTACAGTCACCAAGTGGCCAGGACTTATGATCTTTACAAGTCCAAGATTCATGAAATCATTTAAAAACTTTGTTTTCGGGTCAGTATATTTGAAATTAAGCCCCCAAAACAGAGAGGAAATCTGCTGGCATTTTCAAGCAGTAACACCTCATACTGAAGCAAGTATATACATATTTACACAATTTAGACATGCCTGAATGAAGGCAAGAGTACTTGCATGTACACAGGATCAGCATGGCCGATGTTAGACAACTTTCCCTCACTCTGAAAGCAATATGACCCCTCATCATTAATTCCTGAAACAGCGAAACTTGCTCACCCAGCTAATGGGTACTGATAGCCTGTCAATGTGAGCATGCACATAGTTTGCTGTGAAGGATAATTTGGGGGGTATTCAGGGTTCATGAAGCAATGGGCCATGGTTGATATTGATCAAAAAATTGTTTTTGTAGTTGGCCTAGTAAAGATTATAGAAAGGCAAATGGCTTAATATCCTACCACCTTGTTTTGTAGCTCTATGGTTTTTTTTCTGTATCTTTAAACTAAAACATAAATGTTCATCTGGTGTTGTAGAAAGAATAAGAAAATCTTAAATAATAAAAATAATTAAAACAATGAAAAAAAGAAAGGCAAATGGCAAAAATCATTACTTAGTAAAGAGGTCTATAATTTAAAGTGATTATAATCAAAGTTACACTAGTCATTGTTAATAACACTCTAAAAGAGCCTGACTCACCAAACAGAAAACACTGACAAAAATTAACAGAATAGGTCTTTAGTCAGAATCACAGGGTATTTACTGTTTCCCTGAGAAAGACAAAGGTTGGTAACATTCCTGCACCAACACATAATCTGCATCTCACTATGTACACAGAAACTATCTTGAAAAAAAGGCCAGAACTCACCTTGGTAATGAAATAGCGTCAGCCTGTTACCTATGTGGGACAAACATCATACTGCCGTACTGTACCTCATCTATCATGTTGTACTATTTGCTACAAACGTTTAATCTTTTCTAAGTAAGCCATTTAGCACCATCATCACCACCACGCTTCTTTTGTGTTTAATAGTTAGGAAAAAAAAAAAGAGAGAAAATGCTCTATGAAACACTGAATCTCAGCTGTCAGCCTTCCTGTTAAATACTGGTGATGTCTGGTTCTCTTGGGAAAGGTTAAGCTCTGTCACCACTGATGTCACAAAGGAGATATTCAAGTTATCTTCAAGTTTTACTCATAATTCCCTAATATGGAATAACTATAGGAGTATCAATCTCCCTCCTCCCATGAATTAAAGGGTATTTAGAAATCTACAATATTCATGTAAAGGAAGGCAATTTTAAGAAGACTGGAAAAGACAAGTCAAAGACAGATGTTAGAGGCTTTCAACTACCACCCAGGAACCCACATGCCTCTGATTTATTTAAGCATTAAGGTAGACTAGGACAAAAAACCTGATTCAGAAAATCTCAGCCTGAAATCAGTAAAATGGGGTTGTTATAGTATTTACTGGCTACAGAATTCTGGTAAGTTAACGCCCCTATCAGAAACTGCTACTGATATTATAGTAATATTCTACAATGTTCTCCAAGATAAAAGAGATATATAAATTTAAGTATAAGTAATCCCTGTGGAAATCCAGTAGTATTTCTTTATTATCTTGCAATACCAAACTATAGCTGCCTCAACAAAGAGGAACAGCGCTCTAAAGCTAAATGACCCCTACCAAGGACTAGCCTGCTTCCAGGAAGAGCTGGCTATTTTCACTTTGATATTTCTGCACTGAATGTGTACCTTGCCCTCTGACCTCAGGCATTATCTGGGAGAAGAAGTGGAGAAAATCAATTTTTCATAAGTTTTAAAGTATTTTATTGTACTTTCACACAAAATAATTATCTATTTATATTTATTTATTTATTTATTTAGTATTTTTTAGGGAAGGGTCTACAGGGTGTTCAGGGTCTCACTACTAGACGGGTCTCCCAAGAGCTGGGATTACAGGCAGGTGCCACCACACCCAGTCTCAATTGCTGTCTCAGCCAGCCCTGGGCATGGGGCTGGCACGGCAGGCCCAGGATCAAACCCCCTCCCCTCCCAGTGCCTGCTTGCAGGCACTTTAATCTGCTGAGCTATTTGGCCAACCCATAAATTTAAGATTACAGAAGTGCAGTAAGACATAAATGTGAATACCACATTAATGTTTTGAATTTTTTGGGCTGGAGAGATAGGTCAGTAGAATAAGCACTTGCCTGGCAAGCACAGAGTCCTGAGTTCAATCCCCAGTACAAGGTACTGCAAAAACAAACAAACAAACAAACAAATAATTTTTTTTCAGAAGCTTTTGATTCATTGATTTCAGCTGTGTGGTTCCCAATTTGTTCTGTGTTAGTGTCCTCTGCACTTGTTATGGATGGGCTTGGGGTCTGAGATTGCATTTTGCTCCCTCTTGTTGTCATTTTGTGAAGCACTGTCTTCTGACCTTTGTTGTAGATCTTTGGTGCAGTTATAACCTTAGCACCTACCAAAATTCAGGTGCAGATCTACAAAGTTTGGATTTATCCAGCTGTGCCTGGCTTGGGTCTGGCTGCTGTGCTCAGCTCCTTCCTGCTGCTGCCCTTGAGGGTGAACCTGTTGTACCCCTCTGGCAAGATGATCTGCTCCTGGACTAGCTGGGTGTTTCTGTCCCCTACTCTCTCTGCAGGGATTGCATCTGCAGGGTTTCACCCCAGGCCTGTAGTCCAGACCTGAGCTGAGTCTGGAGGGGACAAGGTGGAGTAGAGTGGGGGTGAGGAAGCTCTCCCACACACTCACCGGGCCTGGGTTAGGACTGGATCTGGGGGTCCCCAGAAGGCAGCAGAAATTCTCACTGTGTGCTACGGAGTGGTGGTGGGGGTCCCAAGGGGGTGGAAGAGGGTCTCACCCATGCTGTGCCTGGGCTTGGACCTGCAGGTCCTGCCAGCGCAGGGTAGCCGGAAGCTCTCCCACACACTCACCCAGCCTGGGCTAGGACTGGATCTGGGGGTCCCCAGAATGCCAGTAATTTTTTTAAATGTTTTAAATTTTAAAGTCTTCTTCAGTGCTTCTCCCTCCCTCCCAGCAGAACTGGGTGTCACAAATGCTTTCAACACAGCAAACAAAGCCACAGATCAACAGTGTCTTAGGCCTCAAACATGTGTCCTTTCAGTGTTCCTGCTCTTCTACTTTGACTCTGTTCCTCCTACCTTGCACTGATGTAGCCATCTCAATGGGAGAGGCCTCCCTGAAGGAGAGAAAGGACCCCTCCTTTCAAGACTTATTTTTGAGGTATCTAGTCCTATAATCCCAGCATTCTGGAGGCTGAGGATCACATATAGAGCCCAGCTTGGGCAACTCAGAAACAACAGGAACCTGTCCAAAAAACTGTGCTAGGGATGTAGTTCAATGTGAAGGCACTAGGTTTAATCCCCAGTAGCAAGAAAAAAAAGTCTTATTTTCAAGGAGAAATGTTATAATAAACACCTCAAACACATGCCTGTATGTGCAGAGGCTGGGCTAGGCTCCCTCCATATTACTGTGAACTCTCACAATACTCTGTAAAATAGATACTGTTCTTATCTCTATAGAGTAATTTGTCTACTACCTCCCAATTAGTAAATGGCAGTGCACGGAGTCTGAAGCCATTCTTTTCTCAGCATCAGCTCCGAGACGGACAGTCCTGCATGCCTGACTCCAAAACTACAACCATCTGGATGCTCTGGCCCTAATAGGAACTCCACAGTTCACACAGGCAGCAAAAATGAGGACTGAAGCTCTAGGCCAATAGTTTCCGAAGGATGGGTGGAATATAAGCAAACATGAGCTGAAAAAAAAATAAAAATAAAAAAAAACAAAAACACAATGCAATCCTAAAACTGGAGTCCATACAATAAAGTTGAAGTAAATAAATCCCAACAGTGGCCCACCTTGCAGATAGGTGATCAAAGTGACACAAAATCCTCATATGCGCCAAGCATCTGATATGCAAAGATTTCATACAACAAAACCAAATTACTTTTCCTTCCTTCTTGCTTTCCCAAGCTCTTGGAGAGCAAGTCTTAGGGATCCTAATTCAACAGGCCAAGTCCTTGGTTTTGCTCTCTGAAGCCCCTGTCACAGCTTGAATTCCAGGGTGTGTATCTTTCCTAGAAGAATATGCCAGTCTCCTAAAATGCTTTTCCTCTGTCTAGCCTGTCTCTTCTCTATATGATACTGAAACTAAAGGTGAATCTCATCATTTTCTGAAGACCCCATTAGTGGTCCTCAGATTAACTCAGGGGAGTTCAGTTACCCTAGAGATAGGAATCTAGGGTTAGCTCTGTTTTATCTAAAGTATTCTCAGTCTCCAGAACTACCTATTGAAAAAATGAAAAATTTTCTATTTGACAATAAAAATTCTCCTGATCCCAATATAGCAAATCAGCCTACAGGACGAGGGATAAATTCCTTGGCTCGGAAATCAAGGGTCCCCTTGTTCAGCTTCTTTTATTCCTTCTGCTCATGGCTCCCATTCCTTTGCTCAGTCTGCTGTTTCCTTCCATCTAAGTGACATGACCTCACCTTTAGAGAACAGAAAAATTTCTGCTGGCCAAGCAAACTTGTTTTCACTTAATCGCTTTTTAATTTTATTTTTTTTTTTTTTTATGTATTTAGGACAGGGTCGACAGGGTCTCACTACACAGATCGGACTCGTAGTGCTCCTCTTGTTTTCAGCCTCCCAAGCGCTGGGATTACAGGTATGTGCCACCACGCCCAGTCTCAGTCATCCTGGGAGCAGAGCCAGCATGGCACGCTAGGGATTGAACCCTGTGTCTGCCTGAGCAGGCACTTTGATCTGCTGAGCTGGCTGGCTGGCCCTAATCATGCCTCTTTGTAATTCTAACATCACTGCAGTGCCTGGTACATAATAGATGTTTACTGAATACTTTACTCACTCACTAATAAATGATTAAAGCAAACAAACAAACAAACAAACAAACAAACAAAAAAAGCACTCTAAGAAATACAATTCACAAAACTTAAAGAAAGAGACCACTTAGGTATACTCCGAAATACCCTGCTACAACAGGGTACTCCAACACCTCTAGTAATAAGATCTAATTAGCTGATCACATCCAGCATTTTAAAAAGTGGAATAGAAAATATCAGAGTATTTCATGAAATACAAGTAAACATTACTTCATGAAATTTAAATATATATGGATCCATACACTAATACATAAATATACATGTATTAATAGGTTAAAAATGCAAAATGTTTCTTATTGATACTGTGGTAAAAACTATTTCAAAATTACAAATGAGAGATTATATCACTATGATTACTCTGAAGTCCTCTAGTTTTAAAAACATTAAAATCATCACACTCATAAAATTCAATTTCAACCGTAATTATGTTGGCTGTGCCACCTGAAATGATTCCCTGAAAGTGAAGGAGTTTAAAACACAAAACCAAACCATTTGTGGCCATACCCAAAGATTATGGTTGATTAAATATACAGAGAAAGCTGTAGGAGCACACCTGTTTACTCCATGTTGGGTTTTAGGTTTCACATTAGTATCAGATGCACCCTCCAGCCTTGCACCCCCGCTATCCTGTATTTCTCAGGGTAGTCTTGAATACCTCTACATTATTTACAAGCATCCACACTAAACTGGTCTTCCTTCAAATACTGGTAGACAATGAGTACAGTTCCAAGGATAGTGTGTTTGGGGGCTCAAGGGAGATGCTGGAAGAACACACCAATGCGCAGCAGACAGAATCAATCCTAGGTATAAAACTGTGTTCATCGTAGACATGCAAAGAGCTGACAGATTTGGTCCTGTAAGCTGATTTCTCCAAAATCAATAGAAAAATCAACTTTGAAACTGTCAATCCATGGAACATATGTCCCTGGCTAGAATAAAAGGTAAAAAATGACCAAAGGGCCAAGCTGAGATAAAGGACATATGACTAGTACCGTGGATTAAGAAAATTATTAGATTATTTTTATCTTCTACAGAGAAGAAAAACACTTTACACCAGTTAAAACAACAACGACAATAGCACTCTTGTTCTGCTTCTGGTCTAGTCAGAGGTCAGATAATAAATGTTGGCTGCTATAACAAATTGGAGGTATTCTAGATTATTCTACAACTATAACATTCCATTCCTTGTCATGTTTGTCCACTAAACTCACCAAATACCCTATGTTCTTGTCACAATAAAATATTCCAACAGGAAAAAATTGTAGCCAGAACTTGTAAAATTGAACCACTAAATACTTAAACTCCACCTGTTTATATCCATGAGTCTAATGACACTTAGAAAAAGACAGCCCTGAAGACAGTGTAAGAGTGAGTACATCTTGAGTAATGTCCTTAGAGATGTCCTAAAGAAAAGCACCTTTTTTTTTTTTTTTTTTTTTTTCTTTTTGAAATAGGGTCTTGCTATGCAGTTCAGGCTGCTCTCAAACTCACGACTATCCTCCTGCCTTAGCCTCCCAAGTATGTGCTAGGATTACAGGAATGAGCCAGAATGCCCGGCTTAAAGCACCTTTTTGAAGAAACACAAAGAGTAAAGAGGAAAAGATGGAAGCAGTCCAGAAATACCATGGTGACATTTAGAAGGAACAATTAAAGGAACCTTTAGCTTTAGCGCTTATAACCAGAAAGTTTAAAAGACAGGCTATACAACTTGTAGGACAAAAGGAGGCAGGGATCACACTGACAACAGCTGTGGGAAGGACATCTGACGCACTGTGTAGTGGTAGGTACTAGCTTATGGGCAACACCTCAAACTTCCCAGAGAATCTCTATCAACTTCATTTTGCAGTAGTAGATACCACAAAAATTAAAATCTAAGACAAATACTCTTTGATGGGAGAAAGAGTAAACTCCAGGATTCTAAAAATAAACTGGCTTTGCTTTTGTTTTTTATTAGACGTCTTTATTCAGATTGCCAAAACAGAATTCTATAGACTAGGTACCTTAAACAATAAACATTTGTTTCTCATGGTTCTACAGGCTTGAAGTCAGGATGATAGCATGGTTGAGCTCTCAGTGAAGGCCCTCTTCCTGGTTAACAGACAGCCTGCTTCCTGTTGTATTCTCACATGGTACAAAAGAAGATTATTTCCTGTGTCTGTTGTGTAGGAGGCACTAGATCCACTCGTAAGGTGTCCCCCTTCATGCTATAATTGCTTTCCAAAGGATTACCCCTTAACATGATCATGTTAGGGACTAGTACTTCGACATAAATTTGAGAGAAGATGCAGACATTTGGTACTTAATCTTTTTAGTACATGGAAAATATTCCAAAACATATGCATCAAACTATTAAAAAAAATGTTTATGGAGTGGGATGAGAGTAAGTTTGGAGAAGAAAACATTCACTGCCCACTTCTGTAGGACTTGTATTTTTTCAATGTATGCATTGTAATTTACACTGTACAATGCAGTACATAACTTTATAATATATTTTAACGTAAAATTCTTAAACAGAATTCTAATAGGTACCACGACAATTAAGGAGAAATTTCCCCCAAGTGATATGATAATTAGCAGTTGTGGAAGGTGCTCAGTAACTAACTGCATTCAGATTTACATGAGGCATTGTAGGAAAAGTTGTAAGAAATATTATTCATCATCACTGTCTTCAAGGAATTTGCTAATCAGAGAGAGAATATAGATAAACCCACTTTGTGGAATTACATGAAAACTAATAATACCTGAGGAATATAGTACTGAGCAAGGACAAAAGAAGTTTCTCAGAGATCAGTGTGAACCAGACAAGCAAAATGGCCCCAGTTGGGAGCAGGCACAGGCTGGAAACAGCAGGTTGCCTAGGTTTCCTGAAGAGTAACAGTGAGATCCAATAGGTAATTCAGAAAGCAGGGAGGAGCTCAGACCCTGGCAAACAGCCCAGTATCTCCCGGGCTTCAGTTCATCTGTTTCTTAAGATGCCTACAGGCACAATCTGGTAACTAATAAAGGAACTTCACATACATGTTCAAGAAATCTAAGGAGTACGCAGAAATTTTAACCTGTATGGCAAAATTCTTATCAACCTACCGAATAACATGTAGCCATCACCCAATTATGTCACTATCTTAGAATTCTGAAAATTTACAGGCTTGCAGCAAAGAGGTCAAAATTCAGAGCTCAGCAAGTTCCTCTGAATCAATATTAACTAATGGAAATATATAAGAGATTAGAACTGTAGAAATGGATGTGAGCTAGAGGATAAATAGGCTAACAGTCATGACCTAGCACAGTACGCTTTATATAATACAGGCACAATAATTACATATACGCTGTCTGTTTCCTCAAAAGAAGTTACAGGTGGGTAAAGAACATGCTAAGATAGTACTTATGTCACCATCATGCTAAAAACCTGGAATGCTGCTCTAGTATTGGGCTCCTGTCCTGTTTTAAGTGCTTGGTTCTTAGGCTCCAAAGAATCAAACAAGCAAACAGTTTCAAATAAACTTAAAAACTGTGTTTTCACGAATCTCAATAACTTAGGTGCCAACTAAACATTTTACTAGAAACATATACTCTTCCCCCCCAACCCCCCGCCCCGTACCAGGCATTGAATGCAGGACCGCAAGCACTTACTCCACTGAGCTATCTCCCTGGCTCCTAGAAACATATTCTAAAGGACTGAAATGTTAATGTTTATTTCTGTTTATTAACAATGTTTTTTCCCCATAATTTTATTGAGAAACAAATAGCAATGAGAAAGTTTCAAACCAAATTGGTAGGACAGTTTCAATAATTAACACATTGCATACATTCTTCCTAGTGGTTAACTGCTGTACAAGATGCGGACATGATACTCTATTAACAAACACCATTACAACAAATCCCCCTATGCATTAAGAGAATGTAACTATATATCTATCCTAACCACTTTGAATACACAGATAAAAAATTTAACAATGTTTTTAATGATCTTAAAGCTGTTCATTACTGGTTCCTTTCTTTTAAAAGGAAGCAATTAGTCAAGAACAAACATAACTTTGCTATTTTATAACATTTATTTATCTCTGAATCAAGAACATCAACCTGTATCTGAAAATGTGTTGTGAACATTTATTGTTATTTGTACTGATCTTCTCAGCACCTCTGTGTTTTGGGGTGAACAGGCACTATGTCCATTATCTTTAGCATCCAAGACTACAAGTAGCCACCTAAGCAGAGCACAGTAAATTATTACACTGCTCTCCAAACCCTAAATGTTTCAAGAAGCATGGCAAAAGGGAAGCCAAATGGGCAGCTAAGCCAAGAAGCAGATGGTAGCCCACTTTACCTTTTTGGAGACCACCCCCATGGACAGTGACAGAGACCTGCCGACATGAAGAAACTACAAAAGATGCCGAAGAGATTTGAGACATTAAGTCCTGATGTACAGTACAATCCTCTCCCACATGACTACTCTGCACTACACATGCTGTCTTATTCTCAGAGTTGTGGGTAGTTAGATGGCAATGGTACGTTTTATATATATGGATTTCTGTCCTTCCTCAAAGCCTGGAAGTACTTCTTTTAAAGATCACCATTTTTAGGTGTTCAGCTAACCATGGCCTGGTATAAAAAGCTGTCCAGGCTGATCAGAACCCAAACACCACACCCAACCTTAAAAAACTGTGAACTGCAAAAAACCGCATGTCATGCCAGCCCTGGAACCCCAGAACCCCTGGCATGCCGTGCCAGCCACCGAAACCGGGTGTAGCAGCACACACGTATAATCCCAGTGCTGGAGAGACTGAGACAGAAGGATCACTACGAGTTTGAATCACATAGTAAGGCCCTGTAACAAATAAGTAAATAAATATTAAAAAAAAATTAAACAGAGGGCTTCAAAGCATGTGGCACATGGGCCATCTGAAAAATGGAGACACTTTCTGCCTTCCAGCAGCAGTCCCGTGGATTTTTGGGTTTCATCTGCCAATACTCTGCAGCACTTCTTTTTTATTCCCCAGTTTGATCACACACATCTCTTTTTTATTCAAAGAACTCAAATGAATCTTGTGCTCCTTCAAGTTTAACACACTAACCAAAAATAATTTTGAATGCAATGTTCTTTTCATAGTAGCCAATCTGCAAACAAACTAAATGTTTAGTTTCTGTGTTAGCTGAACACCTCCCTCACTGGATTACTACTTTGTGTGATCATGTGAAGACTACCAACAGATTTATAGTTTAACTGTCAGAATCACCTTTACTAGACTGAGTGTCACAAACCAAAATTTAAGAAACCATATAAAATCTCCCCAGCATCAATCTTAACGGATTCAAAAATTAAACTGAGTGGTATCACTGAAGGTACTGATTAAATAAACCCCAGCTATTTAGGAGGCTGAGGAAAGAGGACTGCTAAGTTCAAACCTGGTCTGAACAACTTAGATTCTGTCCCAAAATATAAAAATGAAAAGGGCTGGAGATGTTATTCATTGGTACAGCACTTGGTCTGCATTGCTAATGATAAAACATATCTTGGAACATTTTAAATTTGCTCTTAAATGGCACTTTAACCACACACAGGACTTCATAAACACCTTACACCAACTGTATGTCTTCTTTTTATCTACTTGCTCACAGGTCCGTTTTGGTAGAAAATTGGCAGGTGAGCTAATATATGTATCTGAATTTAATAAATGCAACAAACACAAAAACTTCTTAAGGCCACAGTCCTTCAGGTCTGCAGTACTGCAACGCCTCTGCCACTGGTCTGCCGGCAAACACCAGATAGAAATCACAGTACGATGGTGTCGGAAGCTTTCATGGAGTACTGTCTGCTCCTCCTCACTAATTCACCACTATTATGTATACAGGCGTGCAGAGAGACGTGAGCTGCTCACACATACCACAACCCTTGACAACACTTTGTTAAGTGAAAGAATCTATTTATAAAAGGTTACATCTTGCATGATTCCATTTGTATGAAATGTATACCTTTGTTATCTTTAAGCTTTTTCATATTACCGTTTCACTTTTTCAGAAAGTCTGGAACAGGCAAATCTATAAAGTAAGAATGTAGATTAATAACTGCCTGAAGCTGGAGGAAAGGTAAAATTAGAAGTGACTGCTAATGGTGTAAAGGATTTCTTTTTGGAGCCACAACATTTATTACTAAAATTAGATAATGGTGACTGTGCACAGTGAAGGGTAAGTTTTATGAAATGCACATTTTATCTCAATAAAGATGGTATGAGAGGTATATGGGAGGGAGAGAGGAAGGGACAGGAAAAGAGAGGGTAAGAGTACACAGTCATGGAAGGAGAAGAGCCTGGGCTCTGAAAGGCTGAGCTCGGGAGAGGGATCAGGCATACAGTAAGAAGCTGGACATGATGGTGGCACAGCTTCCAGCTCCTGGCTCTCTGAGGCCAGGGTCACTCACCTGAGCTACCAGGAGATCTCAGCCATCACTAAGACAAGAACAGAATTTGAAGTGGTATCAAGGAACAGTAGTAGCAGGTATCCAGGCTGGATTCTACTGCAGGGAAGAAACAGTTCTAAACCAGTGAGAAGAAAAGGTACTGTAGGGGGAGGAAAATAGAGAAATCTAAGCTCCCAAAAAAGAAAGATTACTATGTTCCTACCATTAGAAAACTATGGAAGCTATTTATATGTGAAAAATAAATTGAGAGTATAAGCTGGGAATAGACATAATGATATAAATAGGACAGCGGAGCCCTGGTAATATGCTCAGGTTAGCTAGCATGCTACTGAATCTTACATTGTGCTTGAAAAGGTGACTGGTTTCGGGTTTTTTTCCCTAGTACCAGGAATCGAACTCAAGATCACATGCTTTCCAGGCAGGCACTTATGCCACTGAGCTATATCCCCAGCCCTTGACTGGGTATTTTGCAAAAATTTATACTATAGAGCAGAATGTAGACGCTACAGAAATAACCACTCTTTTTTTTTTTTTTTTAATTACCACTCTTGTTGTTGTACTGTATCTGTTTAACAAAAGTTTAGTACTAGAAAGCATAAAGGGCAAAAATCTTTTTATTTTTTAAAATAATGGTTCAATTACACATTACTCCTCATCACATTGAGCCAAGGAACAAAATATTTACTCTTTAATAAAGAGATCAAGACCAAATACTTCATGGGTATTTCAAAGCCCACATTTGTTTAGCAAGATCTATAACATTTTAAACCAACAGTTAAATGTTTATGTGAAGGTACTTGAGCTACCCTGTCCAAATCAGTGCTACTGGCCAAATCTGGCTACTGACCATGTGACATGTAGTGTAGCACAGCACATTCAAAAACCTAGTATAAATATGTACAACTTTCCATGAATAACTTTTGACCAATTACATGTTAATAGATGATATTTTGTATGCACTGATTAAAATGTCTTATTTGAAAGGTTACATTCACATGTGGATATCATTATTTATACAGATCTGATCTCGGTCTTTTTGGCTTTGCTGACTTAAAGCTCCTTCCGAATTCTCAATCACTAAAGTAAAGCCTATGTAAAAGGCAGGCTGGCCCACATAAATGGTCATTAACAGTTGCTTTCTACTCCATATTTGTAGAGGAAACAATTAGATATGTAGATTATTTTCATATGGCTGACCCCTGTCTTTTTCCCCCCAAACAATACAAGTACAATGCCCACAATTTAGCTAAAGGCTCTTATGCAAACTTTCAGCTCATGAACATTGGTGAGCGATAACCTAAAGTCACTCTAGTCTTTGTTAAGACGCGCTTTTCGTGCTTGCTTCAGCAGCACATTACTAAAATGCACTGTGATATGTGGGTTCCTTCTGCCAACTCTCCATGCCACTACTGTATTTTTGAATGTAGTATTACTTATTTAGGATGCATTTATGTTTTTCTCATTAGAAAACAGTTGTGAATTTGTTTCAGAAAAAAAATTCAAATATATAAATGCTACTCAATATATACTCAAAAATACTACTCAAATATAAACACTGACTATTTTGGTATACATTTCTCTCAAAGTTTTCTTCATTGTTCATAAGTATTGATAGAAAGACATTAAGTTTGTTACTACTTTTATCAATATTTTGAAACTAAATGTTGCACATCTTAAAGGACCTTTCTTAATTTGTGTTGATTCTACAAAACGTGAACAATAATCATAAACAACACTGATTTGTAAAAAGAAAACATTCACTTTTAACATTTAAGATTAAGTTTTCATGGTTTTTCTTTCAAATAAAAATATTTTCCAGTAGATTCAGCTTATTCTGAATCATTACATGTTCTACAATCCTAAGGCAATTTGGTCAAAGGTCAGGAATGTGGTATAAGAAATAATTTACAGAAGACGTCATGACTTCACAGTACTTTGCCTTGAGGCCGAACCTGCCTGCTATGCTATCTCTGTTACCTGACAGAACCCAAGAATGTTTTCATCTTCCTTCTGAACTCCACAGCCAAACCAGGGAAAGGGGGAAGTGCTGTCTACATGTTTTCATTCTATATTCAATTTTAGACATAAGGATACATGTCATCAGTCACATATAAAAATGTTACATTTCAGTAACTCTTATAGAAATGGACAACCTCACTAACAACTTTTCATGCTGATAAAACATGTTGAATGATAATATACAGAATATATACATTTTGGACATACATAAAAATTTTGAGTATGTGGTAATAATATGGTGACTCTGTTCTTAAAATCTGTTTCTATCTAAGTCTTACATTTTTACAAGAAAAAGAACTGAGAGACTCCCTCTTCAATCAGACTGCATGGAAGCTTTCCGACAAAGGTCTCCTCTGACAGATGTTTCCCACCCTTCCAGGCAGATTCTCAGAGGAAAGGGTACAGTTCTCTGCACTGCCTCTCAGTCCTCAACGCTGGTATGCCAGCTGCAAGTCCTCAGCAAGTTATGTAATCCTGCTTCTGTATCTGTACTTCATACATAACAAGCTCTCTTATGCAACTATTATGGGATTAACTGTTACTATATGCAGCACATTTAGAATAGCACCTGATAACACAACAAGCACCATATTGAAAGCTACTATTATTATTATTGTGACATAGTTATTCTGGGACCTAGGTAAACATCCAGGGAAAGGTAGGACAAATGATGAACACTAAGGACAGCTGGAATCTCTCTTCCAAATATTTGAAAAGGCAAAATATAGAAAGCAAGGAATTACTCTGCAGTTTGCAAGTAAAACTGTCCCTAAAAGGAGATAAGAAAGGTTAGGGTATCCTAGAATCAGAAAGTTAAAGACTCATGATCAAAGATAATTGGTCATCACTAGCATAATTAAGACTCAAATGAAAATTAAAAAGGGGAACGGTTAAAGTACAACTCCGTCCACTACCACAAGCACAGATCATGGCTTCCATACTAATGAATAAACTAGAAAATAAATGCTAAGAGTGAATGACTATCCAACTATACATTCAGGCAAGTTCACAAAAAGTTCTTAAAATCATCATCATCCAAGATGCAAATTATCCTAAGCCATTTTCCTATACTGTTTATCTGGCTGTATCCATAATAGCCATTATAGTTCTTCCTCCTTTCTGTTGTATTTCAAATTTTCTAGCCAAGCCTTTCAGATAAGACTGACCAAATTTTCACTCTAGGGGTGCATTCTGAGTAATGATCAAGCAGGCTGGTAAGACAGACCCTACCTAGTACCTTGAGGATGCAGATAGGCTCTTAGCTATGGAATGTCTATAAGATCTAGAGGCCTGGACCCTGGGGCAGCCACTTTGAGACTACAAGATAGGGCCTGTTTGTGGACAGAGACTACACTAGCATAAGTGAAAAAGTAGAGAGAAAGAAACTAGGTCCTCATTGTAACCATTTAATCTCAGGAGTAACTTTTGATGAAAGGCTAAATCTGACTACTTGTGTGACCAATAAATGTTCTCTGTCATTTGGGGTTAGGTTTATTTTTACTTGAAATAAGGAAAACCTAAATGATACAGGCTTCACAATCAGATTCTATCTTAAAGACAGTAAAACTATTTTCACAATTAGCAGTAAACTTACCTGCTCAGGTCATGACTGCAGGGCTGGGGTGGGATGGAGTAGGGGGTGTGGGGTTAAATCCAAGGCTTTTACATTGACCTACATACTCAGCACCTCTTTTAGTTTTTATTTTGAGACAGGGTCTTACTAGGTCACTAAGTTGTTCAGGTTTGGCTTTAACTTATGATCCTCCTGCCTCAGCCTCAAATAATGCTGAGATTTGAGGTACATACCTCCATACCTACCTACTCTTGACTTTCATCATGATCAAAGACATTGGGGAGAAATAATAAACCTACTTCTCCTATTTAGAAACTATTTCCTCTGAACTCTAAATTATAGAGGCAGTACTCAAAACGCAGTACAAAATACTCTACTTTGACTCTTGCTTTATACATATTTGATACTCAAGTGATGGAACCTTTTCCTGACTTTCAGGGCAAGTTTAAGTTAACAGACTACCCATCTTAACCAGGGACATTCTCAAAGTATGCTCTAGATATTCAAAAAGAACAAAGAAGTTAGGAGTCACTGGGACGCTGTATCCCACTACTATTAATAAGGCAACTGCAAATTTACAGAATAACATGTGTTCTTATGCTAATAAGCCAGCACCTCTCAGATATGACACTAACCAATCTTGTACAATTCAGGCCAGAGAATGTATCACAAGCACAAAGTACACAGATTGGTTGGGACATATATCCTTTATGTAAGGCACAGTATGCCTCAATATTTTGAAATGTAAAGTGTTTCCAAAATAAAAGAATCCTTAGCCTTTCCTGAGTTTCCATAAAAAGTCCCATACCCTAAATTACTTTGGCCATTAGGATGGACAGCCCTCCAAATACAGAACTCACAACATCGCAGAACAGTTGATCTGCTCTCAGGGGACCGTTTAAGCAGAGGTGAGATGCCTGTCAAGAAGCACAGCAGTGATGGGGCAGAGGAGCTGATCTCGGAGGGGCTGCACACCTCCTGGGCCTCAATGATGGCATGCACAAGGCCTCACCTGCCAAGGCCTTGATGCGAGAGCGCTCGAAGAGCCGCGCAGAGCTGTTCTCATTGTCCCAGTCATCCACATCCCAGCGGTTGTTGACGTCGCTGTACTGCTGCTGGATCTCAATGTTGTCATAGTCTGTGGCTACTGTGGTCGTCATCCTGAACTGCCTCAGCTACTCCTCCACATCAGCTCCTTCTTAAGAGTTCTGTGGGAAAGAAAGAACATATTTAGAGGTCCAAAGTGTAAAACAAAACACCACTGAAGTGTATACATTCCCCAGGAAATCTGCTCAGCTGAAAGTGAGTGTGAAGCCGGACAAGTGGTACTTGCTCAGAACAGGTCTTCTGGGGCTTTGCCACACAGTACTGTGTGACTGGGACTAAACTATTTTCTATCTCCAAGCTCTAGTTTCTCCAATCATGAAAGCAGAAAGATACATTCCAGATTGTTGCAAGGACTCAACAAGATGACAGATAATCTACAAATGGCCTTTTCTTCTTTCCAAAGTTTAAACTATAATTTTAAAGTTTTATCAGCTTCCTCTACACCCACCTGGTCCTTCTGAAAGAACTCATTTATTTTTGTTGGTTATCATCATAAACAAAAATCTTTTTTTAACTTTTCATTCATAAAATGATATATAAGAGAACAAATCATTTGTTCTATATATTTCAGTAACTTATTCAAAACCGTATGTCCAAGATGTAGATACAAATATAAGGCACCAAGGGTAGTATCCTTCATGTGCATAGCAGATGCTTAATAAATGATTATAGTCATTTAAATCATTACACTTTCTGGCTAACATTCATATCTACTCCTCAGGAACCCACTGTGAGTTACAGGGTTCTTTTAGGGATAAATATAAAAGACCGGGGCCTCAATTTTTGGCCCACTGCTCTCTTTACTTTATCACAGTACTTTCATAGACTTAAGAGTTACGCTTATCTTTAAATAGTCTTCTTTTGACACAGCTGTTCTTCACTCATTGAACCTAAATCTTATACACTGAAGACCTACAATATGCTCAACACTGTTCCAGATACTAGGGATAACAACCAACAAGTTATGGACCTGCCCACAATGAAGCTTATGTCCTAGTAGAAGGCACTAGATAAAAAAACACACAAGAAAAGGGAATTGGAAGAAAACAAAATGAAAGCAGAGTAACATGTGAGAGTATTTTAGATCTGATGGCCAAAAAAAGGCCTAAGCTAGTACTCAAACAGCTCTCAGTGTCAAAAAGGAACAAGACATGTACAGATGGAAAGGGACAGCCAGGCAAAGGAGTGGAAGCTGACAGAGCCAAGCGTGCACCATAGCTGGAATCTGCTGTGAAGAGGCAAGACACGAGATGAAGCTTCAGAGGTGGATGGGCCCAGATCAGGAAAAGCTGTAATCTTAGTGTGGCTGGAAGCCACTGCAAGATCTTAACCTAGTATACGACATCCCCAGATATGTGCTTCTAAAGGATTATTCCTGGTGCCATGTGGAAAACAGATTGTAGGAGGCAAGAACAGAAGGAAGGGCCAACTAGCAGGTTACTCCAGAGATGGTGGTGGCAAGGCCCGGGACACTGGAGTCAAGATGTTACACAGGTTTCAGAGAGACAAGTGACAAGACTGGGGGAAAGACTGGCAAGCTCTGAGGCACAGGGAACTGTTGGCCCAAGCCAGGCTCTGTGTATGACTTGCACTGGTATGATTAAGTTCCTGGATATTTTAAATTTGACCACAGGGACTTAAACTTAAGCATATCTAAGTAAAGCTATCTAAGTAAGTTAACTACAAATTTAAAAAGAGAGTGATGGAAAAAGATGATTCTGTTTTTAGTGGTAGGAAGCTGTCCCAAGAGAAAATATATGGTCGTCCCTCCCCCACTCTATCTTATTTTCAGACATTGTAAGATTTCCATACTGGCTGCTCACTTGGTAAAAGCCTCTCTCAATATGCACAGAGAACAGAAATGGACTAGTCGGCAGGCTTCATCAGTAGAGCTTGTGTGTGACAGAATCAGAGCACCACACAGCACCATGGAAGGACTGCTCAAGATAATTTTTCCTCCACATACACCACCATACCAAAAAAATAAACAAAGCCAAATATACTGAAAAGAAACAATCCTCTAATTATGCTTTTAATGTATGTACAACTAGGTTTCCAGGGTAAATAAGTTAAGCTGAAGCAAGTGTACCAATGTCTCCTTTTTCACAGTTAGTTATTTTCTCATAAGCAATCCAAGAATACCACCAATATATCCTACATCTTCAGGAAGAAGCGTGAGTCCTCTTTACAACTGACCCATAACCTCTGTAATCACATAGCATCCATCATCACTGAACAGAAAAATTATGAATGGAAGTAAAGCATGGGAGATCAGATAGGCATGATCAGTTACAACAGGATAAATGTATTGGTTTATTACATTTTAGTGCTTTTGTTAGCAATATACTTACAGGATTTCATAAAACACTAGAAATTACAGAAAACTAATTAATAAATATATTCTATTGACTAATTTTATAGTTGCATTTAACATTTACAGTTGTAACCCCTTTTCGTAAAGAAGAGATAAGGAAATTTCTCATATACCATTTGACCTTGCAGACAGTTAATTTTCCTGATTGAATCAACGCCAAAGACATCTTTAAAATTCAGCCTGGAAGATTTTATCTGTTTGTGTGTGTACTATTAATTCCAAATTCTGCACATACTGAAAGTTCCATTTAATGCTGCCCAAGCTGAAAGCCAAGCAAGCACAGTGTCAATTCTCTCTAGATATGCTTTGACAGTTTGGTGCCACCTGCTGACGGATGAGGATGAACCACAACAGGGCTTTCAGAGCCACTAAACCAGACTGGCTCCGGAGTGGGTCCACCTCAGGCCCTGTTATCAGCCCAGACTGGAGGCCGCTTCCCACCAATGACTCACACCACACTCACCATCTACTGCCCAAAACTTTCCTCCTAGTGTTAATCTTTTCTTTTAAATTACACATAGTAATTGTAAGAACTTGGGGTTGTGATGTGATAATTCAACACATAAGTCATTTGGAGAATTTAAACATCATTTTCCCAAGTACCCTTATGATTTTTGAAATGGGTCTCACTAAGTTGCCTGGGCTGGTTTGTTTATTTGCTTGTTTATATTTTATTTGTTTGTTTGTTTGTTTATTTATTTATTTATTTATTTATTGGTGTAACTGGGGATTGAACTCAGGCCCTTGCACTTGCCAGGGAAGCACTTATTCTACTGAACCATCTCCCCAGCCCCATGGGGCTGTTTTAAATTTAACAATCCTCCCATCTCAGCCTCTGAAATAGCTGGGATTACCCAAGTGCAAAAAAACCACCACGATCCCTCCTTAAAGAGGTAAATGGAAAGCAAAAGTACCCACTAGTCTGTGTAGAGAAGAATTACTGCTGGTATAAGTTATTATTCAGACACCCCCCCCCCAAGATCTTAGAAGCTGAGTTTCAGGGGCATTTTTCTTCTTTCATATTCTCCATCTCTTTGAAGACTACCACACAGTTCAATGTTTATAGTGATGGAAACCTTTTCTGATTTTCAGGACAATTTCAAGGCTATTTATTCCCCACCTCATGCTGTAGGGCTATCATAAGAATATTTCTAGCATTCAAAAGTTGTGAGTGAGTGACCTTAATGTTTAAAGAACCGCTGAGCCCAGGAAGTTTTGGAAGGTCACCCCATAGCATGGGGACTGCAGATGTCCAACACAGTACAAACACCATTATCTGTCATCCACCAGTAGAGGGCTGAACCATCTGTGAGCACAGTCTACATCACACATACAGTCTCCCCAGGAGGCTACCAGAAAGGTTTGAGTTTTCCAAGTTGCTTCAGCTACACATCCCCAGAGCCTATGAAGGCATCTGTATTTACTGCATGGCTGTGGGAAGATGAGGAGAAAAAGGAGGAAAGCTTGGTCACCTTGGAACTCAGCCCAGAAGTTCCACAGTGAGGAAACCTTGAGAAGACAATAAAGTTGATACAATACAGGACAAGTCTCTCCTTGGGGAAGCAGCCCTCAGTCCTCTGCTAGCTCAGAGGCAGCCTGGATCTGACTTTGTTGCCACAGTAAGAACTCATGAGATAGTCCCTGAATAAATAAAAATCAATGCCATTCTAGGTGTAGTATGGTAACATCCAAGTTATTTCTAATTAGGTTTTCAGAATACAATTTAAAGAGAAAAAATTTATCTGTTCTGTTATTTTCTGTCACAGGTAACAAATTCATAGGATTTTTGTTCTATAAAAAACAGGTCAGGGGCCGGGGAGATGGCTCAAGTAGGATAAGTGCTTGACTGGCAAACGCAAGGATCTGAGTTCAATCCCCGGTTCCACCAAAAAAAAAAAAAAGGTTACATCTGAACTTCCTTCCAGTGCCCTCTTCTGATATTCTATGAAATCTTCTACAGTGTCCCATTTTTCTGTCTGACTCTTATCCAAGTTCACAACTGCCCCAGGATAGGGACAGCTAAGTGCAGGTGTTTGGGGACATTCTGCTCTCAAGAAAGTCACATTTTTAAAGCAGGCAGCTAATAAACACAAAGCATATTTCATAAGGTGCTTCTCTATGCACTATGACAATACAGACTTCCCTTTTTTATTTTTTAAAGAGAATACAAAATAATAAAAACGAAAAAATAGAAATGATAGAATTTCACTAAACAAAATTACTATACATTTGACAGTATTTGTATTGCAGTGTTGTCTTCACATTAGTTGCTTAATTACCAGATATATGCATGCAAAATTGGAAAAAAGAAAAAAGTTAAGAAATTAAAGTAAAAGGAAAAAAAAGCAAAAGCAAAACAAAAAAGCATTAACTGCTCCTTTCCACAGACCAGAAGTCCACAGTACAATTATCGAAACCATCCATCCTGCATGCATGCATACATTCATACATACATATATACATACATACATACATACATACATACATACATACATAGTCTCTCTATCCCCCACGCTCTCTCCTGTCCTTTACATCTCAGTGATTCCTTCCAGGTTCATTCCTTTTTCACAGTATTATTGTACTCTTCAGATTTTATTTACTCTTTCAGGTTCTTACACTAGGGAGACAATATGATGTTTGCACATGCAGGTCTGATTTATTTCACTGAAAAGTATGGTCTCTAATTGCATCCATTTACCAAAAACAGCCTCAAATGTATCCTGTTTTATAGCTGAATAATACTCCATTGTGCAAAACATATCGTATCTTCTTTACTCATTTTCAGTTGATGGGCATTTGGTTATATCCAAGGTTTAGCTATGACAAACTGTGTTGCTATAAACATGAATGCACATAAATTACTGTGGTATGATGTTTTTAGTTCTTCTGGGAAAACACCCAGGAGAGGAACAGCTGGGCTGAATGGTACCTCCAAGCCTACTTTTTGAGGAAACTCCACACTGATTTTCATAGTGGTTGTACCAGTCTGCACTTGCACCTATAGCCCCTCCAAAATTTGTTATTGGTTGACTTCTTGATGATAGCCATTCCTTCTGGGATGAGATGGAATTTCAGTGTTGTTTTAATTTGCATCTCTTGAGTGACCAATGATGTGAATATTTTTTCATATATTATTTGACATTTGTATTTCTTCATCTGAGAAATGTATATTCATCTCAGATGCCCATTTTTGGATTGGGCCTTTGAATGCTGGGGGTCTGATTGTCTTTACATCTTTTTTATTTCAACTGTTCTTTATTGTAAGATCATAGAACTAATTACAAATTTAACCTATAACTTGGTAATTTTACTCAGGTAATAAGTTTTAATAAAAATAGTGTTTCTGCAACAACTCAAATGCAATATAAGGATGAGAAACATCTGACTGGCCAATAGATTTAGTTCTCACTAAATGGAACTCCAAGTTCTTTTTCAGGAAAAGTGAACTGTGATTTCAGAAGACAGTATGGGAAGTCTGTCACAGCCTAGCTTCCACTTAGTCAACTGTTTCTGGCAGTCTCAACTGGGATGGATACATTTATATAATGGGCTGTGCTTGAGCCTTCTTTGCAAGCAGCTTTAGATCTGCAATATACTTGGCAATGGTCTCCTTCTCTTGTTGTGCAGAGATGCTCTGCACCACCTGCTTCTCCACCCAGCTGGTCATGTGCTCTTGTTCCTTGAGACTCATCATGTTCTGCACAGATATATGATAGTCTTTACTTCCCTGTATACTCTGTGTGGCTGTTCCCGGTAAGCTACCTTCAAGGCCATTGCGATGTTATTCCTCTGGACATCAAAAAGGTAGTGGCACTTCTCAACCAGAACCTGCTGGGACTTCTCCAATTCAACTGCATCCTGGACTTGTTGTATAGATGCTTTCTTTGCCTCTTCTAGATGGACAATTTCTTCCTCATTTGGCTTATCAATCAATTCTCCAAAAGAGACACCATATTTTTTTTATTACATAGACAAGCAGATCTACTACAGATACGGTAGAGAAGGTCTCCAGGCTAATTACATATATTACTTTGGACAAAACATATAAGATAAGCCCAGTTCCAAGGATGTAGGGTCTTGTTACACCAGTTTTAGGATAAAGGAACTGGAAGAATTCGTCTGGAATCAGCTCAAGA